>NW_006799949.1:3272342-3498666 GCF_000485575.1 Poecilia formosa
CACACACACACACACACACACACACACACACACACACACACACACAACCCAGCAAGGATAAATAGGTGAATGGTAAATGGATGAATTAAAAGATGAAAAATAGAAAAACAATGTGGTTTGAGGTGAAAACATGTCGAGTTGAACTGGATAAAGCATCTCCTATCTGTTGCTGGATTCTCCTGTTTTCTAAAGATGTGACTTTCATACAGTTCATCTGCCTTAGATAGTTATTTAGAGCTACACTTTTTTTGTCATACATTTGCTATGCTCCTCAGTTTTGTTAATAATTAAGAAACATACACACTGTATGATTAATTCCAAGGACTGGACAGAAAATGAAATATCCAGAGAAAAAAAACTGAAAGACCTTCAGAAAACCAGGATAAATATAGAAAACTTAGTTTTCTATATTTATATAGAATACTAAGTTTCTATATAAATAAAACAGTCTTTTATTATAAAGACTGTTTTACAGTCTTTTATTATAAAGACTGTAAAACAGTCTTTATAAGTTGAAAACACTCTGGCTTATTGCAAGAAGTCCATCCGTCCGTCTCCCATCCAGGATGCCTGGTGTGAGGGGTTACCTAGTTCTTACATGCTGAGACATGTCAGCAGTGGATTCAGACTGCGTGAGAGAGAGACAGGGACTTTCAACAGATAACAGGAACGAAGAGTTTTTTTCTCTTATCCCTTTTAGCTTTCAGTCCATCAAGAAACATCTTTGGATTTGGAAAATTTTGCATCTCTCCCAGAGGGAACGTAAGCATCTATGTAGTTTGTATACAAATACACATAGAAACTGCTGTTTTAGCAATGATAGCACCCTTATTCCTATTTTAAGACGCTAAAAAAGTGAAAATGTTAACTGTAATTATTTTATCTTTGTTTAAGCACAGTGAAACCTTTTATAGTCTATAATAATGTATTAATAGATTAAAATGCAAACTTTCTGTTAAGTTCACTCAGAGGACAACATATGATATCAGTGTAAAGTTGAAAATTTTCAACAAAAATACTTCAAATTTAAAAATACCCATTGGGTTAGAAGCCAAAGCAGCAATACATTTGTGAGGAAAGAAAGATAAACTCCATCACAGCGCCACCACTGCTTGTTCTCAACCTCAGAGCGCAGCACAACTCAAATTTAACATAAAACTGTGAGCAGTAATTAACTCCGCCAAGGATATAAAAACAGTCAATTTTACTTAGTGGGGAAAAACACCGCCATTGTTTCGGTTTGCCCTTACATCATTATCACACACAGCAGCCCTTCAACCAAATCAGACATGGAAAATTGTCTGGCATTCCCCCTTGGGTGCTCCCGATCACAGCATCAAAGACGTGACGCAAGGCCAGAACAAAATGGAAGCCATTATGGCTAATTAGACGCTGCCCTTTTAAAGCACAAGGACCTGCCTGCTGCTGGAACTCTGTGTGTCAGAGCGAACGCCGCCGACAGCTCCCACGCTACAGAGGACGGCCAGGGGAGGAGGGAAGGATTAGAGGGAAGGTGGGAAAGGGAAAACTCATCTCATTTAGTTCTGAAAACTGGATGGAAGAAGGTCCACAGGAGAGAGAGAGAGAGAGAGAGAGAGAGAGTGGGGTCACAGGTAGATGGAGCAGAAAAATCTGGGGTGGAGTTAGGAACGCTGAGATACGTGTGATGAAAGAAGCTCCTTCTTTCCCTGCCAGGATCTACATGGGCATTCTTCAAGCTCATCCAAGCAGAACTCTATACACACACACACACACACACACCCCCACACACACACAAGCACACCCCACCCACTTGCATGAAATTCACTTCACTTATGCCCCGATGCATCCTTTCCATCCCACCTCGCCTTTATCACACACCTGAAGCTCTGCCTGCCTGCTGCCCCATTAGCCAGCCCACCCTCCCTTCTCCCTGTCTGTCATCGCACTCCTACAGTTACAACGCTGAACCCCACACCCACATATGCACACACCCACTGATGGGAGCCGATAGGCGAGGGACACACATGGTTAAACACGCAAACACACACTGCAAATCAAACACATGCCCAGTTAGTTAAACACTGCATGCCTGCACCCAGGCTGGCAGCCCGTCTCAGCCTGCACTTACAGGTAGTACAAAGTATTCACTTCTTCATACATTGGTCCTTTTCTATCTCGTTCCTGTTTAGATTTTGTGAAGCAACACCAGGATATTTTTAGTTGAACTTTTGCAACAAATACGGCACCAAGTGTGCTCAAATAATAAACTAAGCAGCCTTTAAAGCTTGTGAAAAATCACTCTGTGTTCAAAATTCAAAATGTGATTTAGTTGTAAAACTAAAATGAAAAAAAGCACTATAAAATTATTTTATGTTTATCAAAAAAAAAAGAAAAAGAAATCTACTGAATACTTTCACTCAGTAAACACCACAACACCTCAGAGTGGCTTAGTTTAAAACATTTTTTGTCCTTTTATTTATATTTCCAATTATTGGACGTTTAAGACTTCAGCACCTGATTGAAGTCATTTCATTCCCACTTTTATCCAGACTTAAGATTTTCTCAAACGCAACAGCTATTCCGTTTCACGTAGCTGAGAACCGTCTGAAGAACAGAAGCCAAGACCTCGTTTTCCCAAGCTGTCCCTCTCAATCGAGCGCCGACGGATGACTTCCTGCGAGCTGAAATCCTGATCGTTGAATTCTCAGCAACAAGGCAGGAAGGAGACTTGAAAGTGTGGGGGTTAGAGGTCCGGCATCTTTTCACACATCTTTGTAAAAATAAAGAGCAAACAAACCTTGGGTCTTTATCGGTGAAATCTAACGCCCCCCTGGCTGATTTCATGTCTGTGGGTTGAGGGTGGGGCTGGGGGGGGAGCAGCGATGACCACCTGTTCTCTGTTTCTTCTCGAAGGCGCTTTTGTCACGGGCTTTACATTCTTTCAAACCATTCCAAGCCCAGGATGAAACTTAAGCTTTTGCCTAATTTCTCCCTCTCTGTCTTCATGTATGGGAACCTAGAAAGGCCACTTTCAGAGGCTCCTCATGCATCTGTCTCCATCTGAAGGAAATTAAAACACAAACAAAAAGGATCGTCTTACATGTTTCTTACAGTTTCAGGGCGAGTTTCACAATAGTCACTGCTGCTGGATGATACCGGAGGGAAATTTCCTTCCAACAAAAGCACAGATTTATAGGGGCTCTCCTTAGGGGCCAGATAATTCCAATAAACTGAGCCAAGGTAGCATTTACTGAACAACATCAGTGGTTTAATAGTAGACAGTGAAAGGGGCTCCTGATGCATGCAGATTCCTGTACCCAGCTATAAAATCTGGGGGAAGAAGTGTCTCATTTATAGGCTAACATGGTTACATTTAACTGGACTGAAGCACCGAGGCTGAGCAGGAAGAGAGGACGCCTCCTTTGTCTGCGGCGGCCATGCTGCAGACAATGACTGAGGCGTGCGGAGTGCAGGAATGTCCTTACTGTAGACACTCTCGGAAGTTGGGTTCGAGTGCGCGTCTGTCTGTGGCTTTGTCCACGAGTCAGTGTGTGTCCATTTTCATGACAAACAGGACTGTGGGAAAAATGTCCTTACAAACAGCTTCCATTGTCTGCCAGCTATTTATTTGGAGAGCAGTAAGTGATGGAGAGAACCGTAGATGAGACAAATTCAATCCAATGCATGAATCACTTCTGATTAGCCTCAAGCCGGCACGGCCGAGCCAATCGCGCCGAGGTCCCGCAGAAAGCAGGACTCCTCATCCCATTGAGCGCCAGTCACTTCTCTGTCTCCCTGCCGAGGCGTTTGTCAGCCGCAGTCAGGCCTCACTGTCACTGTCATCACTTTGAGAGCCATTATGGCCTCTGACTATTATTAATACAGAGCTTGAAGCACTCGCAGCCACATCCAAGAGCTGGCCATAAAATATGTTAATAAAATCTGGCCCCCGGGGGCCCGCTCAAAGGGAACTTTAACACAAACTGAATATCACTGATGGCTCTGTAGGAGGGGCTGCTTTCCAAAAGGGGGAGGCTCTAACCCTGTTAGTCACACGGGTCGAGGCTCAATGATGCTGCATATTTCCAGTCACTGTCAATTACCCTGATATGGTCTGTGGAGGGTCGCATGCAGCCTGCACCGCAGGAAGGGGGGGAGGGCGCTCACCGCTGGAGCTGTGGAGGATGTGGGAAAATCAGAGGTGCAACTGTGTGTGCATGGGAGAGAGATTGTTGCTCCACAGCAAAATGTCAGCAAAGGATCACAAACTCTGATAGCCCCACTGTCTGCTGGCTGACTGGAGGAGGAAGGAAACTTTGCTGTTTTATCTTTGGACTAGTTGATCAAATAATTTTATTAGGCATGATGGGATAATAAGGATGCTTGTAAAAGTTTCATCTTGGATTTAAATCAAGAGGTGGTAAACAATTTCTACTGGTTGCAATGAGAGTAACTGCAACCCAACATGACCCACCTGAGACACACATCTGCATAAAAAAAAAAAAACGATGAAGCTTTGCAGTTTTCTGCTTTAATTTTGACCTAATTATAATGAACCCAAAACTTTGTCATAGTAGATTTTGATATCCCACTTTGGTAACACTTTATTTGAAGGGGTGTCCGTAAGACTGACATAATACTGTAAAAACATGACATAACAGCTGTCATGAACATGAAGGAGTCTTCACAAATGTCTCTGACTGTTGTCATGAACTGTCATTCAATAAATAATGACAGTTTTAGTGCAAAGTTGACACTTTTAATGGATTTTTGATGCAAGTTTTAGAACAACTTTTCAATAAAAGTGTCACTATTTACAAGGTAGTGCAAAGTTGGCTATTTTAATGGACTTTTAATGCAACATTTAGTACAACTTTGTATTAAAAGTGTCATTATTTACCGGATGACACTTCATGACAACAGTCATAAACATTCATATAGACTCCTTCATGTGTTATGTCATATTTATGAAAGTGTCATGTCAGTCTTATGCACGCCCCTTCAGATAAAGTGTTACCACACTTTTTTTATTTTTTATTTAACCAATAACTTTGATTTTGATGAAAAATTTGACATACATCTAAAAAAATGCAAGCAATATAAAACCAGCAGCAATTATTTGAAAGCTTTATTTTTGTTTAGGTTTTAACAAAAAATAGCATGTCAAAATCTCTTCCTTTTATTGTTTTTCCAGCCAAATAGCTTTTATAAATTTGGCTGGAATTTTGAAGATTGATCTTTGGTGATGAACTGCACGTTGTAATTTTGCTCCCTCCATAGATTCTCTATCAGATTGAAGCTTGACAACCTTAAGACGTTGATATTACTTCCATAGGAGCAAGAATAAAAGATGACTTTTAGACCCAAATCTGCCTGAAGTTATTTTCCATTGATTATTGAGACAGATATGAAGTTTTTTCTAAATGCCATTTTTTAAATGAAGTGTAAACAAAAACAATTTCCCTCAAAATAAACTGCATTTCATAAATATATGTCTCATTTCCTATCAGAAATAAACTTCTAGGTTGAGTGAAACAAATTTTAAACCAAAGTCTGTCAAGGGGGTTTACAATTTTCTGTTCACTTCACAATTATGTACAACTTGGTTTAACACATAAATTCCCAATAAAATGCATTGAGGTCAGTGGTTGTAACTTGATAAAATGTGAAGAGTTTAAGCTGGAAGGCACAGAAAGAGTTGGAGAACTAAAAAAGCATCAAGAAAAGTTTCTGTTGCCAAAATAAAAATTAAAGAAAACTTGAAAAAAAATTCTATTTGACCAAACAACGCAGCAACATCACAAAAATGCAACTTTGTTCTCCTGAGATTTTCTTTCCTGCACCCACACTCGCTGGTTTCATTACAGCTTCTAGAATAACCACCTTGGCCACATTTCCCTGAGACACCAGGATGTACAAGGAAGGACGCCATGGACAACTTGCAAGGCAACAAAAGTTGAACACGCCGACCACGTACCACACAGGCATTAGTCTCATTCATGATGCAAACTAAAGCTGAGATAACAGGTTCTTGTAGGAGTGTTTGGAAGCATGCTCTGCAGAGTTGAAGTTGCACAGACAAATGAAGTGGGAGGTAAAGGGCACACACACAGAGGAAAAACACCCTCTGTCTTTTATAAATTCACACTCTGGCTTCTTTAGTGTATTCAGAAAGAAAGCTCAACATCCAAACACACTCTGCATCATCCACTCACACCTTCTAAACGACACAGACTTGCTCTTTATTCTGCAGACCTTCAAACACTCACACGCACATGGGCTCCTTTGTTTACACTGCGTCTTGTGGTCATATCTCTACGACCAGCTCCTCTGTGGTTCCTGCCACTGCATCCAAAATGGGAAAGAGGATTAAGCTCTGGACCACGTCACCATTTCTGCTGCTTTTGTTCAGATGGAAAAGAAGGAAGTGGGATAATGCCATTTCATGTCTCTGAATACCAACATGATGCAATATGCCCCAACGCTGGCGCACACCGAACAATCGGCAACCAAACTGAAGCAAACAGAAAACAACAAAAAAAGTCAAGTTTCAGCGGACCTAAAATAAGAATGGGGTCACAATCAGGAAGAAGTTGGTCAAATTTGGGTTCTAAGGATTTCAGAACATCTGGACCTCCTATAATCTTTGGGTCTGCAGTATTTTCAAGCTGTATGATTATTGTTTTACAACTTTACAATCTTTTAAGCTTCTCTATGACTTTATTTCTTACCTGTCTATTCCCTTCAAACTGTGCACTAGGTTCTGTTCGTCTGTTGCATAAAAGTCCAATTAAATAAATTTGTACTTGTCACCGTATCAAGTAGAAAAGATTTATGAATAATGTTGCAGAGCACTGTATAATTAGAATATAATATTTCTTGAAAGATCTGACATTTTTTTTTACATTCTATGATCAAAAGATCCCCATCATGTAGCTCATCGACTATCTGCAAAACCCAAATTCATAAACGCTGCTTCTTCAAATCCTTAGCAGGGTATGATATTCACCTCTGAATTCAATTGGTTTGAATTATGTGTACTCTTGTCAAGAGTAATCAATATGGGTTTATTTACTACCCCCCAAGTACTTATTATCCTCCTGTTGAGGACATATATACAAAAGTAAAACAAATTGGTCTTTTATTCCAGCAGCATAATTTCAAACTGAGCAAAATAGAAAAAAATATCCACTGTTCATACCAGCTGGAAATGGCTCAGCTTTATTGACTTCAGACAAAATCACTTAATTTGAAACGGGAATTGGACGAGCATGTTTGTAATTGCAAGTACAGGCGGCTATTTACCTTAAACAAATACATTTTTATTCCCTGTGAACTGGATGCAATAACTGAAGGAAAAACGGATCAATACCTGAAAAGAAAAAAAAACTGATCTGAATTTTCTCAGTGGCCACTGCATAGTGCCGTCTATTATCAAGTCCAAATAAGGAAAAATCTACATAAGTAAACATAAAAGTTAACAAGTCAGTTAGTAAGTAGGTGGTGTTCTGGTATTATTCGTGTCAGATTGAACAGTGTTGAGGTCACAAGCTTAGTTTAGCTCCCTTTACCATCTAGCAGTGAAATCTAAGGCTGCTGTTCATTTTGAGCACTCAGTAATGTTCTAGTTTTTATGGTCAGGAGCAACCTCCAGATGTTTTTAAAGGAACAACCAGATGAAAGAGATTTATGATGCTGTTGTCACATACAGGGAGCCAGACCTGAGAATGAAAGGATAAGCGGGATGGTCAGCAAGTTTGTAGGTGTGGCTATTAATGCCCCAATGGTGGAGATGATTGAGTTTTGATTTGAGAGGAAGTATGATAAACTGGAGGCTGTTCTAGTTATTTTCCCCACTGATTTCATGGAACCCGGCAGCAATTAAACATACACTCAACATAATGCTATCACCGCCATGATTAGTAAGTGGGATGGTGTTCTCAGGCTTGAAAACATCACCTGACTCTTTTCTCATTTGATCCTAAAATATTTCTAAGAAAGCAATTGGATTAATCCTGCTACAAATTTCAGTCAAGTTCAGTGACTGAAACTTGGTTGATATCAGTCTTGAAGTATTGGCATCTTTCTTGGTCAGCACCAGTTCAGCCCATAATGATGGTGATAAAAATCTCACTTCATCATTCAAGTTTATGATAGAGTGGCTAGTTTGTTCTTGAGCATGGATTGGATTTCTTTTCATCTGAAGGTGACAGTTTGGGTCAGGTGGTTCGTAATTGGACGTAATTGGGTGCTGAGGCATGAAAAAAAAATTACTTGGATGGATGAGGATGGATACAGCAAGGAAACCCTAAGCTCTGACATCAGCAGGACTAAGAATTGTACTTACAGCCTACGCATTTTATAATCTGTGTTTTCGAACCTCAGAAAAGAGTTTGGGGGTCTCAGTCCACCATAGAAAACCTTGGCTTTGAGAGATCAAAGCAGGTCCCCCGAGTGGTCCATGAAGAACCTCTTTGTGCGTTATCACAACCAACCCAACTGTCACCGTTGGCAGTTGTTTGGACGGTAGTGTGGTGGGAACTTGTTTGCCTGTTCTATTTGTTTGTTGTGATGGCCTCTGAGGGAGGGAGACCTCCCACTCAATTTGCCTTGGGTCCCAGAGTAGCTGGAGGACAGGTCAGACAAAGGCACAGTTTGATAGGGTCATCACTGTCACCACTCAGACTTGAGGGATGTGCCAACGTTTCAACTGACAGCCACATATGGTTGCCATGTCAGGCTCTCCTCAAGTCAATCTGCGGTTAAACTGCAGAGCACAAACAAGAAGAAAAGAGATATTTACAAATTAAAACTGAGAGGATAGGCTAGAGGGATGAAAGAAAGCCTTCTAAGGAGTGGAGAACATTAAAGGACCTATCATCTAGCATCACAGGACCACCTTTTGCCTGCGCTCTTGTTCTGGAGAGCATGTGAGCGGTGAGAAACACCGTGGATTTACATAGTGGCCTGCGACTTCAAACGGCACGGCTGACATTTGAATGGGCTGGCAGTGGGAGCCTCTGGTGGGGGTTTTGTTGTCATGCAGGGTGAGCCAAGAGGAGTGGGCACACAGCTTGTCCTGTTTACTGGGCCCGCAGGTTACCATAGGAGCTCGGCACAAACCGGGCTCGTAAGAGACAAAGACAGTATGGGAAAGAACGACAGGAACTCTGGGAAACAGCAGCACAAGGGGGTGGGGGAGAGGCATGTTGTCTGGAGTTAAACGGGGACTGAGTCATTATAGGTGGACAACTAAAGGGACAAAATAACTTTTATGACTGATGCACTAATAATAGCGGAGAGAAGATTAAATCCATGTGATCTGGATGCCCTTTTGTAAGCAACCAGTCTTCATTTCAAGCTCCCTCTCTCTGTCCCTGACAACATCAGCTTTAATAGACGAGTGTCAAATGTGAGCCAAGTGGAACATGTTATTTATTATTAGCCGTAAGTAAGTGCATAGGCTTCCAGTTTAGAATCAAGAAGTCCTGCATTCAGGGCACGGAAAATAAGTCTAATGCAAACATTTAATCTAATTGGTTCAGAGTTCCAGTTTTCTTGTGTTGCTGTGCAGAATTCGGAGAGTCTGAATGAGTACTGGAAAATAAAAGACTAAAGTACCAATATAATTTCTGCTTCCAAGGCTTTCTGCTTTCCATTTTCCAAATGATAATAATCTAAATGTCTAAAAATAAAATGCTTCCAACCTGACTGACACTAACACACATGGACAATGTTTTGGTTGCTTCTCCATGACAACAAACACACACTATTTTCACATTGCTTTTCTTGTGTGATGGGTGGTTGCTAAAAACATTTTTAGTGTAGTTTAAATTTTTAACCCTTTTTAGATTAACTTCTCACCTGAGCGATATCACGGATGACGTTACAGTTGTATTTAATTCAGTGGACTCTGCTTGATAGTTTTTTTGTACTGTCGCCATTTGTTGAAATAAAAGATTACGATTTTTGCCTAATAGGTTCTGTCATCTGAAGAAGGGTGACCATTTACCGGACTTCAATCTCTTTGCTGTGTGAATAAGGCAACAGTACTAATGTATGACCAGTCACCTAAACTTGCAGGCCAGAAAGTAAAGCATTAATCAGAGAAGTAGCCAAGAGGTCCTTCCTGCTGAGATTCACAATGCAGGACAAAAGTATAAAAAAGAAACCTATTGTTGAATCAAGGGGCATTTTCAAAGTTTTTCCTAAGTCATGTATGAGACAGAGTCAACGCTCTGGTGAGATGAGACTTAAGTTGAACTTTTTGACCAACATACAAAACTAACATTTCAGATCACCCTGAACACACCATCCACACGGTGAAATACGGCAGTGGCAGCATGAGGCTGCAGGGAACATTTTCTTCAGCCGGTACGAGGAAGATAAACAGATGTGACCCTGTGAAGGTCTGGACCGAAATCCAAATGAGAATTTATGGTTATACTTGAAGATTAATATTCATTTCTGGCTTTCAAAACTAAAGCCAGAAAAAATTAGGCATGCAGCCTCATTTTTAGACTGTATATCAAAATCACTTATCACCACTACACACTCCTGGTCAGGGCTGACAGACATGATCCTCTACATCTGTTACACTTGGAAACAAAAGATCTGGTCTTCGCTCGATATTGAGTTAATCAGAGCAAGTCATGCAGATGCAGAGCAATGATTAAAAAAAGATCTTGGAATATTTCTGGACAGCTGTAATTAAACTTCTGACCACATCCAATAACAGTGTCAGCCTCAGGAGGGGTAAATGTTAGTTCAGCACACAGAGAACCAAAGAGAGAACCATTTTCCCTTGACAGAGAACACCTGTCCTGACTGGAATGAGAGTGAGCATCTGGGAGAGAGAAGAGTGTCTGTGAGCAAGTGTGTACATGTGCACACTTGTTCTGTCTGCAAACAAAATCTGTGTAAATGGAACATAAATGAGTTGAAACCAAGGAAAGTAAAGCTGCAGACCTAACTATGCAGTGTTATGCGTGCTTGGGTCAGGATTCTCAGTGCAAACACACAACTCGATCCACTTCTGCCCACACAAGTCCAACACTTCATCCTCCCCTCCCACAGCTTTCCCTTTCCCTGCCTGGCTGGCTGACGAAGCCGCGCCGCCTGCCTCGGTGGCGGTTGCCCCGTCTGTCAGTCTATTTCCAGGCTCGGGGCCCAGCGCTGAGGCAGGCGGGCAGGCAGTCAGTCAGGCGGTGTGGTGGAGGGCAGAGGGGTTGATGCGTGTGTCAGAGAGGCGCTCTCCCACATTCCCCCGGCGGCTGGCAGCAAGCCGGGCCTGCGGAGGGGGGTTCGCCTCTTTCTCACGACCTCTCAGGTTCCTGCGCTCATCTGGGAGCTATTCATTTCCTGCCAGAAAACAGCCTTCCCTTGCAACTGCAGGAGAAGGCGGGGGCTGCAAGGGAACTGGGAAAAAGAGGGGAGGGAGAAGAGTTTGGCTTCAATGCGAGTCCAGGGCTTGGTACAGCAAGCTCTGGGCTTAAATCATAAAGCTCTCGCTTGTCTGGGCTGCAATCAAAGCCAGCCGCAGTGATGGGCTGGGAGAGAGATGTAGAGACAGAAAGGAGGACTGTGTGAGAGAGAGACGCAGAGTGGACCATATGGTAGCACTTACGGAGCCAAGGAGGAAGCAGAGGGTTTTTTCTCCCCCTATTTTCGCTCCCTGAATGCACGCGGAGTGTGGGAAAAGTTAATGGACACGCATGGCAGCTAACCTCCTGGTCGTGTTGTGACATGTGTGCGGTCACTCCAGCAGCTCGGCCACTGCACTGGGTAATTGGAGAGGCTCGTAAAGCTGCTTCCAGGAGGGGGGAGAGCAACCACTGAAGATGTCGATGGGTTGGGGGCGGGGGGAGGAAGCGGTTGAAAGGCGGCGAGGCAGGGTGGGAGGACTCAGCAGCTGGGTGTTGTCCAGGTCACACCACGTGCCTCCCAGACGTCCCGTGTCCAGCTGTGGCCCCAGGGGCCAGGGGCAGGAAGCTCGACACCAGCACGAGCGCAGCTGGAATGCTGTGGGAACGCTTCATCCAGGCGTGTGTGTGAGGGCCTAAAAACACAGGATGCTGACTGTTAGCCTCCGCAGCATGCAGGCCTCTCCTTGAACTCCCCTCATCCCATTTAACCCCCCAGTGCCTCACCTCCCTCGTGCCCTTTAGCCAGGCATGTCCACACCCTGTACAGAAAGCATGCACACACGGACATGAGCACACACATGTCTTCAATCACACAGGGATGCATGCCCCCCTTCCTCTGTAAAAAGGTGTGATGGAAATTCAAAATGATGGCACTTATCCACACTTTGTGCCTCTTAGCACAGTGATAATTGCAAACACCTGCACCCACCTCCTTACCCCCCCCCACACACCCCCTTCAAAGAAGGGCCACACTCGGATAGCTGGAGGGGGCACACACACCTGGGCAGAGCAGAGCGCTACCACATGCTCAGTGACGATGTGTTTATCGTGTCATTCCTCCGTCAGGCCCCCTGGCATCGAGGAACTGAGCCCTGATTAAAGACGCAGCCTGAGGCTCCTCTCTGTGCTTCCCCTCCACGAGATTAATGTTGCTGCTCAAGAGAAAGCTGCAGAAATCCCCATTTTGATGATGCTTTATCGGCGCTTGATCTTTTTCAGATTGTTAGAGTAAATCTTTGGCTGTTTGCCGAACACAAAACACCCAAAACATCCAAACACTGCCAATATGGTACCTTGCAAAAAGTATTTATGTCTTTTTATATATATTTTATCACAAACTTTACTGTATTTATTGGAATTTTATATGATAGACAATGACAAAGTGCAATGTGGTGGGAAGTAAAAGATGACACAGTTATTTTTTTACAGATGTTCTGTGAAGGCAAGAGATGTTTGTTGGAGAACATTAGTGAACAATCAGCATCACAAAGAAAGAAAGAAAGCTCAGGGATGAGGAGAATAAAAAAGCAGTTTTTGTTCATTAAACAATATCCTGAGATTTGAAAACCTCATGGAGAACTCATCAATCCACCGTCTGAATATGAAAATACTATGATACAGCTGAAAACCTATTGATTGAGCACAGAAACAGTCAGAAGGTCCATAGTAACTATCTGGGAGCTGCATAGTAACAGCTTGCGTAGGAGAATCCAGTGACAGAAAAACTAAAATTGATACTCTATAAAGCTGTCCTCCATGACAGCTAGCGAGGCAAGAAGAAAGCCACTATTAATGAAACACAAGTTAGAGTTTCTGGAACTGACTACGTGAAATCCAAACAAAACATTGTAGCCTACATGGAAAACCATCACCATCTCTTTGGTGAAACATGGTGGTGGCAGCATCATTCTGTAGGAATGCTTTACTTCAGCAGCAACTCGCAGCGAAACCTGGTAAGAGGCGTGAATGTAAGGTAATCCTGAAAAAAACCATTCATCTTCTGGCAGGACAAACAAACCTAATACAGCCAGAGCTACAGTGACATTATGTGTCTGAATGTCTGAGTCCCACTCCAGACCTAAATCCAATTAAGCATTTTTGGAGCAATTTCCATAACACTCTGTTCATGTTTTAACTCGTTTTGCTTTTAAAAGTATGTATCATTTTCCTTCCATTTTGCAATATGAAATCCTACTTAAAAAAAAAAACATTTTTAAAAACACAAGCTGCTTTGCAAATGGACACTTAGCAATAAAGACTTGTGGCTGTAAAAGAACTGAAAGGTGGTTGTACTAAGTATTGACCTCATTTGTAAAAATGTCATCAGCACTGCTCTATCATAGTCAATCCATGTCAAAAAGAAAAATCCATAAAAATACATTGAGGTTTGCGTTGTGTAACCTCAACATATTTCAAGAATACTTTGCCAGGCATTGCACCGGTTGCTTTCAACAACTTTTGAATCTTAAAATTGAACATACTGAACTAAAATCTCCCATCCATAATTTATAAAACAGTGAGCAGTTAGTTTCCCAGTCTCTCTAACGTCCAAGTCTCTTTAACTCATCACACCAGCAGCCACTTATTGTGCTTGACCCTATCGATCCTATACTGTGCCCATCAGACTGCAGTGTCATTTTCTGCTGCTAGATGGCGTGAGTGACCTCTGCTAAGCTCCAGAGCTTCTTCAAGAAAGCCCCAACAGCTGGAGAACCTGTGCGTAACACCACAAACAGATGATCTTGCACCTCTCCTCATCCCCACCCCCAACCCACCCCCCACAAACTTGTTCATCTTATTGATCTCTAATCGGGCCTTCGGTGGTTGATAACTTTTCCGCAACGCCACTCATCAAAAATATATTTGGTGCATTCTCATAAAATGCAAAGTCTGAAAGCGGAAACAATGTGTAGTTACAATTCCAACACAACTGCTGTTCCTATAATTATGTCTAAATTTACACATTTTAACCAACTTCTGGCTCTTAAAAGTGCATTTATACGGCAAACAATTACTTAATTAGAAACCTAATAGACCTGAAGAAAGTTCAACTTGATGGCGCAGCTGAAATGAGCTTTTACGCACAAAACCCCCCAACAAGTTAAACAAGTGAGCGTACCTTTCTTCTACAAGAAGCAACGCTTAGACCAGTTTTTCCGTATCTTTACAAATTTATTTGTCTTCCAAAACGAAGAACAGCATAAGAGCATTGAACATATCTTTGGCGTCACACAGTAAAAAAGACAACTCAAATATATATATAAAAAATGCAGTGAACGGACTTCCACGATACAAATCTCATTTCAATATGAACTTTACTCCCTTGTTAGCTGTACAAATATAGTGCATACTCTTTCCATTTTACAAGAAAAATAAAAACAGGTTTGAAACAACTTTCTATTGACCAAAGATTTTAAAACTAATAAATGTATAGTTAGTCTTCCCCCCCCCCTCCCCCTCCTGGTGCTTCTCTTTTCACCAGGGTCGCCACACTGAGTCTGTGTTGGCGGATGGGGCTCCGGGGGACACCGCAGCAGGAACAGGCACCGGCGTGCTCATGTTGTTTGCGTACACGGGGATAACGGGGCCGTTCGGCGCAAAGGCCGCGTTCGGTATGAGGAAAGCGAACTGTCCGTCTGTGGCAGGTACGATCTGGAAGCCGCCGTACACTTTGGTCGCGTCTGACGGTAAGCTGGCCGGCGGAGAGCCCCCTTTGCAGGACGCGGGGTTCATTGGGAGCACCTGCGGGGAGGAGCTGGGGATCTGAACCATGGACTGGGCGAAGGAGGGGTGCGTCGATCCGGCGGCTGGGGGGAGCTGGTGCTGGTGCTGATGCTGGCTGGGGTAGTTCATGGCGTTGATCTGCGTCATGCAGCTGGCCAGGTGGCCCAGGAGCCGCGTCCTGACTTCGGTGTTGACGCCCTCGCAGGTGGAAAGGAATCGGGTGACTTCATTCATGCATTCACTGAATCCTGCGCGATATTTTCCCAATATGGAGGGGTCAGTGTTCAGAGCAGCTAAAGAGAAACAGACAGGGGGGCGGGGGGCAAAGGATGAGGATATTATTAGGAAAAGTTCGGAAATGTTGAAACAAGAGTGCCTTTTATAGATGCGTTCAAAGTGAAGAAATAAATCAGAGTGGGATGTTGAACTTACCGGTCATCTGAGCTCTCTGCAGGTTCCGGAGGTGCTTCACTGTCATCTCCAGGATGTCTGCCTTCTCCAGTTTGGAGTGTCTGGAGCTCTGCGGGGGCGCAAAGCGCACCTGGTTAGCGTTACGCGCAGTTTTCCCATGGCTGACACAGACTGTTTGGACGTTTATTAATATCCATGAGGACGGCTGAGTACTTACATCTTTTTTGAGCGCATCCAGAATGAGAGTCTTCAGCTGACCCAAGCTCTCGTTTATTCTGGCTCGTCTCCTCTTCTCCATGATCGGCTTTGATGACTAAAAAGTGGAAGCAACCTATTAAAATCACCGCTTCCCGCACAGAGCTCAGAATGCCACCCTAATTATTATTGTTAACAGCAATATGATTATTTGCAAATACCAACCTTTCTGTGTTCAGATGCTGTCTTGGGCTTGTCGGGAGTTGTGTTCATGCTCGCCGGCGTCGCAGCGACCGGAGAGGATGAGGACTTTTCCATCATATCGGCAGGCATCTTTTCTTTCTTATTAGACAACTCCAACAAAATGACAGCAAATTTCCATCCACTTGTGTAGAAAAATGAAGCTGATATTGTCAGCTAGTATTTAAAGTCCGTCTCTGTCGGAAGCAAATCCCGGGATGAGTTAGAATCCGTCAGTGATGCGCAGAGGCAGCAGGAGCGGACGCAGTTTCTCTCTCTCTCTATCGGGCTCTCCGCGTGTGCCTTGTATTTATATCTCTCACTGCACGCGAACGGCTCGTGTGAAACTTCCCAAACTTTCTTTCCCACAGTAACTTTCAACCAATCAGGGCGAGGGACACGAGGCCCGAGGGAGGACGGCTCGTGGTCGGCGCCCTCCCATTGGCTGTTTGGCCCCGCTGGAGCTGGCGGCCAATGGCGCACGGCCCGGGCTGAGGGCGCAGCCGGGGAAACTGTCTGCAGTCTTCAATCATCGTAGCGTTTACATATTAACAGCGGAGCCGCTGACTGAGAGAGGCGCAAGGACCTCCTATCTGCCAGGCACGAGTTAGCAGCAAAGAATTAAAATAAGGGAAACGGCAACAACTCCGTCTTCGCACATTTCCGTGTTTCTCATTAAACGTAGCAACGTTTGAAACTCCATCCAGAGGAAATCTCTGGGGAGCCTCCAGAAAGTTTTATGAGGGGTGACCAGATGGGGGCCACTACTAACCTTAATGTGGACCACCAAATGCAAAACCCATAACAAAATTTCAGTTTTGTTTCAAAAATGGCTAGCTAAATTTCTGTAAGTTAAGGATATCAAGTCAGCCATGTACCAAAATCAATTGATTTGTCGTCAAAACAGAATTTACCCCCCAAAAGGATATTTTCTTCTCTTAAATTCAGACATAAAGAAGATTATGTGCATAAGTGCTATGCAGAGCATAGCTTACACCAGTTCCCAAACTGTTGACCTTGACTGGGTCTGCTGAAGAAAAGCTTCCCTACAGCATGATGCTGCCACCACCATGCTATTCTTTAGGATGACACATTCAGGGTGTGTTAGTTTTCCTCCACATCGAATGCTTTTCATGTTAGCCATTAAATTAAATCTTAGTCCCATTTGACAGAAGCACTTTCTTCCACATGTTCAACTATATTTTATTAACATAAATTAATAGAAAATGTCCATTAATTTCCATCTGCTTTTGACAGTTTGGGGTTGACTGTCATTAGTTGAAGAGAAGTGCAGATGACTACAATATATTGTGTTATTGGGAAAAAAATATATAAAAAGTTACAAAAATCCGTTTTATGTTTTATTCATACTGATAGCCACATGTTAAAGCCATTAAACCATGGGTGCCTCCATAAAATTTTCATAAGAGTCAACATGAATTCTTTGGAATGTCACCCTAACAACCAGAGTTTCATTATACTGTCATCATAGATAAAGCGATTTGGAGACGGGCATTCAAAAGTCAACTTTAAAGTAAAAAAAAAATACGCATATACATGAGGTAACAAATATTGAGCAGTTGAAGTAATAATCATTGAGCAGCTTAGTGTTTTTTTTTATATTAAAGGATTCAGATATTTAAGAGTAGCCGTAACCTTGACCAGGCAATCTTGTGTGCATTTTCCCCCAAAATTTTAATTTACAGGCTGAGTTAAAATGGCCACATTCTTGCCCCCATATATTGTATATGACTACAGTACATAAAAGTCAGGAAATTCTATTGTGTTTTTTCGATTTGGTCCGCTAACTCAAAATTATCAGAGGACCCAATATGGACGCCTCTATGCAATCGTGATACACCAGATTTCTGCACAATAACAATCTGACACCACAAAACGTTACTTTAAAACTAGAGTTGATCAAATGTCTTCTCAACTCATCAGAACCCCCACCCTCACTCCCCTCAAACCTTTAAGTTACGACTCAAACTTTGAAGGTCTGTTAGCCTCGTGCTTCACCTAAATTCACTTATAGGAGCAGCCGCATGTCCACTTACACCTCAGGTCAGAACTTTGCAACAGAATCACACCAGGGTCGAGCTTTGGTTTCTTTCTGACTAACTGGAATAATTACATTTGTAAAGGCAACAACTTGGGATGACAACTCATGACGAGTTTAAAACCTCATGAGAGGAACACATGAGAGGCTGACCTCTGTCTCGAGTCTTCCTTTCGTAGACGAGTGTGACCCTGAGCGCGAGCATCACTTCGTTTCCACATTACACTGCAGCTTCTATAGGTCTGTGGTGCAGAATCTGCCACTTAATCATCCGTCGGTGCTGTGAATGTGGAGCACGTGCCAGGATGTTTTATGAGCGCGCGCTGGTTGGAGGTTTTGGCCGCCGGGCTGCAGGAGGCGGAGGAGGGTGCATGCGCGGTGAGGGGAGGGTATGTGGCGGCGGCGGTGGTTTACATTAGAGGGGAAGGTAAATAGCAGCTGCTGTTTTAAAAGCCTGGGAAAACCACGCCCACAGAGCTAGCTGGATCGGGCTTCCTTATCGGAATGTGAGCCAGAGCAGAGATATTTCTGAGCCTGCAGAGCTCACACCGATGCCTCCTCCTCCTCCTTTCCGCCTGTGGCCGTCCCACAGCGTTCAAGGCTTTTGTAGATATCAGGTCATAATTTCATTTCCTTATCTTTATTGTAGTTAGATAGGCGAAAGAGCAGACGGACATAAAGAGAGGAACACGATGCCAACTATCGCCCTTTGGGGTTTATAGAGGAGCAGCAGCTCTGCTGCATTCTTAAGGTTGTGCAACTTCACAAACAAGAAGGCTTTTAAACTTGCGGTGTCTGTCATCGCCTACACTAAAAGTTTAGTCTTATCTATAAAGATGTTACTCCCTCCCGAGCCTTAAGCCTACCTGTTCGTTAATAAAATACAAAGACATAAGAGAAATGAAACGTTGCTTAATTGCATTTTGTTTCGCTTTTATAAAGCTGAAAACACCGTGCGTGATGTTCGACAAAGATGAAAAGTGATTAAATCAACATGAAAAAAGCCAGACTGACACGCACAGGTTAAACCGAGCCTCACACACTTCCAGCTGGTGCACAGACCGCGACACGTGGCGCGCAGGCGACGGGGGAAGGCGCTCCTCTCGCCGGCTTGCCGCCTGGATCTGCGGGGCGTCGCCAGCGGTTCGCCGCAAGATACTGAATTTGAAGGGCAACCAGGAGGGGGCTGCGCGGGTATTTAGACAGTCGACTGAGCAGGAGCGACACAGTTTAGGTCCTAAAACAGTTTAGGTGCTTTATTTGTCACACTTTCTTGTTGAGTGGACAAATATGTAAGTTTTTCAGGTGATAGTGGTGCGTACAACTAAACACACAACCAGTAAAACTTAACACACACAAAAAATAACTTTTTATAACTTACATAATCAGAAATATTAATAAGGAAAACAGTAGAATAGATAGAGATCGTGTTTTTCCCCCTCAAACAGAATAATAGCTTATCGAATCTTTAACAGTCTCCAGTAAATAATCCAAACTTGTAAGTGTGAATACTTGATATTTTGCCCTAGAAATGATCAAGTCCAAACCCGACTATAATAAAGAAAGCTTATTTTGCGTTGTTCTTTGCTGTATGTTTTCATACAGTGCATGTGCTGTGCTCATAATGAGGTTGTACAAGTGAATAAATAGAATTCATAATTGCAGACGTTTTTATCTTGCCATCCTGGGCAGAAAGCCACATTGACCAAATTAAAAAAAACAAAAAAAAAAACATTGCTTGACCATTAAAAGTTTAGTGAATATTATTTTTGAAAAAGCAAAACTATATTTCACAACGTGATTTGCAACATTTTTTATTTTTATTTTATTTTATTCTTATGCCATTTTGTTGGTCTTTAAAGCCAGCTGTTCAGGAATGCCCACAACCACTCTCCTATACAACATATAATATTAGAAAAGTCCATAATGTTCAAAATTTAAACCCAGCAAAGTCAATCAATTGCCCTCTTTTGAAAACTTCCCTCAGTCACTCCTGCCAGGTTTCCCTCTAAAATCTAACAATCTGGTTACAGTAAGAAGAGATATTTCCTATTGAACTACTGCAGAGTCACACGCGTCTTGTCTGTGTAATTGACAAAGTGAAGCTGGTGCGTACATGCGGCCGTAAACCAGCTTTAATCCCACATGTAAGCTACCTACTGTGCGCTGCCTGTGTCAAACACATCATCGCGAGCTGGGCACCTGACTCATTTTTTCACCCTTGCACACAATGGCATTGACAGAGCTCCTAAACAAACGTCTTGGTGCTCGGCAGACAGGGTAGGTTTTGAAACACTCTCCGCCTGAATGACTTTCTCACGCTCATGTTGCAAGAGGTCTTCGGCTGTGAACTGAGTCACGGAGCCCTGGCTCTGTCACGCCCTCCCACTTTTCCCCCCTTGCAGGCTGAAAGTCTTATCGGGCGCACCTGGCCGCTCCGTCGGTCCCCGGAGTGTTACCTGCGCACCAATCTGTGGGAAACGGGCGGAATCACAGCGAACCGTGTCTCTCTTTTGTGAAAACCTTTGAGAGCGTATTGCTTTGAGATAATTGGCTTTTTTAAAAGAAAATAAAAAATAAAAATAAAATAACATCACATCTCTGACAAGAAGCAGTCAGAAAAACAAAGAGGAACTAAATCTGAATGGTTTCCTCCAACCCTGATCCTTTTTTTTATCATTACTGCTCTTATCTCTTGTTTTATATCAGCTCTTTCTCCTTTTATCTCCCTCTTCCTCTTTTCATACCTCTGCTCACATTTTCCCAGGACTCATATCTTTATTGGTCTCTCTTGTGTAAGGACCGCCACACACTGCAATATTGTACTCAGCCAAGGACCTTTGGAGAGTGAAAAAGTGTCTCACTGCCACACAGCGCCTTAATGTGCAAGCTTTGGCTGCCAGATGTGGCTGAGAAAGTTTGGATTAAAGCTAAATTGCAGATTGTGGTTAGAAATCTGCAGCGATAATGTGGCTGCTGCATACAAACTGAGGATGGCACTGGTTGGAAACACTCTGCTGTCCCAAGAGGGATGCCAGCAACAGTGTTTGACCTGACTTATCCAAGAGCCTACACTGTGATTAACACAGTCAACAAGATCTGCTTTCATTTCCTAGAAGAGGTTAGCAGTGAGTGTGCAGCACAGTCAGCTGCAGGCTGGATTTTGCAGTTCTGTTTGTAAATGCGAAAAATAAAAAGCTTTAAATACTGAGGCATTGGAGGGTTTGCACTCATCTCTTCATTTTCCCCGAGTTTTATAGAATAGACCAGGTTTTCATCAAGTGAATAAGTGATGAATCAGAAAGAAATCCTATTGATAAAAGTAGAAAAACCCCCCAATTAATTTAAGAAGAATAAAAATAGTTTTAGATTAATTACTTTGCATGAGAAGAAGGGAAGCAAACTGTCAGTTAATTGACAGGTGACCTAGAGTACTGTGCCAACTAATTTCTTTTTCTTCTCTTTTCTTTTGAAGTCTTTCAAAGTCATCTTGATGAAAAAGTCTCTCGTTCCTCTGTGAAGGTTTTTCAAAGTTTTTGTGTTTGTCTACTTTTAGTCCAGAGTCCAAGGAGCATCTCAGAAAGCTGTTTGATCTGTCACATGAAAATGGAAGTCAAAGCACAACTAAAAACATTTCAAAACATGGCGGTCTGCTTACATTAACATTGACATTAATTGGGAAGTTCAGGATGAGAAGCAGCCAATAGGCCCACGGTGACTCTGGAGGATTCGCAGAGATCAACAGCTCAGGTGGGAGGATCTTTTGACAGAAGAACTATTAACCCTTGTGCATGCAAGGACTGAAGCAAACGTGGAGGACTGTGTGTGTGTGTGTGTGTGTGTGTGTGTGTGTGTGTGTGTGTGTTTGACTTCTATCTATAATGGAGAAGTGGATTATGCATAAGCTCCTATAGTCTACAAAGGTTATGTTTGTATGAAAGCCAAACGCACCACTGTTTCCCATCATGTTTAAGTCATGATGTTTAAATGCCGGCTGCAGCCGTACAGAAGCAGTGATCAAATCTGCAAATTATAGGCTCCTTACACTTTGAAAACAACACACTGTATCTAAACAAAATGCCCAAGAGAAGCTTTTCTTAGCAGAAGTATCACCCACAATCAGCTAGAGTGACCCATCACCCAGGGTGCTCGAGGTGTGAATGTCTGGTTACAGTTTACAGTGCGCCGTGCGAAAGCGATTAGCGTCGACAACTTACACATGATGATAGCAGAGTCTGTTATTACTGATTCTGGAGTGTGCTACTGAGGGCTAAGTGAAGCAGCGAGTGAAAGTGTGTGTGGGTGTGTGTGCGTGTGCGCGTGCTCTGGCGCTTCATCCCAGTGCGGAATGAATATGTGTTGTTATAGTGGGAGTGAAGCAGGACCTGTGCTCAGCTGCTGTTAGCGAGGCCAGCCAAGGCTTGGAGAGCAGGATCAAAGCAGGGACAAAGAGAGAGGAGGAGAACTGACAGATCCTCCGAGCAGAGAGAACAGAAAGAGGAGAGACGGGAGGAGATGAGGGTTGTTTTTTTTTTTTTATTTTGTTTTTTTTTGGAGGCTCTCCAGATGCAGCCGCACACATCGCCTGCCTCCCCTCAGACACACAAACCGAAGAGCCCGAAGCAGCCTGGGAGCAAGGAAAACATTAAGTACAGTAAAGGTGCTCGTTTTCCCCCGTACGAGCCAGCGCATGCACGAACAACAACACACAGAGCGAGATCAGGATGGGTCACTGAAAGCCTTGCAGACACAGGAGCTGGGATCCGTTTTGGCTGGCTTCAGCAGGGAGATGTTTTAAGGCCTCAGTGCAGGGCTGCAGAGCAGAGGTTCCCCAGACAGCTGCCATGGCCTCCTTCCACTTCAGAGACCAAGAAGCTTCCTTTAGGGGTCCTGCTTCTCCTCCTTCACCAGCATCAGCTCCCTGAGCTTTCATCCATCCACACCGCTCCTTCTGCTTGTTCTCATTTCTTTCCTTCCATCTTTTCCTTTTTTTTTTTTTTAATGCCTCCTGGAGCAGACCGGCGCTATTTGCATGTGTGGGGGAGGCGGTGTAGCGTCGAAGGTTAGAGGTCATGGTGAGTCAAACCCGGCAGCAGTGAAGAGGAAGTGGTTAGGGAGAGGACCAGTGAGTTGGCCTCAGTCTCTGGTTAGCATGCCCGAGGCAGGAGCAAACTGGGAATATATCTTCTGTTACTTCTTTGTGATGTGAGGGTGGGGGTGAGGGCCACTCATGCAAATGAACCGCAGTTTACTGGATGCTCTGACCGCGGACGTATTTTTGAACAATTGAGCAAAAGGAGAGATTAAAGATATAGATTTTAGAATAGATTTCAGCTAGATGTTCAGAGTCTCAGTTTCTTTGTTTATATATATATATATATATATATATATAAAGGTTTCTGGCCAATTGATGCAACACTTCATGAGTGAGTTAATAAATTAAGTAATACACACACAACAGGAGCTGGTACAAACACTGCACCCACTTAAAATAAGGTCTACACTTCGTTTTATTTTGAGGTCTTGCAAGAGTTGCTCTTATATCATTTTCAATTTCTTTTATCCTGGTCAGAAATATAACTTCATGCATACGGTGTGTTGAAAATTATTATATTCTATTAAAATTTTATGTAAAAGACAAATGCAAAATTGTGCTTGGTAAGTGGAAGGAATTGTTTTCAAATTTGGTTTTCAAAATGTTTTCCAAATAAAAAACCTAAAAAAAAGTTTAGCATGCATTCATATTTTCATGCTTCTTTGCACATGATTCATGCTCAGTACACCACAAATTTATCAGAGATTCTTACTTGATGTAGATCTGGACTTTGACTGGACCATTCTTCCACATCAATATACTTAGATTTAAATAATTTAATTGTTTCTCTTTCTATGTTTAAGGTCAATGTCCTGTTGGAAGGCAAATCTCCATCCAATCTCAAGTCTTTTGCAGCCTCTGTAAAGTTTTCTTGATCATTCTGTATGTAGATGCAGAATGATCACCTTTCCTTTTTCTGCTATTTTTCATGTGGGCCAAGAATTTCAATTTTGCTCTGATGTTCTCAAAGCGCTTTCTTCTGTAAGTTATCTGAGTCTCCAGACGTGTGACAGACTGCAAACAAGGCTTTCCATCAATGTCTGCTTTCTTTTTTGCCATCTAACAAGAAATAGTAGATTTGAAGATTGCACAACTAATAGTTTTACGGTAAACAAACTATCCTACCAGAGCTGTGGATCTTTTCAGATCCTCTACAGTTACCATCAGGCACTTCTCTTTTCTGATTAATTCTTGGATGACCCTGGATGGTCAGTTTAGGTTAACACCCATTTCTTGGTGAGTTTGGCATTAAATTACAGTTAGTTGAATCCAAATGTATTACACAGTTTTAAAAGTTTTACCAGTAAGAATTCTAGAAAATCCTGCGTCATTTCCTTCCTTTTCACAATTATGCTACTTTTTGTAAACCTCTGATATTAAATCTCAATTTTGTGGCTGTAAAGTGACAAACTTGAAATGTCAGTGGGTATGAATATTTCTACAAGGCACTAGATTTTTACATTCCTTCCTGTTACCCAGCATATTTCACTTGTGCTCTGTTTTTCCTTAAAACGCTTTCAAACACATCTATTGCTTTCCCAGATTTATTGCTCGGAGCTGAATCAATGTTTAGTCAGGATTAATGTATTTAAATGTGTTCATACAAAATCATGTTGACTTGTCTCAAAGCTTGCAGCTAAAGTTGGGAGGGGGGTGGGGCAAGGCCACTTAGGCATTTTTGTGAGTGATTCAAACATTTCACAGCTCTTCTCCATTATCCCATCAATTATGATCAGATCCACATTAAATGAGTGAGAGAGGAGTTCCCCTTGTTTACTCTCAGCACATTTGAATTACAGGTTAACGAGGCTTCCCAGTCTACTTCTGAGCAGACTGTTTGTTG
Organism: Poecilia formosa; assembly: GCF_000485575.1. Classification (NCBI taxonomy): domain Eukaryota; kingdom Metazoa; phylum Chordata; class Actinopteri; order Cyprinodontiformes; family Poeciliidae; genus Poecilia; species Poecilia formosa. Next base: position 3,297,317 of record NW_006799949.1, read on the forward strand.
ACTGATGGTAGGAAGGCCAGCTTTGAAGATCCAGCTAGCATACACACAACTGACAGCTTGGAGCCGTGATTCAATTATCTCTAATAAGCTAACTTTGGTGTAAACAAATACAGCCAGTATCAACAAACATCTCTTTGTGACTCTAAAACACTGATTCAATCACACGTCAAATATAGGTTTTGATACTTCACAGGAGAATGAAGAAATGTTGGGTTAACTAGTGATGGACTTCACAAATCTGACCTGCAGAAGTGGCAGGTCAGAGTCAGACATTGTTGAAAAGGAGAGCCAGAAAAACTCTGTATATTTGACAGTCAGTCCTGGAAGGAAAGCTTCTAGAAGTTGCAAAAAGTCCTGTTGGGTGAAGGTTCAACAATAAATATAGAGCAAGAACGACAACAGAAGTTTTTAATCAGAAAAAATCTACGTGTTAGAATGGCCTAGTCAAAGTCCAGACCAAATAGCGATCTGAGGAAAGCCTTGAAAACTGCTGTTCACAAATACTCTCCCTCTAATCTGACAGAGGCTGAGCTATTTAACCAAGAATGGGGCAAAAACTAAAAGAGCTGCAGCTATAACTGCAATGAAAGGTGATTAAAAATGATTACAACTGCATCCCAAAGTTTTCTAAAATTTTATTGAGCAAAGTTTTTCCTTCAACTTGCAAGTGTTGCACCACATTGTATTTGTCTGTCACAAAACACGTACATCATTTGTTATAAGTCACACATGATGAAATACAAACTATCAATGGGTATGAGTCATTTCTGCGAGGCACTGCATTCGTACATAAAGCAATAGTCCAAAAATTTTTCACAGTGGGAAGTGGCTGAAAATAACTTCATCACTTTGTTTTGCTCGTCATGACTCCAGTTAACATTTATGAAATTTCTTCGTTTCGCTGCTGTGCAGCAGAGATGCCCTGGGAAGCCCCAGAGCCATTTATTCACCTCCTCCTCCTACCTGGGCCAAGGCCAACCTTATCATACAAGCGGGTCTGAGGATTACTCTCCCCCCTGAGCAACAGCCTCCCTCCAGTAGAAAAAGGGCAGGTTTCTCTCCCTCCTCCGTTTCACCTCCAGCCCTCTCCCCCCTCCCTCCCCTCGGCCCTCAGCACTCCACCTTTCCCGTGGGAGTTTGGAAAGCCAGGATAACCTTGAGACCTCAGCTGGTATGCTGCCAGAAACATTAAAGTAATTCCCTTCTTTTCTCTTTCTATCCTCACCTCTCCTGTACACCCCTCACCCCACCTCACCCCCTCAACCTCCCCCTCTCCTGATCATCAGCAAATTACTCAAACCGCAATTTTTCCCTCCCTCCTTTTCACTCGTCTTCTTCTTCCCATCAGTTTAAGTTCCTCTTTTTTTTTTTTTGCCTTCTCAGCCTCCTGATTGTTGCTAAGATTATCCCTTTTCCTCGTCTTCGACAGGAGAGAAAGGGCGGGGGCTTGGGCGAAGTGAAAGAAAAGGCTTGTCACATGATCTCCTGCGTAGCTGACTATTATCTGTAGATTGTCGAGCTGCCAATTTCAATTTAGCCAGCCCTGTTATCAGGCCAAAAATAAACGCCTCATTTGAAAAGTGAAAATCAAACTGTCCCGACAGGGGGGATGACTGACGTTGATTGCAAACTAACTGTTTTGGTGGCAGCCTGCACTTTGTGTGGCTTTTGTCTCTCGCTCACGTCTCCCCTCCTTATGCCCCCACCACATTTCTCTCTGTCGGCTTCACGGCTGTCATATTCCTTTAGTGCTGGAAAGGTCAAGTGCCGCTTGCTGCATGCAAGATCTGAGAGAGCTGGGATATTTAGCCACCCCTCCCCTTCTCCACCTTACTTTGAGCCATCCATGCGTCTCGCTGCTCGTTCCCCTGCCCTGCCACCGGCCAGCAGCAGCAGCAGCGGTAGCAGGTCGAGTTGCACAGGAATGCGTTTATCCCCTGTAGTTAGTTCGCTCCTTTCATGTTCCCAGGTCCTCCAAGTTGATCTGTTTTTCAGCACTAAAAGGGGAGGGCCCCCGTGCTCCAGCAGGACAGCAGCAGGGATCTGTTCACAGAGTTTATGGTCAAGGGAAATGATAAGTAGTGAAGACAAGAGGGAGATGGGCGAGCGAGAGGAAGAGATGGGAAGAACATCAAAGGAAAGAGTAATGATTTACATCTTGTCCAAGCTGGAGTAGATTTTCACTTGCCTGCTTCAGCGCAGTGATGCTACAGTAGACTCCCTTCAGACACAATGGGGGCGGGGGATTGTTCAGGAGTTCAGACCTGGGCCTTTAATGTGGCCGGCAGATTCCTGCAAGGAATCAGAGAGAGTTTACAAACAGCCAAGGTGGGCTGAAGAGTTTCCCATGACATCATTACTGATGGGGCGTCGAGACGCTGTGAACCAAATCCTCTCCGAGGCTTCACACACAAACACACACACACACACACACACACACCCACACACACACACACACACAGGTATGACCTCATCAGCAGCACATTCCAGGTTTCACGTTACTGCTCCACCAAAAGTGTTGCTTCCAGTCACGTTAACACACTGCTAAGTCCCCCGACTACCACACCCAACTCAAGTCCAGACCTTTTGTTCAAGAGGTGAAGAGTCAGGTATCTGTTAGCTCTACTGTTGTGATTTGAAAATATAATTATTTTCTTGGTTGGGCCTATTTTTACTGGGACTGTTTCTGATCATGAAAACTTTTAATTTCAACATATTTTTTTGTTTATTAAGAGATAGAAGTTATCCAAACCTGCTGACTGATACTACCTGATAATACCACGTTTTGGCTGCAATACTTGCCACCATGTGTTTACAATATCTGCCAATGAGTCTTTTACATCACTATTCTGTTTTTCTTTTATAATCTTTAAAGTCAACCACACTGGCGATTTTGCAGGCACAAATCAATGCCACAGCATCTCAATCAAATTTATATTCAGAAATAAATTTTCAGACGTTTGAACAGGGAACATATTTTCTGAGAAGTTTCTACTTTTGTCTTATTTAGTCAGCAGGATATTTTCTGAAAAGTCTAGGCAATCATCAAGGCTGGTAAAAATGTTGAGTTATTTTTGGCCTCTGGTGGTACTTGACCTGAAAGTCCCCCGCTGAGCCCATTTTGTCCAATTTCGTAGTGTTGGTCACAAACCTTGACCTTAGCTGATGTTGATGAGGCCTACCGAGCTTCAGATGTTGTTCTGGGTTCTTTTATTACCTCTGGGGTGAGTCAGAGATTTGCTCTTAAGGAAATTTGCTGTTTCCATAGACTGATCACTGCTGAGGAGGTTCCCCACTGTTCCATGTTTTTGTCATTTGTGGTTAATGACTCTCAATGTGGTTCAGAGTTACCAAATCAAGAAGTCCTAATTGGGCTTTGGAGTACAGGGCAGGTAATTTAATCCAAATTAAGTTTAACTTAAGTCAGGTACTGGTCTCTAAATGTCAGCAACGCAAGAAAGAATTGTTTATTCTAGCAAGAATGGAAATAACTCCCAGTTTGCATAATACTAAGTTATGCAAAACAGAGCCACAATGTGTTGGCTACTTCACAAATGTATTAAAAAATTATTCAGATTTGTTGATAAATTCTTTCTACATTGCTTAAATGAAAAGCTTACGTGGGTAACATGACCCAAGGGATCAATAAATGGAATAACTCATTTGAGGCTTTGTTTACAATACACCAAAATATTCATGAGAAGCAGACAGCGTCTAGCTCCTGATATTTTACATATTAGAGTTTTTCGCTTCATGATCCAACCTCTTACCAAAGTAAGGCGCTGTGAAGGACAATGCTTTAAGTAATGAGTAATTACTTAAGATCAGCAATCACATTTTTCACTTTTTCAACTCTTGGCCATCATAGTTTTTAGTTTCTTACAAACCGTGCCTAAACAATAGGCATAAAATGCTATAATGTTAAATTTTAAATCCATATGTTCTCCCTCAAACATCCCATCATCCCTCCTACCTCTTAATAAACCGGAATAATGTCTTTTAAGGCACCATAACCTTTGAGGGAACTCAGTATTTGACCACGAATGGCTGTGAGTTTAATAATATCTTTAACTTTTTTTTGTGAGCCGCTACTTGCATTGACACTCAAAATACATTACTTGATAGTGGAAGCTAATGAAAAAAGACACTGACCACAGGATTTTCTCTGGAGGTAAAGGAGAAAAACACACAAACTCCACACTCCCTCTTGCAGGGTGTCTAGGGTATTAAAAATAAGAGCAACAAAGAACGCAGTAATTTTATTCCAAGGTCTTGTTTACGATTTTAAAATGTTTCGGTGGAGCGAGGCGCTACCTGTCCTTGCTTTCTTTACCAAGTGAGAAGACATTACCATTTCTTGTTGTGCAGCTTCTTTTGCCTGTGGCACAGTTGGCGTGGATCGTAGGGGGTGCAGCTACTTCTCTACTGCCTCCAACTTTCTGCCTTGTCCTCTGACTTTAATGTCAGGACATCCACATCTTGCTTTGCTGCACTGAAACAACCGATGAGGGTCAGTAAACCAACACGTTCTGGTTATTGTTGTGAAAAGAGCAAAATACAAACTTTTACTTCTGGGGAAGTAGAAGTTCACCTATTCAGACTTGTACTTGTGCTTTGTGGAAAAAAAGAAATGCACCGTTTCAGATTTCTTCTGTTGCGTTTCCTGTTTTTTCAGGTTGTAAGATTACATTGACTTCCCTAATTCGGATCTGGATGAAATCATTCAGTTCATCCCACATGTTTTCCATTTGGAAACTGACATGGTCATGAAAAAAGCTTGATTTTATGTCTAATGACGTGTGTTTTGTTGATCCAACTAATTTCCTTGTTTGTTGGAAGAGACTACCCGACTTAATTTTGAAATATTGTGATATGTCAAATAGCTCATGATGCCTTTCACTCTAACAAGGTTTCAAAGATGTTTGGAAAAAAAACACCCACAGCATGACAGGTCCTCCACCCAATGCAACAGCTTCTTTTCCACATATTTTCCTTTTTTTTTCCATGCCAGACATTTCTGGATTTTTTTGAGATAGAACTCAATTTTAGTCTCATCTGACTGAAGCACACAAGTCTTACTAGTGTTTGGGAAAGTCCATGTTTATATATTTTCTCCTGCATTCAAGCAACAATGGGTTGCTTGAATCTAAAGGCAGTCACAGAGATTTTGCCATTCAAAAATTATAACTATCAGTCAGCACTGCAAGACTGTTGAAGTAGCGAGAAACAATGTCATAATTTGATCCCAAATGCAATAGTTACTCTGACTCAGAGTGATTCGTTTGTTCTGCCAAGAGTTCATAAAAAGGGCGTCTCTGTGGAAGCCAATGTCCTGAAGGAAGGTGCTTCTGAAGGATTAAACACTAGCCTATCAGATCCATTTGAGATAACATCTGTCAAATGAACCACTTTACCGGCTTGCCTGACAAACTGTTCTGGCCCCAGTTATCTCGAATTCAATCCTCATGTAGCGCACAGATCCCGAGCAACTTGAAAGAGTTTGCCTTTGGCACAGTAAGCCACATAAGAGCAGTCGTCTCAAGGCAGAAAGGCAAAGTGCAGGGCAGGACACAGATTGTTTGCCACGTCACTGCTGAATATTTGAAGTCTTCCCCCCCCCACCCCCACCTGTTGAAGGCCAGCACAGGGCACTGCAGGTGTTTTCAGCAGAGCAAATCATGCGTGGTAGGAAATAATAATAATCAAAAAAAGCCAGTCAAAAAGAGTTTAGTGATTTGGTGGCCTATTAAAGGTCAGCGACCAGTGGGAAAGACTTTCAGGCAATTATAACATACCCCTAAAAAAAAAAAATACTGCAAAGATGATGATTTAAACTTCTTGAAGTATAAATATTTGCTTTATCTCTCACACTTTTTTTTTTTTACATTTTGTTGGCATACATTTCTAATTATTATTTAATTGGAATACATACCATGTGACTTCTGTGCATACAAATGCCTTACAGTATAATTGCAGCTACTCTGTGAATCCCTCAGAGGCTTGGAGGGGAACAATGGTGGATGACGAGCATCATGGAGACAACAATAGCCTAAGCTGCTTATAGACTGCTGTTCAATCCATCATCCAAAGGAATGCACATGGTACAGCTGCAAATCTAACGAGACAAGGCCACCTATCCAGTCTGACAGGTTGGACAAGGATAACGTTTCTCTCAGAAAAGGCTTAGAATAGCCCACAGTAACTCTGGAGGAGCTGCAGAGATTCACAGCTCAGGCGGGAGAATCTGTAGACACATTTGACCATTAAAGTGGACAGAAATAAGATGTTGTTGATGGAAAACCCCGAGACGTCCTGAGTGGAGTTTATTACATGTAAAAGTCACGGAAAACATGTAGGAGCAGGTACCTTGTTCAGATGTGACTAAACAGAAAATTAACACTGCACACAGTGACGTCAGATACATTTCTGCTTGTCATGCATTGTTGGTCCTTGTGAAGCACTTTATGATTTTATATCTTGAAAGGTGCTATATAAAGGAAGTTTTACTCATGCACTTAGAAATTTTTTAAAAGCAAGCACTTTGTGAAACTTTACTGAAAGTCTTTCAATAAAGACTTTTAGTTTTACTCTATCTAAAAATATATTGTTATAAACAACGTAATCGTTTTCCTTCCATTTTGTGTTGGCACATCACTTAAAATCTCAATATAACACGCTATTTTTTTATTGGCAGAATAAAAAGAAGGTCAAGGAGAATGAATGCTTTTGAAATGAATACGCTATGACTTCTGTTTGCATTAACGTGTAGCACCAGAACTAGCTTTTGTTTCACACACATCAACAGAAGACTCCCCTGAGATGGCCGTTAATCCGCCTCCGCCCCCACTTTGCCCACCTTGCCATTCCCTGTTCAACCTTCGACTGAGGGGCCACAGCTTATGATAAAACCCCCACTTATGCAACAAAGTAAAAGGCTCCAGCACCTTTGCATTATCCCTTTCTGAACTGAATGTCGACACTCTGTACGCCCTGCCCAAAACTCCCACTCTCATCTCAACCAGTGAATTATTTCTGAGCTTTTAGACACAATTCCAGTCCAGTTCTCTGACTCCATCCTTGGTCCTCCCCTCTTGGTCCTCGTACTAAGTAACTTTAATTGTCCTGAGAAAGTCACGGTTGGTCCACAGGACACAAAGAACCAGTTTATAATTAATGTTACAGAGGAGGGATTACAGGAAGCGCTGCACAGACTGATCTAAGAGGCTGTGACGGGGAGAGTGTGTGATCTTCCTGCTTCAGCCAGACTCACGGGGTTTGTGTGCAATCCATCAGAACAATTGAGGGGGGATCCCCCTTTCGTGCTCAGGCTAATTTATGCCTTCATCCCTTAGACCATCAGACATAAAGCACATCCTCTCTCTCTAAACAGCACAGGAATGTGGGCAACAGGTTTAATTTAGGTCCAGCAGTTTAGTTTGTGTGTCAGAAGAAGCATAGAGGGGTCCCATACTGCCTATCCCTCTGCTGGGTGAGGGTTAGTGGGTGGCTGTGGAGGCGGGAGTCGCTGGATGAGAGGTGGAACCAGAACTCTCATCCTACCAGGTGTGAGGCTAGCGGCTATGCATGTAAAAACAAGAAGCACTGCACTCCACTGCACAGCTGAGGCATTATATTGACCATGGAATATTCATGAGACAATCATTTAGTTTCTGCAAAGAAAACAACAGTTTTTAAACACATTCTTCCATTAAAATATTATAAACCCTGAACCCTTGACCTCTTTAGCCCTGCTGATCACAGCTGCCTTCCGCAATCCAGTCAGATAACTGAAAGTCATTTGAAATAAATAGGAAGTGCAGCAAAAAGGTGGAAAAATTCAAATGACTCCGATGCCGATGAAGACGGAGGAGGCAGAGGTGGAGGATGAAGAATCAGCGCGTTCTGATCGGGTCTCGCTCTCTGGCACAAAGACAGGAGCCCGGCTGCCTGTCTTTCATCATCAGGTTGCAGGATCAGAGCGTGTCTCACACACAGCTCCACTGTTTGCCCGGGAGTGTGTGTGAATACATCTGTGTGTGTAACGAGAGGGCACGTAAGGGCCCAGACTGCCTGCAGGCCTCCCCACCCACGCAGATGAGCCGGGGCACAGGAGCACTTGGCAAGCAGAGGGAGTGTGTTCATAAGTGTGGGTCAGTGCATGTTTGTGTGTGTTCTCAGGGGAGCCAGGGTATGTATGGTTGAGAGCACGGGAGGGATGTAAAGGAAAGAATGAGTCAGCCAGGGAAGATGTTTCATGTTTCTCCCACCCTACCTCTCATTTCTTCATCCTCACCTTGCGTTTTGTTTCCTCATCTCTCCCCTGATACGCGCTCATTCCCTCCATCCGTCCTCTCCCAATCAGACACATCCCGCCGCCTCTCGCTCTCAGACGGCAGCAGCCGGGGGGCCAGGAGCCTGCTGGCGGAGCGCTGCATCGATTGGTTCCCATCTGTGGGGGTGGCTGCAAGCACACACCAGCAACTGAACCTGGAAGTGGTGGCAGCACATGTACAGCAAGGGGCTCAGGGCTCCACCTGGTGCGACTCACCAAAATATGCAAAAGACTGAATACAAATTGCAGGTAACTCCTGGTCACACACAAGCTCACAGCGGGCAACACACAAAAAAAGATGTAACTGTTCAATAAAAGGCAACGGTTTATTAAACTAGAACACAGCAGATTGCAAAAAATATGAATATCCATTAAACTTTATTGTATATACACCAAGAAAAATCCTGAAAGTGTGATAATGTGAAAGTGTGAAAACTCCATTAATTTTAATATTTTGTAAAAGTACTTTTTGTTGGATGTGAAGCTGTAATTCTCTTGCTCCGTCTTTATGGCAGATGTTCACAGCTTCAGGCTGAATGTTTTTGCAAATACTTCTTTCTGCTCTGTTACTGAGAGTGGAAAGTGTCTGTGACGTCGATTTTTAAGCCCCATCGCAGATGTTGGTCTGGACTTTGACTGGTCCTTTTTAACACATGGATATGCTTTGAGCTGAACAACTCCATGGTAACTCTGTCTGCTGTCCCCTCACATTTAATGTACCTTGACACTCGTAACCATCTAGTACCTGCAATCTACATGACTCCTTATATGCTAAGGTGGTTTTGAGAGAGACAAGATGGAAACTATTTGTAATCAGGCAGAAAAATAATTCAGCTAATGTTGTTGAAGTTGGCATCTGACCTGTAACAATAAAAAACAAAAAAAAACCCAAACAAACAAACAAATATAAAATGCAGAATGGTAACTGTAATAACTGTGTTACTACATCATCAGGTTTAAATGGTCTAAAAGGCACCAAGTCTGCATCTAAATCACCTGTTGGACGCCTCAGCCCATGATAGTCTTGGACTGTGAAAGAATGACAATCAAAAACACTGTACTTCAGATTAGATCATAAAACAAACTTTTATGATAGAGATGTGTGCACATATCTATATGCTTTTTTAAAAAAAATCAGCAGAATTTGGTCTGGAGAGAGTTTTTATTAGCAAAACTGCCAACATCATAACCTAATCTCTGCAATATGCCCTGTAATGGTTCAATGCTCCTCATTCATTGGATGCAGCAAAAGAAAAGCGAGACACATTGGGAATGGTTGGGGGCTAAGGAGGGGGTTTAATCCTACCAAAGCCCCAATCAAAGTGCAAGACATAGTCAAGGGGGGACCAAAAGGGGAGGAATGGAGGCTTTTAGAAAAAAAAAAAATGTGGGCAGCGATGAAAAGCCAAATATGCGACATTCACAGAAAAGGAGGCCCGTCGTCGGTGAGCGGAACCTTTGAAGAAGAAAGAGTAGAGTAGAGGGGGTATGTGTGTGAGTTTTGAGGCAGAGTGGAGGGGGTCACTGTATTGAGGCACATTATGTCATGGCAGTCAAAACAGCGCAAGTTGACAGGACGGGACCCCTGCCGGCATAACACATACACACACATGACCATAAGTCCTCCCCTCCTCCCCAGCCCTACTGGCAGTGGAGCATGCAGAGTGTGGGAAACAGCGGCCAAGGCACGCGCCAGATAAGATCTCGCCTCTCCGGGCCTCTCTGGAGATGCAAACAGAACCCTGTTGGCATGCAGCAGTGCTCCCCCCGCCCCACACCCTCCACACACACACACCGCAGAGGAACACACACCCTCTTTGACCACTGTAACCCCCACTGACCCAGCACTGCCATGCCACAGAGTGCGTGTCCTCCACTTCCTCTCTTGTCTATGTTTATGAAATCACTCAGCCCACAGATTGCTCCTTTCCGACATCCTTGCCTCCTCAAAGACCACCCAGTCAAAAATGAATGAGCTGATGGTGAAATGTTCACGTAAATGAAGTGTAAAATGTGTTTACTGGGAGCTGACTCTTTTCAGGACAGTAACACCTATACCACTTATAACACTATATGATCTAATGCTTTAATTCAGATCTGATCTCATGGATTTTTTTATTATTTCCTGAGGATGTATTTACTTGACAAGGATAAGTGTGTAAGGTAATGGATGGATGGATGGATTTATTTCCTTTTGTTCGAGTAAATGTAGGTCTTAGCTACATCAGCAGAGACATAAATAGATGAAAACAATTCCTAAAGAACTTAAATATTACTCTGTTAAAAACTGGATTTTTACACATCATTACCTTTTCAATAACAAGACAGTCATTTTATATAGAATGCCTTGCGTTGGTATGCAAAATAAGTTCCAAGAAGGCAGAAAAAAAAGAAAAGAAAACTAACATAAAGACACAGCGATTAGCTTGACTCGCCTACTAGAACTTCTCCCAGATTCTCCAAAATTGGAACTGCTCAGCCCTGCGACCCTGCAAGAATAATCACGTACAGAAAGATGGTTGGAACTGGCAGGTAAGACACTGACTACTGAGAAGTACCGCACGGAATACTCCTACAATAAATAGGTCTATTTTTTAATAAGAATTACCCTCATTTGCAGTTTGAGTTTCGCAGTATAAGCAGATGGTTGGATTTAAAATGTGACTTGTACCTGTAACGTCACTTGATCCATCCTTCAGAGGGAGAAGCTGACATCACAGCTTGCCAGTGTTGTCATGATTTTGGGGCAGACAGATTGCTGATGAATGAGGCTTTCAGTCTGGTTTTGAGTGACTACAATCAGACAGAAATATTAATGCCTGTGTTAATGAAATAAACACAAAACTCCTATTATATAGCAAACAAAGTAAAATAGAAAGGAAACTATGAATTTGGGTTCGTGAAGGGACAGTTGAGTTTCACTGCAAAGGAAAGTTCTCGCAGTCTAGTTTTTAAGTGAAAGATTTTACAATGCATTTCTGTTTTTAATCAATGAAACAAGTCACTACTAAACCACACACAGAGGAAGTTGTTATTTTATGGTAAAGTGCAGCGCTACCGGTCTGAAGCTCAGTTATTTAAGACTCGGCAGCGGAATGAGGCTGTTGGTTAACTGCAGTGCAGTGGCAATCCTTCATTCTTCTAGGAAAACATTCTATGTACACACACGTACACGCACACGCACGCACACACACACACAAACCCTGTAGAAATATGTGTATATTTTTGCTCACACTAATACTCACACACTGCACCGCACACTCCTCTTGTACAAACAATATTGGCACGGAACGCGCAGCCAGACGTCCTCTCACACTTTGCATGTTCACTAACAAATTCAACCTCTTCCCTTCCCACAAACCAAATATTTACCCCTCGTTCAGATACGGGCCAAAACGATGGGGAGGCATTTCAGCACTCTCTTTTAGTCTTCAGTCTCTCTTCAACTTCTTGTTTTTAGCAAACTTCTGATTTTTAAATCTTTGTTTTTGCACATATTTGCATAGCATTAAAAAGCTCCCATTTCTCTTTTATTTTTGACAATGGCAATAGACAAACGCAGCTCAAAAAAACAGTGGCTATGACATTTCATGAACGACATTTATTCAAAATCATACCCAGCAAGCGTGTTAGTTATGGTCACTTGAATGTCTGTGTTGTCCATCCATCTATTCTGAATAGTTGGCAAATAGGCCCATGGTAACTCAGGAGGAGCTGAAGATATCCACAGCTCAGGTGGATGCTGTCTATTGATTATACCCTTTATTGTTTATTGACAATTTAATTGTATAAAAATGCAGTAATCTATCATCTGTTTGGACTACTGCTGCTCAGAGAAAAGATCTTTTTCAATATGCCGACTAATTTGGGATTTTTACCAGCAGTAACGGTTGACATCTACACTGATGTCAACTGTATAGAGACACAATTCCTGACTCCATGTAAAGCCCTATTTCTATTACATATTCTGATCCTGTCTTTACATTTCAGTCTTATGAACATGCACATCTGAAAAAAACCTCCATTAAAGACAATCAGACATCGAGTGTTAATGAGATGTAAAGGTGGGTGCCGAGGTCATTTGGGTTGTCGCAGTGGATGGAGCCCATCCAACATGAACGCACACCCCACCCTCTCTCTAAGCTCCCCTGTGGTAATTGGGCCCTCACATCAAAAAGGCTTCATTAGAAGGACTCCAGAAACCACTAATCCTGTGGCTTCACAAACACGGGATGGAATGGTTTTGTGGTTCACGGCATCCACCAAGCTAAACAAAACATCATAAGGAAACATCAAAGCAGACAGCATCCAAGTTGCACAAACTTTAAGACTCGATTGTATGCGAGTCATTGTACTTCTGCTATCTGCTCATGGTGACGGCTGAGTGAGGCAGACATTTTCTTTGCTGGGAAGTCATCTGGAAACAAAGGAGCTCTTTGACTACCTCTGAGAACATCAGACTTCAATGGAGAGCAGATGCCACTTGTTCACCGCAAGGTCATAAATTCACACTTTGGAACAACCCCATTACAAAGGCAACCAGCTTCACAATCACCAGCGCAAGCTAATGCCAAATCCAGCTTTCTGTGGAGAAAAAAACTATCATTATCTGAGATATTTCATGTGAGGGTTTTCTCACCTCACCCTTTGTATATAGTGCTTAAAAAAGGGCTAATGTATATGCTTTTTCAACGTCAACATCAAAGAAGGATTCCTAGAGTAAATGCACCTTTCTTTATAAAATATTATTTTAGTTATAAGGGGAAATTTAAAACTGAACCTTTAAGAAAATAACTTGCCCTCAAAACCATATTTGAGTGTCTTTGTCACTTTTGGATGCAACAGCTGCCATCATTCATTCACAATACCTGGCATGAGTCTTTTACATCACTGCGGAAAAAGTTTGATCTGCTCTTTGAAGAACTGTTCAGCCACAGTGGAGGGTTTTCAAGCATAAACAGCACATTTAAGATCATGCCACAGTATCCCAACTGGATCTTGGTTCAAACTTTCACTTTTTTTGTTTAGACCATTCAAAAATGGACTTGATGGTGTACTTTGGTTCATCGTCCTGCTGCACAACCCAAGTACGATTGAGGTTAAGATCATGAACTGATGGCCGGACATTGTTCTTCAGGGCTTTCTACTTGAGAGCAGGCAGTGGGTCATCCAGGTCCTAAGGAAGTGAAGCAGCTCCAGAGCAGCACGCCATCGCCACTGTGTTTGTCTGTCTGCATGATTTTCTTTCATGCAATGAAAAGTTCTTGTCTCGTCAATCCACAAAATGTTTCCTTAAAAGTTCTGGTCAATAACAGTCAATTGACAATTTGGGGACGGGAGAGTATGAATTAATATTTCCTCAAATTAATGCACAAATCAATCTAAAAAATATTCTTGACTGATATTAAATTGTGTTTGAAAAAAAAAAGGAAGTCTGGGCAAATACCTTTTCATGATATTGTACAGTAAATATTTTCAATGCACTAAGCTGTTTGCCAGCTGGTTTCCTGATGCCTGCACATACATAAACAGACACAAAGAAATTGGCAAAAGATGAGAGATGAAACCACACCTACAGATCAGCCACTACCCCTGCAAACCTCCTCATACTCATACATCTAAACAGAAATGTTCATTCCCACCCATCCCTTCCTATCTCGACTGCCCCAGCCACAATGAGGCCACAGCAGTCCAGCTGACCTCTCCAGCCTCTGACACAGTCACACACACACAAACACAGAAGGACTGAGGATGTGCTGAGAGGCAAGAGACCGCCAGCTCTTAATTAGCAGGAAGTTGCTGTGTCAAGGAGTCACGGGCATGCAGTGCTAAACTCAGGGAACCAAAGAGGTTTGTCCCTCTTTGGTTCCCTGCAGGGATGCTTTGTTGTCATCTTCCTACAATCAAATCTTTGTGCAGCCTGGACTGCAGAGGTTTAACTCCCAGCTGTGTTGATGCTCTGGTAAAAAAAAACTGGTAAACCATGAGGTTCACATGCTGACCCCAAAGCAAGAAGAGGAAGGGCTAGAAAAGGAGAGAGGTAGGACATCCTAATTGGCACTTTGGGAAACTCCAAAGCAGCGAAGGAAAAGATGTGCAGGGCGTCTCTCCGTCCTCTTCTTATGCCACCTCCCTTCATGCCAGGATATTTTGTGACCATTTCCTCTCCTGAGTAGCAGTAACATAATCAGGCATGAATATGTGCATGAGATCAACTGTGGTGGCTTCAGAAAGCACCTCTTATTTTTACAAAGATTTCATTTAATTTGGTAGGGACAATGCACAGTATTTGACATTTCTGTAAATGCGGCAAATTTAGCCAAAAGACTAATTTTCATCTGTTGTCCCTGGACAATGCTCAATTAGTTTTGCTAAAAGGATGATGATAAAAAGTGTAATGAGATTTCACAAAACTCTTAAGATTTTGTCTGGTGAAGTAAGTACAAGTTACTATAAAGAGCGTTGAAGTGAAGGTGAGACTTTCGGCTTGACACCGTTTCTATGACTGACACTCTTGTTATGAATTAAGAAAAGAGGTAGTTTGAGAAAGTAATTTTCTCCAAAAATGTTGCTAAAACTTCCTCTTGTTCCTTTCTTGTAAACACAAGACTGTTAAGCTTCAAACTATTCGTATCACTGACAAATTTTTGATTTAGAGTGATTTTGAATAAACCAAAACATTTCGTTCTCATTGAGGCTGACACAAATAGCTTCTTTCAAACAGTATAAGGTGTAAAATACAAATTATGATTCTTGAAACCTTTATTTTATTTGTGAAAATAGAAAACCTGGGTTCTTAACAGACCCAAGAGTATGATGTAGCTCTCATGACCCCTTGCCATGTCTTGTTTCACCACAAAACATTCAGATGATTCATACAATAAATTATTTTAAAGAATTATTGTTTAGGCAGGACAAAAGACAAAAAGGGACAAAGGAAATATGTAGCCACTAAACCACAGTTTAAGCCTAATTCTACTTTTAATCACTTTATTGGCTGCATTTTGTGTTTAACTGCTTTAACAGACTGACAGAATGAAGCGGAGTTTGTCAGTCATCAGGACACCAAATCAATTCAGAAATCAATACAGTCTGTAAAATCATCAGATTTGTAATAATTCTTTATTTCTAGGAATAATCTGAAAATGTTTTTGCACTCATAATAATCAACTCTACAAATGCAGCCTGCACAGTGGCTCTGTTGACTTGCAACAAGAAGGTCCTGGGTTCAAATCCTGGCCTGAAGTCTTTCTGCACATGCTCCCTGTACATTTGAGGGTTCTCACTGGGTACTCCGGTTTCTTCCCAACAGCATGACTGCTAGGTTTAACCTGTGTGTGTCTATATTGACCTGTGATGACTGTCAACTAGGCCAGGGCGTGCCCTGCCACTCAGTCAATGACTGCCGGAGATAGGCACCGTGCCAGATGAGTAACTACTCTTCAGTTTCCTGAGATTCTGCTTACAATGTCATGTTTCGTGGCTGGCTATCAGACGGTATGCATGAGTCAAGAACCACTGAAGCAGAACACATACTCAAATAAACACAATGAAACCGTCGCTGCAGATTGTGTTTCACCTTGTGTCAACTTAGCTCATTTACAAGGTTAAACCAAGTTCAATGTATATTCTTCTATGTACAATGATTGGTTAGATTGTATTTCTGTGCATTCATAGACAAAGTAGGTAATGATGATTTTTATCTCTAACTGTGGATTGTCCAAACAAGAATAGAGAAAAGAACAGGAACAAAGTTTTAGTGCCCCAGGAACTTGACTCACTTTTGTTAGATATCTTAATATCTGACATTTTCTCTGATCAGTACAGAATATTCAGATATATTTGGGAATTTTAAGCACCATAACAACATACTTTCTCCTTCAACAGTTGTATTTTTTTTGTGTGTCCTGGCCACAGTACAAAATATACAGTGAAATTATAATAATGAAGTAGACAATCAAACAGCACTTGGGAATATATGAGCTTTAAAAAGCATTGGAGATTGGCTGAAAATCAGTTCGATCAGCAACACCAATTCATCAGTCTATGTTTAGCCTCCATGGTAACCACCCGTTGTACTGGTTAATAGGTGGTGGAAGTACCCACACATTTTTTTTGATCACAACTTTTGATCTTAAATTTATTTTCGTAATTCTAATTTGCACAATTTTATGGCTAGTGGAAACACAGTTTGTGAGCTTGAAAAGTCATTTATGCTGCCGCGCTTGAATACCTGCGGGCTGCACGCCGCACACGGCAGTGGGTGTGGGTCAGAAAACCTCCTGGCGGCTGTCTGTTAGGTGGCTGTCAGAATGACATGGTTAAACACCGGGAAGCACATGTTAAAGACACACAAGATGCGGAACACATCTGAGCATGCTCCCTGTCCTCCAAAAGCATGGGGCCTGTTCCTCCCTCTCCCTCCTTCCCTGAGTGCTTGTGCTCGGCCGGCGGCAGGACTGAGGAATGTGTGAGAGCCATGTGTCAAATCCCCAGACTGTGGGAAAGTGCTGCTCTCTGCTGAACTCCCTCCTCCCACCCTTCCTCCCTCTCTCCTCCCTCGCTCTCTCATTTCGTTGGACGACTCTCCAGGCGAGCGCTCTGGCCTGCTCCATCGCTGTGTGAGTACGTGTCTGCATGTGAGTGTTTATGCGTGTGGCTGTCTGCCTCCCAGCACACAGGAAGTGAGCTGAGAGCGTCTGCCAGTGGCATGGAGCTGCCGCTTCCTGCAGACAGCTTCAGTGCCAACACCAAGTTCTCAACAACACACACACAGACGCATTCAAACTCAATCAGGAAACTTAATCGACTTCTCATCAGGAGACGGAAAACCAGAAGGGAACCTGTTCTCTCTCTCTCTCTCTCTGTTTATCTGTATCCCCTTTCCCTTACTTTGCCTTTTCCTGCCAAACACAAACACTGACATCTTTCACAGTATGCCTGCATGCTTGCACCACACTCGTTGTTTAGAGTTTCTCTGCATCTTGCCAGAAAAGTAAGTTAAATAATACAAATCATAATCCAGCACACTGTATCTATGAATCATGCTTCTGTAAAGCACACAGATTCGAAAGTCCTTTACCATGAAGCCCCTACACAAACAAAATAATGCATTATTACATGCTATTGTCTTACAGCATGCTACTGAAATGCTTACTTTGGACCATGTTGTGTGCAACATGAACAGAGCAGGCTTCCCCCGACAGGGATTTTTCCCTCTTTCATCAGTGTTATTGTTATTTCTCCAGTCAGCTGGTTTTACAGCAACCCATGTGTCAATCATCCCAGCCTCCTCCGCAACAGGACCTAAAAATATCCTCCTCACACCTGCCGTGCTTCGCCCAGCCTGCCCACATGTCATAAAACAAGTCTGTTCCGACACGCATATGCTTACAGATTTGATCTTGGACACGCTGCTGCGATCGCTTTAGCAGTCCTCGTCTTCCTCCAGATGACGAGAGAAGATAGGCCGTTTCCTGTCTGTAATATCAGTGAACAACAGCAGACATCAGCTCCGTTCTCACAGCCTTAGATCTAAAACACTGTGCCCCAATCACCCAACTTAACCTCAATGATGGGAAATGTCATCTGGGACTTTTTACAAAACTTTTGCCATGGTTTTTGGATTTAATGTTTGTTCCCTAGTAAGTGCAACAAAGTATTTAAGCTTCAGTCCGCAGACAGGAACTCCTGAGGATGTTAATCTTACATTATCATGATGGATGCATCTCAAATAAATGTTTTTATTTTTTATTTTTTTTGCATAAATCTTAACTTTAGACAACTATGTGAGAAAGCGATGGGAGATGAAAACAGCAAACCTCAGGTTATCAAAAATATCTGATAGTGTTTATAGGACTCTAGACATCTATGTTTTTTCATTTCATGTTTGTTAGTTACCTTATCCTGCACATGATCAAACTTTAATGATAATTAGGGAAAAAAATGTTTTTTTTGCTGAGCTACAAATGATGTGGTTGTTTTTTAAACCAATCAAACAAAGGATCAGGTACCGTAGATGAAAAACCAGTGTGTGTATTCTGGTTTGCCAAGGGAAGAAGTTTCCATACAGTGTCAGTGCAATGTGGACTTTGTCAAACACAAACAGCTTTCCTCATTCCAAGTTAGGGGCCAAATGCAGATCTAAAATTACAGTGGACCGCTGCCTATTCCCTGTTCAGTATTCATGGATTTTACTGTGGAATGTCACTCCAAATTATTCACCGAAAACCTGCTTATTTGTGGATTTTTCTGTAGAGTGTATGTAAAATATTCGAAAGCAAGTGGAGCTTGGGAAGCTTAAACATTTAGGTGCTTTTCTACAAGACATACTTTTTTTGATATTTGCAAAGCAGCCAACCTAAGAGTGCCATTTGTTCCCTTCCTAATTGATTAAATGAACCCATAAGAGCAGAAATGAGTGCTGAGATGGTTTTCACTCTGCATATTGGCGTTTATTTGAACTGAAAAAAAAAACAACAAAAAAAAAACAGCATTGTAGAGTCTCAATTATTGGCTTATTCTAGCAGGCAGTTGTGGAGCCTAAAGCCCCAAATACCAGCCAGCTACTGTATTCCAGAGATATACTCACACAAATATTTGTGACAGGCACTTTGGAAAATAAAGATGGATGGATTTGTGTGTGTGTGTGACTTTTTTTTTTATTTTTTTTACCAGTGACGGCCCCAGGATAGGTGTTTTATATCACTACCAGTGGGGAGGATGACTGGCCAAGGATTTCACACACACACAAACAGATAGATCCCTGGCTTCCTCTCCTAGTTGAATAAGCTGTCTCTGTGCTATATTGGTTGGTTTGGGCCTCCCCCTCCTGCGTTAGACCTTGCTGGGCTGCCAGCCCTCAGTCTCATTCCCACACTCCCATATCTGGCTCTGGGACTGGTGCTGGGAATCCCCACCATCACAGTCACACACTCCCACAAACACACAACGTTCCATCAGAGACAAACGGGGGTGGTCACTGAGTCTCTCCAGCCTCGTTCAGCTCATCCTACAAGTTGGCATTTAATCAGCACAAAGTAAAGTAGTTGTAGTTGTGGGTGCCTTTGTGGTTCTTTAATCATGCGTTCTTGTTCTCTAGAAATTATCCCACATTCCTAAATTGTTTGTGGCTGAAGTTTTGTCTGCTGTTCCCTCCAAAGTGCAGAACCGATGAATTAAATCCAAGGCACATACAGTTCTGGTCAGAGGTTTACATGGGCTCATCATTGCTATAAATGTCATTTTGATTTTAATCTTTTAACAATTTATTTAAACCATTCTTTTTTTCCTTTGTGGATTGATGGTACATCTGCTACGACTTTAAAAAAGAAGGATTGGTGCACAAGTTTGAATGTAATGTGGATTTTCCCTTTTCCAAACATGGTCAAAATTATTCAGATTTAAATAGAGTAATTTTCAAAAGCAACAAATGTCAGCTTCAACACCGGGCCTTTGTGATGCAAATATAGCATGAGACCATGATTAAATCTTGTAAAGTGTTCCTAGGTTTGAAAACCTAATCTTTACTCATCTGATCTCATCAATTATTATTATAAGGATTATTCAAAGATGCATTCCTAAGTCAGTTGGTTTTCAGTTTTCTTCTCAGGTCTTTGGTGCTGCAATGCTAGGTGAACTAAAAATCCCCAAAAAAGATTTTGTTCATTTCTTTTTCAGAGTAACTTTTTACTTTTAGAAAGGATTCAAGACAAAGTCTAATTTTTACTTCCAAATTACCAACATCAGTCTTAAGTATTTAAGTTTTACTCTTCATCCCTGTTAAAATTTTGACATCTACTTTATTTATTTTTGCTTAAATGGTACACCAACTTGACCTTGGAAAGTTAGGTAATACACTGCAGGCTTATCGCTTGGTAATTATAACCCGCTCTAAAGAAATAACCCTACTTGTCATCTCTGGTCTGAGCAGAAATCAGATGTAAATAATCAACGTTCATGAATTTTATTGGACTGCAAAATGCAATCCAACAGTGCATGACATGGAAAAAATACCAAAGACTAAACCATTTTAAATTAAAATTAAAGCTCTAATTGATATGTAATTTGGAGGACTGTTCTAAGAGAATCCACTGTTCACAGCTGTAGTAGTCTTGGAGTTTTGTGGGTGTGTGAATGTGACCTTCATTAATAATAGCATATAACATAGTTTCCTTCTTTTCCTTCTAGGTCTGTATTTGACTGATAGGAAGCTACACGCCCCACATACCACAGAGAAATGGCATCAGTGTTTCACACTTCAACTTACCAAAATGCATGCTGGTAATCCAGAATGAGAAATGCAAGTTAGGTGCAGTTTCTAGATTTGTTGCTTTAAGGTGCGGAGTTTGCATATTCTCCCCCTGCATTCGTGGGTTGTCTCACACATTCCCTAAAACAACCCTGAGAGGTTAATTAGTCACTCTAATTGACCCCTAGGTGTGAGTGTGTTTGGGGAAGGCAGTTTGTCATGTCTTTGTGTTGCCCTGTGATCAGCTGATGTACTTCTCTCAACCTTTGACCTCCTGCCAATCCTTAAAAGATTAAGACAGATTTAGAAATTAATAAATTGAGAGATGGGATATTATATTGGAGGTTGGAGTAATCCTAACTTTTTCTTCTCTTTTTTTTTATTGCCTAAATTCACTTATTGAAACGCCTATTGTTTAACTTCATAACTGGGTTGAGATGAAAATGAACTGCATAAACAATAAACTTTTTGCTGACCTCAAAACCAGGAATCACATGGCAACAGTTACATGTCAGCACAAGTGACAGGATGATTATTTACCAAGGACACACTAATGTCTGTTCATCAACTGTCCATGCATGTTTCTGCTTAAGGTGTGAAACTGATGACAGAGTATAAAGTTACTGGAGTTAATAACAGACTGTTGTGTCATCAAAGCGTTGACAAATGTTTCTTAACGGGGTTCAAACTGCCCTCAAAGAACAGTAAACAGATGTACGGAATAAACTCCTGATTGTCAGAAATAAAAACAAACCCGACCTGAATCTGCAAACTGCTGGTGGCCAGTACTTCCTGTAGCATGTTTCTACACCTTTAAATTTTTCATGTTAAAAACAAAAACTGCAATGCATTTTGTGAGGTGAAAAGACATGCAAAGGCTTGGAGAGCTGAAGTGAAAGAAAGGGGATATGAAGCTTTTGTGTTGTAAATAAGACTAATAATAAGTGTGGCATGCGTTTGTGGTCATCCCCCTTTACTCTGATATATAAAAAAATATGTTGCAACTGCTTTCAGAGGCAACCTAATGAAAAAAGTCCACTTCTTTGTAAGGTAATCATAGTATAAATCCAGCTTCTTTAATTTGGTCAAAGATCTCACAGGTTGTTCAAGAAAATTAGTGACCAAGCATCATCGTGAAGTTTGGTCATGATGGCATTTACCACAACAGACAGGTAAGGGATACAGCTAAGGTGAAGTTTAGGGATTTAGTTTATGTAATGACAGTTTAAGCTTTGAAGATCTCAGTGAGACACATTTTTATCTTTCTTTGTACAAAGCTGGTAGAGAGACTTTTTATTGCTGCAAACTTGGAAACTCCTTGGGCTCTTTTCCCATTTCACAAATATATCAACTGAAACCCCAATAAAATTTGTAGTTGCAATAAAATTTTAAAACATGCTTTAGTGGTATGAATAGTTGTGCCAGACACTGTAGCTGGCTATGCTAACATGTATTAATAAACTCTATACATTAGCAAATAATTTGCATTTACTGCAGCTTGTGTTAGAAAAACTAAAATATTTGAATCTGTTCAGGCTGCAACTTGCAGGCTCTAATAAAGACCACTTAGCAGTCCACCCAGAGGAAGAGCGGCTTTATTGTGCTGTAAGGGTCAAGAGAGGGGCGATGATTTACAGCCAGCAAAGGGCTGGGCATGCTGAAGCGCCAGTAAATAATTCGCTGAACTGGGCTTAAACAGTCTCAGTTTACAGCTTTATCCATTAATTGGACATTAAATCATGACGTCATGGAAATAGCCAGGATAACTTCAAAATCTTCTCTGGAAAGGTCAGTGGAGGTACACTGAGGAGGGAAGCTTATTTTGTCTAAGGTTGAGGTTATAATGGTAGTGTGACAAAAAGGATTAGTTATATCTTGCTATGAAAGGTTTTATATTTACAGTTCATGAAACTAACTTAATGATGTCTGACCTGGAAGATGCTTTTGCTGTCTGTTGTAGCACAGATGAATACCGAGTATGACAGAGCTCGGACAGATCAAATAATTCAGGAGACCGACGAGGCAGAAGGATGAAGAGAAGCAGTGAAGGGAGGAGCGGGCGGTGGGGGAGGAGGTTAAAGGGAGGCACCTCTGTCGTCTTATCAGCTCCGTGAGCTGTAAGTGATCCAAGCAGGCTGAGAGAGGAGAGGAGGGCCTCTGCTCTGCCCTGCAAGACTGTGCTTTTATGGCATACTCCTGATCTCGATCAGTGTGGGAAAAGACTGGGAGGCCGGAGGAAGCGTGTGTGTTTATGTGCGTGTGCGTCTGAACATGTTTGTTTAGTTAGAGTGCGGTTTCTGCCACTAAAGCAATCAAGAGGGCAGAGGCCTGTGTGCACAAACGTGGAGTGTGTACGAGGGTGTGTCGTATCTCAGTTTCTGCCACTAAAGCAATCAAGAGGGCAGAGGCCTGTGTGTTTAGACCATGTGCGTGAGTGTGTGTGTGTGTGCGCACTTGGCTGCTGTGGAGACCGATAAGGACTATAAACATGATCCAACAGCAGGCGGGCAGGTTCACCAGCACTAAACAATAAGACAGAACTTTGACCACTTTCAGGAGTCTAACCGACCATTTAATTCACACACACACACGCAGAGCTGATATCAGGCCATAAAGTAAAATATGTTTCTGTGTGCCCTCTATTTAATCTAGCGTCACTCCCATTCCATTGCTCCCAGTGTCCCGGTCATTGTGAGAGTCAGTCATGTGAGCGTCTTGCCGCCAGATGGCTGTAAAACAGAATGATCACTCATTAGTAATGTCTTGTGATGAAGGCTCCAGACTACTGGTGATCATTCATGTCTGCAGGCTTTAACTGCCATTCAGAGATGATCGTGCTGATTGTACGTCGTAGGCCCACTTACACTTGGCCAAAAAATGTGTGCACTGGTCCGTGGACAGGCTCGCCTACTCAGCCCCCACTGCTCAATAGATGCCAGCTGAGTGAAGCACATTCTGTCGAGGCCTAAATAAATGCACACCAGGGTCTGGGTGCGGGGTGAAGAGGCCACGGCTAAATCGGTAGCCTGTTCAGCTCTTAGTTGAGTCACAGATGAGTTCATTAGAAAGAGGGTCAGTTGGTAAATCATGCTAGATTTCACTTGATGCATTTAGGAGTGCTGACGTAACACAGAGCCAGACCCAAACAGACACCAGACTCCCCGGTGACACACTCCATCATGGCAGCAGTGAGTCACCTGTGCAGGCCGGTAGACAGGCAGCAGGAGGCGAGGCGAGTGTGTGCGCTGCACGCCTGGCTCCAGTGATATCATCTCCAGGAGACGGCGAGGCCCGGGCAGTCTGATGGACGGCACACTCCAAGCTCCCCCCCACCCTTTCACCCAAAATGACCGTATTCACACTACCTCATAAAATAATGACAGGACAAAGAAAGGGGTTAAAGAAGATGAAGGGAGCTGCAGGGGCAGGAGAAGTGGGCACACATAAGGGCTCCAGCAGCCAGGTCTTGGCCCTGTGTTAGACAAGTGCTTGATGTGTCCATGGGGAACAGACCTGAGCTGCATTTGGCAATCAGCAACCATTTAGACATTAAACCTAGAGTGGACATAGACATTAAACAGCCATTACATCAATACAGAGAAGAGCCTCACTATAATGGTGTTTTTATCATTTCTTTATGACCAACCATAACTAGGATGAATAGCAGCTTTCTAAATAGAGATAAAAGCTGCAAGTAGGTATGAAATCACCTTCAGCACAATGCAAAAAAGACGAAACCTTTTCAAATAATTTCAGAAGTTTCTCAGTTAATAAAACTATATATAGTGTCTTGGAAAAAGAAAAAAAAAAAACATTCACACCCTTTGAACCTTTTCCATAATTAGAGACTTTTTGTCCTTGTTTGCAAAACAGCCAGTCTCGCCACAGTTTCTCAGTTGGATTTAGATTTGTAGTTTGACGATAAAATTTAATTCAGTTGAATAATATAAGCAGCAATTCACATCAAATGTCTCAAGGTCTTCTTGTGAGATTTTAAAAAGGTGTGATACAAATGGATCAATATTTCATGCATGCTCCATAATGTCACAGCACCATAGTAACTGAGTTTTCCCACTATACTATGGCTAGCACTCCACCATTATTAATCATAAATAAAGTGCAACTTAAAATGTTTAATGCTATTTAGTTGTTCAAATCCAGCTTTAGTTTGCTCCTTTCGAAATATCACCACACTGTTTGAAATGCTGCACAGCGTGTAAGGACAAGCAGATACTTAGGTGAGGTCTAATTGATGCAGGTGCATCCCATTGCCTCCATCCTTGTTGCTCTCTCATTAACATATGTCTAGCTTCAGCCTGCTGCAAGTTTAACGGTGCAATTAGGGTGGGAAACTGCAAGGTGGCAGCCAGAGCAGACATTAGATGAGACGGTGAAGGTGCAGAACTGCTTCATGCAGCGATATATTCTAAGAAATTCTAGCTGATTCTCTCATATCCTCCAGTTTTTAGGCTTGTAATAATCTCTTTAAATATTGTGTGCACCCAATATTAAATAGAATGTGAAATATCAATAGTATTTACCATTTTTGCTGAAGATAGACAAAAAAAAAAAAACATTTTTCCATCTGTTTGCAAGCCCTAAGGCTTGTAAAAGAATGAATCTTTAGTGGCTCTGACCTTGCGATCTGTAATAATGTCAAAGTTAAATGGTACCACAAAGTGGTCATCAGCTTTGTATGTTTATTCATCTTCTAAAAAACTTGTCCAAAAAGTAAGTAGATTAAATTAAAAAAAAAAACTCCAAATATTTATGTGTAAATTATGATGCCCGTCTATAGTAGTCAACAGCTGGGAGCCAGGGCCCGCTCTGGACAGATTTTTACAGTTTCTTCAAAAACGATTTTGAAATCAAGCAAACATTTCTGATAAGCAGATAAAATCTATGATTACTTGCAAATAATGTCCTCACAATCTCTTTAAGTTATATCTTCTAGCCATTATTCAGCTTGAGAGGCTTTTAAATGTGATAAACTCTAACTCAGAAGCCTCAAATGCTTCAGAACAGATAAACTGCAATATGATGTTAACAGGTCTAAAGTAACCAACTTAGAAGCTAATCCTACTTTACATCACGGTCTTCTTGTTTCTGCAGTAAACATTTTTACAATGAAATATATTGTGTTTGTCTCCCGAGTGCATACAATTTCAACAACCAGTCCTGTTGGTACAAAAGGGCCCTGTAGTGATTTAAATGTGTTACAGTCATCTCAGCCCCCAACATCCTCCTTCCTGCTAGCATCAAAACACCAACCCACATGATTGGACCTATTTGCCTTTAGCCACTTGTGAAGTAAGCCCCAGACTGGAGCACAGCCAGAGGAAGGCCATAAAGTGGGCACATGGGTCACAGGACTCAGACCTCATCATCACGGATGTAATCACACGCCAACCCCTGGCTGTCACGTAATCATGAACCGCAGATCAGCTGATGCATGGTCAGCATGTGAAGTGGTTGAACAGATAAAAGCTGATTGAGAGGTCATACTGCTACATTGTGAACTCTCCTTATACACCTGGGGGCTTGCAAGGTGCTAATGTGTTTCACACCTTGAGGCTAAAAGTCAATGGCTTGCGTCACAGCTTCCTTTTGCAAACATTGGCTCCCATCTTCTCAACTGAGGCATTGTTCACTTCAGTCAGGCCCTCAGGCTGCGTCGATGTGTAGTTATCAATGCTGTCAGTCTTCTCCCAATTTAGTCAGGATCCCATAATGCAGAAAATATATTTAATCTCTGCTGCCTTTAATGAAACTTCAAGTTTAATGCAAGGTAGATTTTTCTGTCATGGAATTTAAATACATTGGCATAGTTTAGATGAAGTGAGGTTACATTAAAAGCTGCACAAACAAGAATGCTAATGTTCCCTAACAGTGAGCTTTAACAAAGTAGATTTCACTACAGTCACAGCTGTGATGTAACTAAGGAAGTAAGGGAAGAAACAATGCATATTGGGGAGGGGAGGGGGGGTGCTGATTAGTTATTTAAAACATTCAAAGTGTCTAGATAGACGGTTCACATGTAAATAGCATTTTAATGCTGTACCTGGCACATGTGGTGAATAAAAATTTAAAATAGTATCCTTCAATGCAGTACTGTCATCTCTCACCATTATCTTCATAAGAAACAATTACCATTAGGCTACAGCATATTTATTTCAAATAGAATGGTGTACAAAACATTGACATTGTTCATGTTTTTCAGAATTTTGAAACACCAGAACACACAAAAAAAATAAAATTACACTATTAAAAGAAGTGCCTTTTCTGGGTTGTGTCATTTCATGTGACCTGATCTTGGCTTAGACAGCTGTTCTGGTGTGCAACTAAAACACCTCGTCACTGGATAATACAACCTTTAAAGGAAATCACAAAGTTTGTGAAGCAGAACATTTTCTGTGAGTTTAAAAAGCTCAACATTAACTGGGACACACCAAAAGAACTGAAATATGTTACGACCTGAATTATCAGATGTGTTGTATTACAACACAGAGTAAATATACGTACTGTAGTCAAGCATATCAGCAAACTGTTCCTTATGAAAACATCAACAGCAGGACTCAGATGTCATTTTCTCGATTACTACAGCCGTATACCTAGTCAGACATTTATTCAGCAACAAATAAAGCAGTACTCATTTTAGAGGTTGTGATGTCACAACATTTTCCTAGCTTTAAGTGAGTTTACGCCATATTGGCATAGCATGTTGAGACTGTCGTACAAGAAGTCTTCAACCAGTTGCAACTAAAACTAAGCCTGAGTTGTTTTTTTATTATTAAAAGGGAGTTGTTTCTATCTACTGTCACCAAATGCTTCCCATTAGGAGGGATTCCCGCAAAGTCACTGGTTCAATGCAATAGTTGGGCTTTCTTATACTTTTCAACATTATGGCATTATTATCAACTATATTTCACTGTACTGTATTATAATGAAGTAAAGTATAATTTATGCTGGACTTCATTTACTGTATTGGAAAGAACTGGCTTGATTTGTACCCAAATTTTATTTTATATATTTGGATTCACTGCCTTATAAACTTTCTCTTGTTGGGAGTGGGTGGTATTTAAATTAACTTCTTTGATTTATATAGGCTGGGTAAAAAAAAAGAGAGCTGAATCAAAATATGACTCATAAAAACACCAGCTTTTTAAAACTGCTTGAAATGTAGTTATTTTGACATTTCTAGCTTGGCCCCACTAATTAGTTGCTACTATAGAACAGAAATCTACACCTTCTTATTACAATTAACTGTAATGCAGAAAGAAAAGTGTTAAAGTTTTAAATGTAAAAGAATAAATACAACACTTTTATTCAAAAAACACCTAAAGTACAAATTTGGATTATAAAGTGTTACTTTCTCTTACTCTAAGGAGCTCTGTGTTTTTCATCTTTTGGTCAACAAGTTAAACAATTCACTCCCAGTGTAAATACATATAAAGCTTCATTAAAGCTCATCCTAAGGCAGGTCATGCAAATCCATGCAAACAGCAATTCAAAGAATACTTGTGACAGGCACAACTCCAGGCCCAAACGGCAAGGCTCTCCTCAAACAACATCAGCCGATCAAACATCGAACGACCCCCTCTGACATCCACCAAGCTCCGTCTGAAGTTTGCATACTCTCCATCTAAACCCGTCTTAGAAAAAGGAGCATTGCCTCTTATTGTTAGAGTGACAGAGTGGCAGAGAGAGAAGCATGTTGACAGAGAGGATGGAGATGGCAGATCGGCTCATGCCTCGCATCTGTCCTTCATGCTGGGGCGGCCCGGTGCAACAGATTTGAAGAGGGATCGAGGTCCTTCTCAAGTGGGCTGAGGCCAAGCTGAGGCCAAGCTAAGGTCAGCGCGCTGAAGCGCCGAGTGATTAAAGGCTGGAATTAGGAGGACAGCAGCAAACATCAAAACAGAGGCAGAAACCTATCCATCTGTGAGAATTTGGGTGGCTGAGATTAGACGTCCTCGGTGTACTGTATTGTCCCCCACCTCTAATACGAAGTTCGCTTTGTTACTTCCAGCAGTCAATAGACCTCCCTGGTGAAATAAAGAAGAAGCACAGTCCTCTTTTAAAAGGTAGCAGTTCTTCTGATCCCATCTATCTGTTCTTTGTGCCAGATTGGCCAGATTAGCATCCAAATAAGTGTTGAAACCATCTCTGTTGAGGCTGAACAGACCTTTCACAGCTCTATGAAATGGCATGGAGTATTTCACAAGACTACCACCATTCAAGAGAACAGATTGAAGTTAGTCAAAGGAAAACCACATCTGCAACGTTAAAAGGATTCGGATCTTTTCTGATTTGTTTTCCTTAAAATATTCATCAATTTCCTATTAATGTCTTCCATCTGTATCACATTGTTGTCTATTTACCAAAAAATGTGTTTTTTTCCCCACTTTGATGTCCACCTGACTTCAATATTTAGCCTAACAGACTTAATTCCCCATGAGAATACATTTTGAAATTGCTGTTTTGCTGAAGAAGCTCTTCTGCTGCCCGTATCATTGCAATAAAAGACAGATATCTTTTCCCTTCTTTTACTTTTAATAACGCCTTCTTGTTATCTAGCTTTGCCTCTTAGGGATGTGCCTCCCGCTCAGCCTTTGAAACTAGATGCATTCTTTCAGGCAAGGTTCGCACTGAGGTTATGGGTAATTGCAATAGCTCTTTTACATTTCAATCGGTGGCATAATCTCCAAGCAACCATCTTTCCCAACACAAAAAAACTGACATCCACCCTAATTCAGTCATTTAGATGTGATAACGAAGGGATTGGCCCAAAGTCTGTGAGGTTACACAAGGAGTTGCAGGATTTTAACAATGTTTCACGTGCCGCCTTGGAGGCGGAATTTGTAATTTTAGGTAACTGATCGTTAAAACACTTTTGTTGTGTTTTCTTGTTTCATCCACAGCTTCCCCCCCATTTTTTATTCATTACTTCCAAGGAGTCATTATTTTTCCACTCACACACTCAATATATAAAAAAACTGGTTTGCGTGTTGACTGACTCGAGTGTCTTCATATTATGTTCATTTGACACAAGTATCTAACTCTCAGTTCTTCTTAAAAGTTGACCACTTCTCATGATGTAGATTAGGAGCTCTTGATCCTTGACAACGAAGGACCCTCAGGAAAACTGCAAGGCCCTTCATCGCTAAGTATAAACCTTTTATTTTTATTTTTCAGGTTGTCTTCAAGAAGTCCTGAAAATGACCACTTCACAGAGCCTCCTTCAATTCTCTGGTTCCCTCCTAGCAATGACTTTGCTTCCCTTTTACTCAGTGCTTCAATAAAAACCCTCTTTGACATCACTGTTGGCTCTGGGTGAATGAGCTTGTCCACAATGGACAGTGGGCATTAGAGTTAGACCTCCTCACTTTACAGTCCATGAGGTCCAACCGGCAGGACAATTGCTCTGCCTAAAGACCCACTGTTTTTACATTTCTATGAAGCAACTCATTAGCTAAGTAGAATCCCCTCTTTCTTTCTGCATGTTACCTCTTTGTCGGTGGGCAGCTCTTTGTCTCTCCTAAATGATCCCATGCAAGGCCCATTTTCTGGTTAATACATATTTACAGCCATGTCAGGTTTTTGTGGGAATCCTGTAGTTTTATTTAGCAGGCCATAATTCTAGACACCATAAAACCATTACCAAGCTGTTGAGGGTAATTGTATAACTGTATAGTGGCTGCATTTGTGGTGCTTAATGAGTCAGCATCTTTGGAGTGGACAGATGGCTAGACAACACATGCCTGGGGATTCCCAGGGACAACCTGATCCATTTACAAGCCTGACTCACATTCTGCTCTCTATATCAGCTGGAATAAGGCTACTTCTAAGCAAAGTGTATAGTGCTATGTTAAACAAGTTTCTAATATCTTCACACTTCACTTCCAGTAAGATAACCAATCTCAGTATCTTTCAAATCACATTTCAGCATCAGGTTTCACCACATTTGGGTTTGGACACTAGGTATCTAGGACAGAAGTGCTTCTATAAACTGGAATTTCCTTGTTCCCTGCCTCTCATCTGAGACCTACAAAGTTCTGAGCCTCTTAGAAGTAAAACATCCTTAAGAAACAAAATAAGACGTCCAACTGCCTTCTATCCAAGTATTTACAAGTTTTATAACCCTTCAATGCAGTGGTCTCAAACTGCAGTCTTCAAAGGCGGAGTATCCTCCAACTTTTACATGTGTCCCTTGTCCTACACACTTGAATTAACAGCCAAAGCTGCCTCACTAGCACTTAGTCAAGCTCTACAGAACTCTGCTAATGAGCCAATATTGGAGCCAGGTGTCCTGACGCACAGAGACATCTAAAAGTTGCAGGAGACCGGCCCTTGAGGACTGGAGTTTGAAACCACTGCTTCAACAGGCCGCTAACAGTTTATCTTGGGACTTTGGCTGCTACTCCTCTCAGTTTGAGTGACAATACCAGAAAACATTAGCATGTAAAGGCATGAGATTAAAGCTAGATAAGTAGTTTCTGTCTACTTATCTAGACAGAAACACCCACCTATCGGGTGTTTAACATCCAATAGGTGGGTGTCAAACACCAAATGTAAAGAAAAGATTGTCAAGAACAAATACAATGAAAGTTGCAAGAGCAAGAAAAAAAAACTATTTTGATTCCTTTTAAAACCAAACATGATATTAAAAGATACACATTAGATCAACTGTCGACACTATGCCAGTCCATTCCTTCAGGTTTATATCTTAAGGATAAAGACAAAAAATAACATTCCTCTGAAAATTGGTAAAGGCCAAAAGGGCAACTTAGACAAAGCTTCAGAAAAAAATATTGCTTGATCATGACCACTTGCTTATATAGAGATACACTGAGACATTAACAGGTGGTATAAGGAAAAAATCTGATCACCATTAAACAAACCACAGCTGTCATGTAAGAATGAGGGCAGTAACTTTTGCTGTGATGCTTTGCTGTCCTAATGCATGGGGGCCATAAGAAGAAGTGCTGCTTTTGGATTAGGGGATAGGTTTAGGACTAAGATGTAAATTGAATTTAGATGTCATGGTTGGGCATAAATGCAGTTACTAAAATGAATGGAAGTCAATAAAAAGTTCTCAGTTTGCGTAGAAGTACAAGGATGTGTATGCATGTGTGCACAAAGGAGAATGAAAAAGAGTGTGTGTGAGTGTACAGTATCCTCATGGGGGGTAGGGTCACATGAGTGAATTAGCAGGGCCAGCTGTGATAGCACCTGAATGGAACATGGAGACAGACAAAGAAGAGACCCCTGAACTACCCCGAAAGACAAAAGAAAAAGAGACAAGAGGCTGAAACCACACAATCATCTCACCATCTACAATGACCAAGCCCCTCTAACAAGCAGGATCAGGGGGATCTACGAGCGGCTAAGCCGGCCTAGGCCACAGGTTTCAGTCCAAGCCATTAATTCCACTCTCCTTAACACACGATTAATTTCACTCACATGCAACAGCTCAAAGCCTCCTAGATAAGAAGAGGGCTGATTCCAAAACCAAGATTAAAAGGTGAGGCAGTGAAAATGCTAAAACTGAGCAGATGTTCGTTGGTAAAAGAACAGAGAAGAAGAGACCGCTAATGAGAAACACTACCCTAGGAGAACAGCTACAAACAAAGTAACTAATAGAGAAGTTTTACAGTTTAGAGTACAGCCAGAATTTGCTACTGACTCTCATACTATTGGTATACTACTTGAAGCAATTTGTTAGCACATAGTCTTTTAGTATTATGTTATTATTGACGCTGTGTGAAAAGATCCATCAGTCTAAGTAATATTTGGGTGTTATTAAACAACAAAAGAGAAAGAGGAAACAATAAAAGTAACCATGCAGAAAAAAGGTGCCCCACTGATTTCTCCCTCTGAGCCGATGGGACCACAGATAAACCTTGTGTGAGCTAAACTTGGTGTCAAAAGTGGCCCAGCCGTGAGGATAGCTAATTGTTTGGTGGAGTTAAACCATCTGCCTGTACTAGGAGGAGTTTAAGAGCTGGGGAACTTTTGCTAAGCAGAGCCCGAGGAACCGGATTAGAACCCTGGAGTGCAGACATCCTCTTGGCTCCCCTTGTCTTGTGCCCTAATGGCTACCCTGCATAGCACTGTGATTTCTGACTGTGGGCAGATCTTTCCCTTCCCCACTGGAAACATCATACAAACTAAAACCCCGTAGAACATCAAATCTGCAGTTTTTATGTAGTCTTAGATTTGTTTGTGTCACAACAAAAGACATTTATGAAGTTGTAATCTCTGAAAACAGGCAGGTACTGATCAAGCATATGCCACTGTGTGAGGAAATATTTCATACACATAAAGTAGGCTTGGTTGCAACTGAAAACACCAACACATTTTATCATTGATAAAATTCAATGTAGTGAACTTCAACAATAACTGTTTTGATCAAGTCCTCAAGTAGATTGAAAAAGACCGACTCAATCAGTTGATTGTTTTCCATCGTTCACAAACTTTATATTTAATTTGGGCTGATAAACAGGACAGCAATAGACACACAATGTGCGTTAAATGTGTGAAAACAACAAAAAGTGATCAGAATGGCAGAAGCTGGATACACAAATTTACCTACAATGACAATAAAATGTTAGATTTCATGTTAGCCACACCTCCAGCGGTATGCATGATTGCAATGTGCTCAACCTATTATTTAAATCCACAGATTCCTGTCTTTAAATTTTGAAGTTTTAAATGATATTCTAGCTGCATTTCAAGATGGCCTTTTTTGCACTCATCCAAAAGCCTGATGTAACTCTGTACAGTCATCCATCTCCATACGCTGGCACATACATGAAGGCTGACAATTCTTTGCCTGTGGGCCAAGGATGAAGAAGAAAGTGGTGACCTGGGTTTACTTGATGACTGATGCCCCACAACCAATCGATTTGCCAGAGATGGTTGGAGATAAGAAGCTGGACCTTTTGGTCAGCAGAGGTCTCTGACCCCTCAACCATCCATCTCTGTCCCCGTCTCGTACCGCAGAACTTTTGGCTCTCTGCTCCTCCATTAGATTCTCTTTTGCTGACAAAGCAGGCAGATGCAGGCATCAGTTTGTCCAGATTGGCCCATTAGGAGAAAATACAGACCCACCTCCCCCCTCTCTCTCTGACTCTCTCTCACTTTCTTTCTGCAGCTTGGATACTATGACCCTTGAGGGACATTGTACCAACTTCTTTATAAGGGCAGGTGCCTGAGCTAAACTTCTCCAAAGATGAGTAATGGGATCTACTGGCCCACACTGAAAATGCTTCAAAGATGGTCAACAAGGTTTTTAAGATAATACAAAGGCCAATTTCATAGTAGGGTAAACGAAAGGGAAATCTGGTGAAGCCTGCATACTTAAGCCTGCCCAGAGGAAAGGCACTCCCTTAAAAATTTGCACCATTCACTGAGAAATAAGCATCAAAAGAAGACCATGAATAAAACAAAACAAAATTTCTGACCATACTCGGGGGTAGATTAGTCACAGAAACATGTTTACAAAACAAAAAATAAACTAATACAGTTTATATGTGATACACATTCTCTTTCTATATGTTCAGGCTATTTGAAATGCAGTCATACATGATCAGTGTGTAGTAAAGGAGCAGATAGGCAATGTGCATAAACTGATTGGCAACTAAATTATTTATGCAATGGGGGGAGGGGTTGCTAATTTTGAGGTACATTTAATTTTTCACAATTTTGCCAGCAAATGTATCCTTTTCATTCTGATTTAACAATTTTGCACAATTTTGTGTTAGTCCATCACATTAAATTGTAATAATATACATACAATTTTGTGGTTCAAAGTGACATTTTGGATAGGAGTGCTGTTGCGAGGGATTTGCAGCCTTTATTAGCATCATTAAGCTAATGTCCCAAAATTCATTTATGATACATTTCCGTCTGAATCCTTATCTATATATACGAAACCTCTAACACACCAGCTGGTGCGTACAAACCTTCAATATAGGAAGTTGTAAACCCCTCTTTCAAGAAGCCATCTTGTGTAAATTTAGGTGCGCTTTATCCAGGTGCTCGTCTTTCTCACGGTGTTCCGTAATGCAAACGCTCCCAGATGTAATTCACTCTGCCTTTATGTAGGCCTAAACACACTCCGCTCGCTCCCCAAACAAATGATTTGCCTAAGCCGCCTGTCAGTTGGATGCATTTGTGTGCACTGAGAGTTTAACTCCACAGGGTATGGAAGATGTTAATTGTGTTAGCTTGGAGGGGATTCATCAGGTGTTTTTGTTTGGACAGAAGGGTGGGGGCATCTGTATGAATGCAGCAGTATGCCTGTAGTTTACACAGAGCTTGGCAGGGAATTACTCGTACATTTTTTTTATTGACTGGTGCGTGGTCCAGGTATCCTGGAGAGTCCTAGATGAA
Organism: Poecilia formosa; assembly: GCF_000485575.1. Classification (NCBI taxonomy): domain Eukaryota; kingdom Metazoa; phylum Chordata; class Actinopteri; order Cyprinodontiformes; family Poeciliidae; genus Poecilia; species Poecilia formosa. Next base: position 3,332,296 of record NW_006799949.1, read on the forward strand.
TTGGTCTAATGTTTGTAATTATGCAAGCAGTGTGAAGCTCAAGCCATTAATGCAGTGGTAGAGACAGAGGGAGGGGTTTTCATCATGAGTCTGGATTTGGGCATTTATGGAGCAGGATATGACAATGTAAAGAAACTTAAAAGAAAAAAATAAAGGTCTATAGATGCAGATTGCAGTGGTAATAAGTGATCTCTGACTCTGGGACTTCAACTCTAGGTCAGTCTAACTCCTCGTTTCCCCATTTGTACACTCATTTTGCAACTACATACAGTCATTTCGTTGATTCCTTGTTTAAGTTTGTACCTGTAAATAAGTCATTTCATATGCAAACTGTATTTAATTGTTAAAAGTATTCTCTCCCCAATCCAAATAGCTGCATGTAGCTGTTCTAGTCACTTCCTTGGGGTCAGGTGTATACAGTGCAGCACTGAAGATTGCCGACTGGTTCTGCACACATTAGTGAAAGAATTGGTCACTCTCAGGATCCCAGTGGATTTCAGTGTGATACTCTGATAGGATGAATCCAAAAGTCCTGTCCTGGAATTTCCTCACTGCTAAATATTCCACAGTCAATTCTGAGTGATATTATGTCAAAGTGGGAGAGATTAGGAATGACAACAACTTAGGCACAAGATGGTTGGTAACTACAATAGTGCAGAGTCAGTCATTACAGACCTATAAACTTCATGTGGTCTTCAGGTGAACAGTGTGAAGTGGACTCCATGGAATGGGTTTCCACAATTGAGCACCTGCAACTAAGCCTCATGTCAGTAGGTGCAATGCAAAGTATTGGACACAGTTGTGTACAGCAAGCTACCTCTAGAATAGAGCAGCGCATGTCACAAATCATGCTTCTCTGTCTGGCAATCAAAACAGACAAGTCCGGATTTGGCAGCTGTCAGGAGAACAGCACTCGCCTTACAACACTGCGTCAAGCTTGTTGAAAACGGGATCACAGTGCGGGTCTGTTATTTTTCAGAAGTTGTAATCAGCCCCTTAGCTTAAGTGAAATGAAATCTTAATACCCCAGCATGGCAAAAAACCTTTTGGTAGTTTCATGTTCCCAACTTTGTGGAAAGAGTTAGTAGATTGTGCATTCCAGTTCCATCATGACTGTGGACCAGTGCACAGAGAAAGGTCTATAATGCATAGATAAGAGCACTGGTGTTAGAAATCCACTGGGCATTACATAAACCTGACCTTAAAACAATAGAACCTCAGAGACACATTAAAGCAGTGACAAGTCGTCTTGTCAAACATAAGTGTCTGACCTCGCAATCGTGCTTCTGGAAGTGTGATCAAAACACTCCTAAATCTTGTGGGAAGCCTTCCCAGAAAAGTTGAAGGCGGTGTAGCAGCAAATGGTGAGCTGACATCATATTACACCCAAAAGATTAAGGATGGGATGCCACTCTGGTTCATGTCTGTGTGAATGCTGAGCAAATAATTTAGAATATAGTATAACTATAAAAGTTATTGAGTATCTGCTTACATTTCTGTGAGATGGAGACATATTCTCACAATATTCAGAAATCCCCTGTTATATAATTTGATGTAATCATACTCTGAGAAAAGCAAATAAACAAAAGTGACTGTTCTCACAGACATTAAACAGTCATTCATTTGACATTAGATTAAGTGTAAAATTTAGAAAATTACTTTAATTTGTTGGTCCTAAAAGCAGATGTGAAATATTCCTCTAATGGGTGATGGTCAGTACAAGATGTCCTGAGGCAGGCAGTTACATTTTGTATCCTAAAATGTCTGGTATTAAATGACCAAAACCACAAAGGTACAACATGTTGCTGGGGTGAAATGACCACCTACCTTCTTTAATGAGCCACAGTAAGTGTTTACCTTGTCACACATCCCATGCATTGCAGCTTTCAGCCAACTTTAATGCACAATCTGTATTAGAAGTCAAACACACACAAAAAGGCATTTGTGACTTGATATGAAAAACCTGCTTTTCTTAGATTCAGCCAGATCTGAATATAATGTTTCCTCCAATGGTCAAAATCAGCCGTTAGAGTGGTCAGCGTGGATAATTCGGTGTGCTCCATCATTCTGATGGCTGTGTCCAATTGCTTTATGCAAGAGCAGCAGGTAGCCCTGGCTGGCGGGGTCGCAGCTCTAATGGCCTCGCCCCATTGGCCCAAGGGCTCCGGCCAAGGTTCACGGGTCAGGGCCTCGTCCGGACACAGGCTTGGCTGTTGGCCAATGGGTCAGCAATGGGGAGCAGCGCTGGCTGTACAATTGATTTATAGACGCTGGATGAAGGGAATGCTAGGAGGCTGCACCTAAATCTGGCCACAGTTTTTGTTTATATCACCAAAGGCACAATATGTTCATGTTTTCCTCATTTCAAGCCACAAATGTTTGACTTGAAGTTTCAGGATTTTAAAGATTTTCATTATACATTTAGTGTAAAAAGGATCAGATGCCATTGAGTCATCTTTTATTTTTCTTTTGCATCTTTCCTTTTGGAGAGTTCGGCTAATGGGCACAACATGGGCAAGATCATATCTTTAGAAATGTGGTTTCTATACCAAGTGTTGCCAAAAGTAAAATCTGTCATCTTGTCGCACACTGTTAATCGCTTGCCAACATATTTAAGTAATTCCATCAAGCCAGGACATTTCAGAAATAAGTTTAAAGACTCCAAGGTTTTGTGCTTGTGGAAGACAGGCAAGCCTTGTTTGCCCTGAAGGGCATTTTGTTCTTGTTAGAGATTATGAACATATGGATCTCTACCAAATCAAAGACGGCATTTGTTTTCTCATGTTGCATGATTTTAGGGCTGCAGAGACACAGCAAACAAATCCCTTTTTAAAGATGATCTCACAAAAATCAAATCAAGAGGGACAGTATGATACCCAGGATTTGCTGATGACTCACTCTAGTCTCATTTAGCTGAACCAAAAGAGAGTCAGTAGGAAAAGTTAGAAATGATCAACATGACAGTTAGATCTGCTTTGTGTCATCACACAAAATAAACCATGACGCCATATAGCATCAGTGGAAACAGCTGCATGGCCCATACAGCAAATAATGTAAACCATGAAAGGAACAAACTGCCTAACTCTATATGGTCACAAAGACAAACTACTGGGCAGCATTTTCTACCTCCAGTAAGTCATAAACCATCTTGTGAATGGCCCTGCATGTGGTTCATTTTTAAGGGACACGCTTAAAGGTCAGGCACTAGTCCACGGGAGTCTGCGCATGTGTTCTCCGGCCAGAATCAACAGCTGCCATCTGAACGTGGGTGGACATTTTGTCTACGACCTGAAGCCTGTGGCCATGAAACCTTGCTGCCCTTTCAGCTAATTGTTTGTGGGTTGCTTTTAGATTTTTTGACAGTCTTGGTGATATAGTACTTCCATTGTGTCCTCGTGCTATTGTGAAGAGCATTAACTAAGGTTCCCGCTTCTCAGTTCCTGTGCTCTGTGGCTGACCAAGAGGCCAGAGAGCAGCATGATGCCCAGCGGGGTCGCCCCCTCCGTGGGCAGGAGGGTAGACCTTTACAGGTGCCCCGGCTCCTCTCTTAGCAACGCCCTGCTGCTGGAAATTTGTTGCCACCCTGTGGGTGTCTTTCTGAAAGTGTCAGCCGTGGGGCCCCTGATGGGAGATTTGCTGGTATGATAACTTGGTTAGGCTCCAGGATGGATGACATTGTGGCAGAGAGCAAGTCTGCAGCTCCCCGGGAGGTGCTGACTCTTCTGCTTAACCTCTCCTCAGGAGAGCAGCATTTTGAACAAGTCAAGTATGTGGCTCCCAAAAGCTCTCGCTTAGATCTCAGTAATCAGCGTTGCAGGCACAAGAACAGTTTGGTAACTGAGAAAAGAATCCCAAACCTTCTGTAATTAAGATAATTTAAAAGACTTCAGACAAAAGAAAAGTCAGTAATTAAGCAAAGTTCCAGATTAAATGGATTTCTCTTTCTCCTCGTATTCCTAGTTTTCCAGGTTCCATCTCCCCAATTAACACTAAAATTGCTTGATTTTCACCCAAAGTTGGCACCAGATATTGGCATGAAGCTTAAACTGCATCTAATGATGATGTTATAGACTCAGTAAATTACTAATTAATTTTAAGCCATCAAAGCACATCTCTTTTGGTTGCTCAAAGAGGGATATGGAATGAATCCCAGGTAGCTGAGCGGGTATTATTCAGTAAGACGCTAAGAATACACCGATGTGCTCCCAACAATGCTCCTCTTTTGGAATAATCTCTGCTCAGTGGTGTCAGCATGGGCTGCATTATGAACTCTTTTTACCCAGTAGTTAGGTTGGAGCCTCAAGGTGGATTTATATCAAAAGACCAGCTCTGCCTCTGTGAGGCGGGTAAAAGCTCTGGCATATCCACTCAGGTGAATCACGGTCAATCGGGAACCTCCTGAGAGTTAATTAAAGATAAAGTGCATGCTAATAGAAAGGCCTTGTTTCACTCCCACATCCCATCAAACACTATTATACACAGTTTCTTTACTTGCAAAGCACCTTAGACTTTTAAGAACATATATGCATAACACACTGTGCAGAAGTTCTGGGTTATACCTCATTTTTTAAAATTGTGAGCCAGATTTTCCTTTATTCCCTTATTTTTTGGAAGTCTTTTTTTTGTCAAATCTGTGTTGGCTTCTCTCCGTCTTTCTTAAAACCATGATTTTGATTTTCGCAAGCCCTGACTCTTTGTTTATCTTCCACATGACAATTTGGGCACACATTGGCCAGTATGTTGTTTTCACGAAGCCTAAGTACTGGACAGACAGTACTTCAAGTAAAAAGGTAGCCAAAATCTGAAGAAAAATATGGTGTACTGACAGAAAGGCTTGGTTCCAAAAACGACATCACATATGTATTCTGTCTGATAGGCTTCCAAGCACTATGAAGTGATATCAGACCTTCAGATGATCCAGTCCTTCTGGTCTGGGTTGGTGCTCCTACCTCTTGAGATCAATATTTCACACCTCATCCCAGTTTTACTGACCAAACAAAGGTAACATTTGGCAAAATGGAGCAGAGTGTCAGATCATCACCGCTGAACCACAGCTAGAAAAGCAGAAAGTGGATGTCAATTACAAGACAAAAGCATTGCTTCCCCCTCATAACTCTCATTTACCCTGGATGGTATAATGTGAGGATCTCCATCGTTTGAAAGGATAACAGTGTTGAGCAGAGTGTACCATGCTCTTACTTAGATGATGAGTGTGAAAGAGAAGCTTTAAAGCAGAGATTTTTTCCCAATAAAACTATAACAAATGATTCTGTCATTGAAACTACAGTTTGTAGCTTGCATAGTCAGTATAAACTCCATGGCAAGGTGTAGCTCCAACACATTTTAACTGGATTGTGCAGACAGGATCTTCTGTGTTCTCTTGCTTTTAAAGCAGGGGAGAAATGAAGGATAAGGACTACTATTGGGACTAGAACATGTAATGATTCCCAAAATTTTAAAATTGAGTTAATCAAAGTAAGAGAAGTTTGTAACATTCATCTATGTAGTACCCAACCCCAGTAGCTACATAGTAACCCTTGGTCAAGGTGATGGTACTCTGGGTGGGGTCCTGGGAACGTCTCACTAATAAACAGTTACTGGTAAACAGGAGAAACAAATGCTAGTCGGTTTTTAACCTCCTGCATTTGTGATTTTTAAATATGGTGGTATTTTTAAATATGGTATAAATGAATATGGTAAACATCAAAAGTAGAATTTCGTAAATAAAATATATTAGGACATACAATAAAAATTAATAAGATCTGAGATGTGTGGAATATCAAGGATAACTAAAAACAACAACAACAACAAAAAAACACAGAATATTACAGTCCAATAAAATGGTTCCCCTTTAAATTCAGTATAGAACTTGACCATTTGAACAATAAAGCATTTCACTGAAATAAGCAAACTATTTTTATCTTCTGGAACTTTACTAGACTTTTTCTGTACTGCCTTCCTATATTCCAATAACTATATCTATAACTGATTTCCTTATTTCAAAAATTAATAATCACTGAACAATAAATAGTATGATAAAAACTTTGCAAGGTACCTAAACTTACTCCAATTGACTCCCTGAATATAATCAGCATTTCATTTACAGTTTGTAAAGATGTATGGGTGATGAAGCAGCCAAACCAACTATTGCTTGCAAAATTACTTATTATTAAAAAAAAGATTAAATCAGTTTGCAGGGATACCTTAGTAAACAAGTTTATGTTAATCATAATTGTCAATTTTTTTCCTCAATCAACTTCTCTTATGTATTGAGGCTTTGGGTGAGCCAGAAAGATGGTGTCAGTGAATGGCTCATTCAAGCGCTGACTCCAGTCTAGCAGTCGGAATTTCACATTGAAAAGGGATAAATGACTATTCAACAACAAAAAAGACAAAAGAATAGGGGTAGTGATTAATTACTTACAACAATTGTGGATCCTAAACCCCCATCAGAGCAATAAAACATTTATAGATACTTCTCCCACTCTTAGGAAAAGTCTTGAACTCTCTATCTCTAGAAGATACACGTGGTCTACAGATCACTGGATATTGCTATTTGCAGAGATGGCGACCATCTCGGTCTGAAAAAGCAACAACGTATTGATTTTCCGAGGTTGACCTTTGCCACTGAAAGCAGGCAAACATCAGACAATGACTGGTTAATGTGTGCCTGCTATCAAAGGTCAGTAATAGGGTACAACCATTATAAAGAAGTTAGACAAACTGATTTGTAAATTAAAGATTTCATGTTGTTGTAAAGTTTCCAGGTACATTTCAGAACACCCATTAGTACATTTAATATACCATTTATTAGAAAGATGCTAGACAACAAAAAAAAACAAACAAAAAAAAAACAGGTAAGAACTGAGGAGGAATAGGTGAAGGTCTGCTGAACATCAACAACAGTAAAAACAATCAAGATAGATTGAAAGAACAAAAAAAGATAGTAAAAACTGGAAGAATGATTGTCCTTGGCTTCAGCTTCTATGCAGAAATCTCCCAACATGTGCAACAAAACACCAAGTTACTTCACGAGGATGACGAGCACTCTCGCCATCCTCCTACCTCGCACTTCTGGTGTTTTCAAACAATCACAACACTTTGGTTTGCCGTGCTAGAAGTGACGCAAAGAGGGACGTCGTCAATCAGCAGCAGACTTTAAAGTCAAGATGACTCAAAATATTTGTTATCTGGCATATTTACATAAAAAGAGCAGTGTCACAATGAGGCCTCTCCTCGGAGACGATGGAAGCAAAAACAACAGATGCACACAACACAACTGACCTACGGAGGGGTCTACTTCTCAAGACTCAAATGAAAAGTTTAGAATTACGTATATATACTAGATTTAATAAAAAAAAGCTGAAGCAACTATGAACTAACCAATGTGCTACAGATTCAACCTCATTTGTTCAGCTGAAACCGAAATAAATTAGTGAGCTTGGACACACATTTATAAAGCCTCCACACACAAGAAGCATTTCTGTGACTCTTACTGCTTCACAGTTTCTGTTTAATTAGAGTAAAATGTTGTTTTGCATGTGCAAAAGCTGCATAGCTTCACAGCATGAGCTGTATCGTCTACAACTAGTATGCCGTTCAATGAGGCTGCAAGAAAAAGAGCAAAACTTTTAGTAGATAACAGGAAGGCTGAAACTATTAAAGCCAAGTTGTTCTCCTTTTATTCCTCTGAGCTGGGAACCTCTTATGAAAAACTCTGGATTTGAAAATATTGGTAGCCTGAAATCTCAGAGGTTGAGATCCACATTTACAGACATTGCTCTTTTGGTAAGTAATGTTACAGAAGGCAATCACCAAGTAGTGTTACTGAACACTAATACTTTGAAAGTTACATTTAGGAGAGCAGCATTTATTACCCTTGGAAGCTGACTTGATTTATGAAAGAGCCCAGAGTTGTCATAGGAAATGCACAACTTATTAAACGCTGGTGCAAAGAGCCAGGCACACCAATAACTCTGATGCCAATGAGAGATTTAAGTACTGCAATCAGTGCAACTTACATTTATTACTGTAATTATCAATTTACCGCAGTAAAAAATGCACTGACAGCATTTTATATCTAATGTTTTTCACCTTAGGTTTATTACCCAAGTGGAAGGTCAAAGCATCGATAGTTGGAACATCTTGTAGTCCGTCCTCATCCAGCAGAGATTGTGATATCTGAGACACTTGTTAAAAGGCCTTTTTCTTCACATAAATCCTATTAGATGTTTATTTTTCTGTGTAATCAACCATGCAATTTAGCAAACTCTATTGGAATACATGTTTAATTGCAAATATTACACCTTATCATACTTGGATGTCCAGCTTTTAATTGAACTTCTTTAAAAAAAAAACCCTCAACTTTACAAAGTTTTAGTTTTAAAGTCATCATCAACACATTCTCTGATTTCAGTCGTAATTCATCTAAAATGTTCAAAATGAAAAAAAAAAAGTAAATTTGGAGACAAGCTTGTTGCAAACCAGTGACGCATTCACACTATCAACTCAGTTTGTAGGCACAAGCAGTCTGGCACCAGAAGTAAAGCATGACTTTACCACCATTCATCCTGCAGCAGCGAGCAGCTATTTCAACAAGTACTTCACAGACGTCAACACCTATGAGTACGTCTAACCCGTTTAACGTGCCATCGTGACATAGTGCAAGTTGCATGCTAAAACTGAAGCAGTCTGTTGTTAAATATTGCCGTCAGACAACACGAGAAACAAGAACGTGGAAATTCTGGATTGCATCTCCCACAGCAGTGGGAATACATGCAAGTTTGTTAAGCACGTCATCTGACACTGGAAATGCACCAGTAAGAGATTTTTATCACTCACGTGCAGTCACAGGTTTTCTAAAGTTCTGCTGATTTCTCCTTCAGAAACATAAACGACAAAAGAGTTTTCTTCTCCTTTCCAAATTAATGTAAATTTTAACCATGGTAACAAATGAAATATGTATCATTGTAGCAAAATAAAATGAATTGCAAAAGTTACACTGCTGGCTCTTTCTGAGATGTATACATTCATAAAAAAAAAAAAACAACTAAAAAGAGTTACAGAATATCTTCTTTACTCCTTCATAAGACAGATCAAGGGTCTCTGAATTTTTGTAATGTGTACCACATCACAAGTTATTCTGTGTATCCTACAAAATTGATTCAGAATCTGTATGAGTGTTTATCACAATTGATAGGGTTTGGATCACTAAAAAGTCCAAAAACTGCCAATATTTCCTAATTCACAATTATTCATAGCAAACAGAATCAAACTCTTCAAATGGATAAAACAGAGCAAAATGTTCAGCTTCCTGTTATCTGCAGTTGTCCATATGCTTGCTGAAGCAGCTTGAATGAACAACAGACATGTCTCTGCAGGAAATACAGTTTGCTTCCCAGAGGTACTTTTGATTTCTTATGCCAACTCTCATTTCATCTCATTCCATTACACCTCAGGAACTCTGAAAAAAGGTAACTTCTTCACACTGTAACAACATCCACACTGAAGATGGTTTTTGCTAACATGACCTCCTTATACTAATGTGTAACTCACCAAGATTGGGTTTTTAGTTTCGAGCAATCTGGACTAACACCAGTCACGGTCAGTCCAGTACAAAATCAGCCGATTCTCATCATCAGCTGATTTTTAGGTGCGTTTTGAAAAAGTCATTTGTGTTGTATGTTATTCTAGATCTGTCACAATAATGGCTCAGAGAGATTCTGTAAAATTACATTTAAGCCCTAAACACCCCTGAGCTTTTTTGCTGTCAAATGTTGAGAAACCTTAACATCTGGTGCTAACTACAACCCATGGGCTTTCTGGTGGAATATAATGTGTGTATGTGTTATGAAGAACTGATATTTTTCCTCCCCTCTGGCCTGGAAATGCCACAGGACGCCTCTCCAGGAGGCCCTGGATAGCGACACAGCTTGCGTGGAGGAGGTCTCCAGTAATCCACTGAAATCCCAATTGCAAGAAGTCGGTGCAGATGGAATCAATGGAAGCATTTTCATAATCAGTGTAAATCAATGTGGACAGGTCGTCCTTTCAGTGTTTAGTCTGTGTAGGTTATGAGAAAGAAAGTGAGCTCCTGTAAGTGCTTCAGATCCCGCAGTTCAGCGTTACCGGGGGAATCCGTTTTTCATGTATTTCTCACATAGGTAGGCAGAAAGATCCAAATCCATTGTTTGCTGGGGAAGATTGTGTCTCACGGTGCAGGAGTGAAAAACTGCTTTGAGACAATGCATTAAAAAAAATCGTAGCCATGTCCCCTTTCATGATCCCTGTTATTAATGGCAGCAGAATGAAGCATTTCAGCGCTGCATTAAAGACTTCTGCTATTAATAACGTCTATCAAAGACGTTTCAGAAGTGGGCTGGCTCGTATTTAGACTTCAGATGGCAGAAACTGCACTGACACCGAACAAGTTAATCACACACAGACTATAACACATTTCCCTCCGCTGCCGCTTTAAAGGAACCTGTCAAACTAAAAAAAAAACCAACAATGCAGAATGGTAAATCTGTTGCAAATGTTTCTATATTTAGATTATTAAAAAAAACTTTCATTCCTTTAGAAGAAGTCAAACCAAGATTATTTACCAAAATCAAATTCCTCATGAAACAAATGAAATTGCTGCCTTTACCCAAGGGATGGCTTTTCCTCTGGATGCATCCCAAATGAGGGGGGGTCAGACAAGTTAAGGCTTGTCCCAAAACGGACACATGTTCTCCATTGTCAAGCCGACCTCTTTCCCAGCCAGGAGATCAATGTGAGCTGTCAGAAGTCACCCACTTGCTGTCAGAGCTCAGAGTGATGCTTTTAGAGAAGCTGGGGTAGCTTCTGGGGTGGGGGAGGAGGTTGGCAAATTATGTGGAGGAATCTCTTAGGGCTGAGTGCATTTCTGCATTTTAATTTCAGGGGAGGTGTTAGGGGGTAATGTTTAAGAATTGAGCCCCCCCCAGGTAACACAGATTGGGGTCAGAGATGGGGTGGCAGATGTGACAGATACTGTTTGCTGTGTATCTGTCACATACCTGTTCAAGAGTTCAACTCTTGAACAGGTATGTACTGAAAAATGCATGAATAATATCTGTCATTAACTTATCAGTTTGGCAGTTCAACTCTGGTTAGTTTTAGGAGGCACAGTTGAGTTCAACCAGTTCAGGTCTGATAATTCAGGCCCTCATTTTGCATCCAAATGAGGTGCGGGGGAGTTTGTTTGGGTGCAGCGAGTCTGATGGACAGCTGCCCCTCCTCAGGTCCCAGTCATCGCACCTGCTCTGTTTGTCAGCTCGGCTGACTCATGTTCCTCTTTGTGGCCTCATGCAGTTTCTTCACAGCCAGACCTGAGGAGGGCATGAACATGCAAACACACTCGGGCCTCTCACATTATGCTGTTGACTGATCAACAGGTAGGATGTGGCTGAAGGCGCAAGGATGGTGTAAGAAATGTTGAGAGATTTGGAAGAGTTAAAAGAAGACAGTAGACAGAGGTACGGTCTAGTATAGGTACTTATGGAACAAGTCAAACAGCAACACTTAGGAGAGTTCAGCAGGCAGGCAGACTGAGTGGGCGGAGAAAAAGCTAAGTAGTACATCATCCGTCAACTCTGCAGGGCCCTAACAGATGAGCAAAGCTGGAACAGAGAGGGCTGACTGGAGGCCAGAGGGGGCAGTGGGTGGGCAGCTGTCTGTCACCCAGTCAGGCAAAACCTGGGGCACACCTGTGCGCCTTTTCAACTGGTTGAATGGCTGCTTTAATAAGGGGTTGATACACAATAGTCTGGTGAGTAAAGCAGAATGAAGGTGCATATCAAAGAGCAGAGGGTACTCACTTTAGTGACAGAACAGGCCTGTGAATCAGAGGCAGACCTTCTGTATTTTGTGACTTTTATTGTGTCAGCAGTTCATATGCAAGAGACTCACCTCCTCTGGATGCTGTAAAGTTCTCCAGAGTCCTGCTAAGGCCCTCTTTATTTGACTCGGGTGTGTTGAAGCAGATACACATTTAAAAGCTACAGGACACTGGCCCTCAAAGACTGGAGCTGAATACCCCTGATCTATACATGCGATTTAGTTTAAGATGATGTCATGATTTGTGGCTGTAGAGGTTCGGACCCAAAAGCAGAAAGGTAGAGGCAGAGGATAATGATTTAATGAGGAAATCCAGCGAGTACAAAGTCCAGGCAGCACAGGAGAGCAATGAAGCTAAGAGCTCAGACACTGGTAGCACTGACAAATCTCTGGAGAAAACACAGTTCAGGCAGCACAGGAGCGACAACACAGAGACTCAGTTAACAGAAAACAACACAGACACCTAAATCCTTACAGGTGAATATGTTTTTAAAAGTGGTCACGCTTTTAAACTTTAGACACGCTTTGGCTGCCTCTTGACATTCACTGAAACTGATCAGGGAGAGCTCCAAAAAAGACTGACGGCAACAATTTCAGGAAAGCATTAGCTGTGTTCTGCATGTGACCAACAAGCGTGTGTTTTCCATTATGTCTCTAATAGGAAGTAGGGCTGCAAGACAGAAGCCTTTCTTATCTAAAGAAAATATCCAGGTCTGGTCAAAATGTCCTTAAGTGCTGTAAGATGGCCAAACATTAAGAAACCGGACTTAGACTTCTTTTTATGTTTGGTGCAAAAACAACTCTGTAACTAAAGAGGACTGCACCTGCAGCGTAACATGGTGGTGGCAAGTTTACTTTTCCTCAAACGGTGACGTGGATTTCGTCAAAGAAGCTGAAATACCAGTCAGCTTGGACTCAAAACTTTTAAATGTATATTAATAGAGAGCTGGGAATAGTTTCCCTTTTCAGCAAAAGAGAGCTCCTTCTGACAGACTTGAAGAACTGGGAGAGAAACTGGGAAAATATGGGAAGGTCTGAGAAATCCACGATGAAGGCCACAAGCTGAAACACGTTTGTCGGCATATTAAGCTGATTTCTCAGCACTTCAAGTGTTGCTGAAATAATCTCTTTACCAAATATGGCAGAATCAAGCTGTGACAGGATGCACTCTGTGTTCCTTTTGGCCAGCTGTGATTATTACCTCCCATGGATCCCGGTGTCTTTGTCATCCTTCATGAACACTGATCTTGGCTGAGGGAAGTGAAGTCTGATGTGTTTTAGATGTTCTGGTTGCATTTGTGACCTCCTGGCTGAGCTGCATATGCACTCGGAGTACTTTTGGTACTGAAAGGTTGAACTCTGGTTCAGGTTTTCTCAATTTGTGAATGATGATTATCACTGGAGTTCAAGCACTGTAGAGTGCCTTTGTGGCCATTTCCTGATCGCAGTCAATGACTTTGTCTCCCATCTTTTCTTCGATTTCTTTATATTGGGGTACGATATGTCATTTTCTGAGATCTTTTAGCTGACTTTATGTTATCTGGTAATTTTTATTGAAGTGTTTTCCTGATTCTGCAGGTCAGGCAATACCCAGTCATGAGTGTGGGTGCTGGAATTGAACTGGACTGTCCAATAAATGTCTGTTACTGCAGTTCATTCCTGATTTTTCAGATTTACAGTTTAGCTTAAGTGCATTTTTATTTAAATATCTTCAAAATTATTATTATTTTTTTTTTCATTTCCACCTAAACAGATTATCCATTTGAACTGTAAATAATCTGTGTCAAATTAAAAGTGGCCAATATGTAGTTATGGATGGTTTCATTTTTTTGTGTATCATTAAAATCTGGCATTTAACATCAGTGTACACGTTTTAGATTCCCACATAGAGTTATTGCCCACAATCTAAAGAAGGATGATACAAAAACACCTGCATAATGACAGAAAACAGATCCAAATTAATAACTCACTGTAAATACAATGCTTGTGACTCATTTTGAATAACATCGTGTAGACAGTAAACACTTCCCCTCATTTGGGATGTTACTGAACAAAAGCTCATTCAGCCGTCAGCGAGTGCTGAAGAACAACTGTACGACAGGGGTAGGTGTGGGAACGTGACCCGTCCATCCAGCACTCATCATCAGCAGATTTCCTCCCCCCACAGTTAAGGCAGCTGTTGCACGGTAACCTCTGCCGCTCAGCTCCCTCGTCGGTCAGAGCACTTTCCCCATTGTTAGGATGAAAAGCGCCGCAGCGGTGGTGGCCCCAGTTCTCAGGAGCAATGCCTGGCTGGAGATTATTATGGTTGGACTTGCCCAAATAAACACACGGGGACCTCGCAGCCGCAGCTGTGGGCCTCTCCCTGGCTGACCTCCTCTCCTGTGAGTCCTCCCGCTCACACAGAGAAGCAAAGGGAAAACAAGTGAGGAGGAAAAGAGACAACTTGCCCGAGCCAAAGCTTGCAGAGGTTAGAGGGGCCAAATGCTGCTTATTATCAGAGTCAGGTCTTTCCCACGCCTGCGGGCCTGCAGCCGGCAGCATGCCCGCTTGCCAGAAAACTGTTTAGCTAACTCATCTACAGTCATACTCCCACCTACCGAGGGGGAGAAGGGTTGGTTTTCTCACTGCTGAGCGGAGATGAAAGTTTATTCAGCAAGTTTCTGCACCAAGACGTAAAACTTAGAGGGACAGAGGAATGCAAAAGGCCAGTCTTCCTTAACCTCGCTGCTCTCACAATGGAAGAGGATGTGAATTTGCAGTTTGACAGCTGAATAAATTGGACTAATGGGCTGAGCATACTGGTACTGGAACGAAGGTCACGGCTTGGCTGTTCCTACAGCCTTGCTTATGGGAATAACGCTATAAAGTTGCTCGTTTACTGAAGTAGATGGAGGCGTGCTGACGAAACACACTCCCCAAGGTGGCATCTAAATAATAAGAGGAGTTCATCCAAAAAATATCCCACAGCTAAATCTTTCTTCTACTTGGGTAGAAAGCAGACATCAAAACAGACACATGATATTGCCTTGCAGGTTTTCCATTTTTCAAATGCAAGTTGAGGTGCTGTACATATTATTCCCTGCAGGTACAAATAATTGCACATTTTACATGCTAAAGAACATAAACACTGCAGAGACGACAAATAACTGATTCCTTAAGCATCTAAATCTATTTATCCTTTCAAATGTTTGTTTCAATAAAGTAACTCAATCTAAATGAGATATTTCATTCATTTTCAAGATTAAGTAGTTAAAAAGCAGCTCGTTGTTCTACGCTTTGCTGTGTACAGAGGATCTGACCTGGACTACCGAGAAACTATTGCTTTCTGTAGTCGTGGACTCTGTTGAAGTTTGAAACTATTAGATCTAATTTTACTCAATTGCTAACGTTTAGCCGTGACGTATGTAATGCACCAGCTCCATCGTGAAAGAAGCTACGAAGCATAAAGCTCACTGGAAATTTTAGGCACTGTAAACAAACAATCATTCCTGAGGGAAGTAGGATATCCATCCATCCATCCATTTTCTTACAACCTTGAATGTCTGTATTTAACATCCAAATTTTGTCATGGTTTGTTATTTTAGGACATTATGAGAAAAACACTCACTGCCACCCACTGAACTCCACCTGCATTCAAACCCACACACACCTTCACACTCCTCCACAGTCATCCACCTACACGCATCCAAACACCCACACACACACCCATCCATCAGCGCTGACGAATGCCTCAATCTCCCACCAACACACACCGACTCATTCCCTTACAAAAACAACAGCGCCATCCTGGAGACCCACACAGACACTCACACACTCCTGAACCCCCTGCCTTGCTTCGTTTGCACTGTCGGCCTGAGTCAGTCCCCCTTCCCCACCCCCCGTTCGTTTGCATGCGTGGAAGGCTCCAGAGGAGAGGAGGGACTCCCCTGCAGCGCATGGAGGGGACAGATGGGCAGAGGGAGCTCCTGGGCAGGTAGACATCCGTGGAATGTGGGGGCGTCTTAGAGGGGGTCTGGCCAGGGGCTGAATAGCCTTTAAATGCTCTCTGCCAACACCCACAGAGAGCAAACAGACAGAGGGGCAGAGGGATTGTCACTCCCCCACTTCCGTTCTTCGTGTACGTCACAGAGAGATCGCCGCCCACAAACTCACCTGCAGGAAAAACACCCAAATAAATGTGAAACATGAAAGACTCTGAATCTGAATTAATCTGACCTTTATGATGGTTTTTGTTGAACTGCAAAAACAACACGAAGCTTTACAGCTGTTTTTAACTGGGTTTTTTTAAACTGTTTTTTTCAAGTATTTGTTAAAACTGTCACTGTTAATTGGTGAAAAAAGTTGAGCTCCGCTGCCTTCTCCTACAAAAATACACCCCGAGGTCAGAAACCACCAGGAAGAGAATCTTAGCATTGTCAAACTGGTTCACCACAAGATAGTCTGCAGTGGATGCTCTGGCTGGTTTGCATGGCCACCACCGATGATGGTGGATAAACGGTCTTCCTGGAACTGTGAGTTGTTTCTTCGCCATTAGTACATTGAGCAGCACGTGCACGAGTTTGATTGACAGTGCTAAGATGTTCCTCCTGGCTCTGACTGATTGTTTGAGAGTGGTGTATTTCTGCAAATTGCAATAGTAGTTCAGTCTGAAGGTGGAGAAGCTCGATCTTTTCACAGATTTTCTGTCTCGTTTTTTACTGTGACGTCTTGGTTACAGTTTGGATAAATATATAAAAAAAAACATATTTTTGTAAAAGTTACATTCTGCAGCTTTACTTCTTGTTAGATTTGCTTTTCACCAAGCAATCTGTGTAACTTATCCAGAAAATAATCTCATCCAGAGATAAAGTTCCCCTATAGAGCAGAAAATAGGTTCAGAAGATCAGGAGAAAGGCTGGCCATTAAAGCTCCGGCTCCTGTTCTGTCAGCTCAGGCAGCATCGTAGATCCATGTCAAAAATTACACATTAGCTCCAACTAGGAAGCAATTACTGAATTGAGCCTGTAGCAGAGGCTCGTGTTGGTCTGACTGGCACTCTCCTCACAGATGAAGAAGAATTTACAGAATAGTCCATTTAGACAAAGAAAAACAACTGAAGACCAGGGCTGGCTCTCTTTCTTGTTTCTCATGGTCATAATGAAACTAAATACAATCGTTCCGGCCTAAATGTCTAGTTAATGGCTGTGGTTGAACTCAGCCAGTGAGTGATAGACTCGGAGCAGAGGAACAAGCAACAGGAAGGGTGTGAAGCTGAGAGAAATCAGAGGGAAGAGATAACAGTCAGAACTTGCCAGAGACTCCGTCTGGGCTCAGTGGCGGGCCTGATGGCACTGTGTCAGCATCATTACGTGGGCGTGCGGTTCAGGAGCGGTTTCACTCCAGACGGACGTGACATACACACTCAAACGCGTGTCATGAGGCCACCCACGCCTGACACGGGGACACTGCCAGGCCCTGACACATGAAGCGTGGTGAGGCGACAAGTTCGTCAGGAGACGGATTGGTGCCTCCTTGCCACATGTCAGTCATGTCTCACCCTCGCGCTTTTCCACACCTCGCCCTCCCTCCGTCATGTGAACATACATGCATGCATACATACAGCCCTCTAATAGAGGGATTTTCGTATTGTGTTCAAGTCATTTTTTTAGAGAGAGAAACAACTGAAGTCATTTAATGAGGATATTCTCCACACAGGCTCAGAATTGCTCAAACAGGATCAGATAGAAACATCTTCCCTCACAAAAACTGGGTTAAATTAGCAAGTTGTAGAGAAATCCTACTTTTAGACGTTAACAGGTCGTCAGAAATTATGGGACCCATTTAAGTTGCCTGTTTTCCTAACTCAGCCGTGACTTTTATGCATCACTGGCTTTATCCTATTCCAAAACCAGTTTCGATGTTTGTTCGGGATTGTAATCTAGTTTGGTCTCTAATTATGCAGAAGTTTCAACCATCCGACCCAAATTGTCACCTTTAAGGAACAGGAAATTGGTTGGGATCTTCAAGAACAGCCCAGGTCTTAGTAAGACTCCAACCTTAAAGTGGAAGACGGTTGAGCACCGATACCACAGTCCGCAGTTATGAGTTTAACATCAACGTCTTCAAATGACACCTTCAGTTTAGGCTGAAATAAGATGATGCCGATGTGGACATGCCAAATACCTTCTGAAAACATTTTCTACACAGAAGAGACGCAGATTCAGCTACTTGGCCACAATGAAAAGGAAGTAGGTTTCGAGGAGTTCAGGTGATTAACATTATAGCATGATGGAAATCTCTAAAAAGTTGATTTTACATAATACCGTCTCTTTAAGACGTACAAAACAAATGCAGAGAAACACTTTAGTTCAACAGTTTGTTAATAGGTTGATTTTTTTTTCCTATTCATTCCGTCACCGCTGGTCCTTTCAGGATGATCTTGATGTGACCCAAAATGAAAATGAGTTTGACACCCCTTCGTTAAACTATTAAAGCTGTTCGTTGAATAACCATCCCACTCTGAAAAAAAAAAAAAAAAACATTCACATAAATCACAAGAGGTCCCAAACGAAACACATTCTTGCGTATATGTATGCACATTTCTGACTGGGACTGTTAGTAATCATTGATGTTTAGTGTAACTTTAGTGTAATAAAATGAACATTATGTGACCTACTCAGAGTATCATTTTATGCTCCAAATCGAGATGATAGAAAGCTCATGTTCCACATCATGTCACTACGCATCATTTACTGTAACATCACGAGCAGAACTCATTTTTCACATTAAATAATACGAGACAAGTCCCAGATGTGGACACAGGGCCAGCAGATGATAGCGCCAAGTGTTGGTAATGTTTTCTCTCTCCTCATGTAGGACCCCTCAATTCAACAGTGCTTGTGACTGTGGACTTAAAAAAAAAATAAAAAATGAAACTTTGCGTGTCTCTTGGGTTCTGCAGTTAAAACGTTAATTTTGATTCAGCTCACCTCACTGTTTGTTAAAACTAGCAAAGCAAACAATAGGCACACTCAGTCTTAAACAAGCCGAGGAGCGGAGGAGGTTTCCAGAAATAAACCAGAGCATGCTGTAAAGTTCTTACCGAGGGAGGGTCAACTGTGCTGGATTTCAAAGGGAGCCCATAAAAAGAAACAATCTGCTTTTCACATTTCCACCAAAGAAGCGAATGTGGGTGAGATATCACGCCGCCTGCCAGCTCTTACAGTAACTTGATCTCCGTTCATGTGTGGCAATTAACTACCTTTAAAACAGCAGGTTGGGGGACAGAACTAAAAAATAATTTAGGTTACAGTCAACGGTTTCATACGCTTTTGAAACTGTTGGTTCACAATTTTTGTCTTGTTTGACCTTTATTTATACAAGATCTCGCTGAGACAACAGAAATCTCTTTTGATAAAACAAAAGCAAAACAATTAGAATCACAGCAACAAAACAAGTAATTAATAAATCTGAATAAGCTAATAAAATATATAGTTAGAGATAAGATGAAGTTTCATAAGAATATTTCTCTTTTTGTATTAAATTTCCTTTCAAGGAAAACAGTTTCTGTAGCACCAAGAAGCCCTTCGGTCACCTCTCATCTCCATGAAATACCTGCTAACTCTTTCCCTCACAGTCTATGAGACCTCCGCTCCAGAACCGACACACCGATGGGGATAATCCCTTGTCAACATGTTGCTGATCCCAGGATTGGGATGCCCTGATCTCCCTGGTGCCTACCTCTTCCCCTCATCACCGTGTTTCTTGGTCTGACATGGCTGACAAAGCCTTAATCCATCACCTCCTGTCAGGGCTGTCAGGGAAGGCTGCATTGCAACTCCCCCCACTCTCCTGCCCAGGCCTATATTAGCCTAATCCACTGGTTCTGGCTTCCATGAGAATGCAGCGCCCACATGGCCTCACCCCGGTCCTGTTTACTCGTCCCATCTGAGTCAACAAGCCCCCCGCCCCCCGTCCCCCAGGAGGACACACGCCACAGAGAAGACGGACACCGTGGAGTCTGAGTCTGCCCTGAACCTTCTGCAGCAATCAGCAGAAGAGGCTTTACCTCTGACGATGCAGGCCTCTGCTGTGGTAATAAAATCAGACTCCTGACTACTGAATGCTCCATGCCTGCTCACTACAGTGATGCATGATGATAGTCAGAGTTTGGTAGTAACTATTTAAATGTATTCATTTACATTTACTTGAGTAACTTTTTTTGAAAAAAAAAAAAAAACTTTTAGGAGTTTTATTTTTTCTGTGCAGTACTTTTTACTTTTACTTGAGTAATTTTAATATGAAGTATAGCTTCTCTTACTTGAGTAAAATTTTCTGGATGCCCACTTCAATGAATAAAGCTTCTTTAACCAAAAATTCACTTTTGTCAAAGTTTGAATAAAACTGATTTGAAAGAAATTTTATTTTGCCTGATTTTATGAATCATTTTCATTTTCTTTCTTAATATACCAAAATCTACACAGATATATTTAGATTATGTAATTTTTAAATAGGAAATGATTGATGTTGCCTTCTTAACAAATATGTTTTTACTCTTAAGTAATTTCTTGAATGGCTTTTTTTATTTTTTATTTTTACTTTTACTTGAGTAAAAAATATGTTGAAGTAGTGATGCTTTTTACTTGAGTACAACTTTTGGTTATTCTACCCACCTCTAGTTACAGTCAGGGAGCACCTTCAAACTTCATCTAGTGTGAGCTGCTCCCAACACAAACTCAGTATAACCAAGACTCATTAAACCCTTTATATATCCAGCAGAAAACAGTTCCAGCCAATAATGTGTGTAACCCAAAGACATGAGCAAGAAAAAACATGAATGAATAAAAGAATTCAGCTCTCAGCCTCACCAGGTGTGAGCAATTTCACTAAGTGCCTGCGTCATACTAACTGTTTATAATGTTTGCCGTGTTATTATCCGCAATAAAGCATGCGTGCTTGTTGGAAAGACGCCGCCATCAATCTTTATCGAAGTAAGCATTCAGAGCCAACACTTCCCTCTAGTGGTGGAGGCGGGAACAGCAGTCACCATTATTCAAAGTAAGGTTTTCTCCTGCTGTCATCCTTATGAAAATTTATAATTTTAGCACTGCTTATACAAATAGAATTTCTCACCTAGAAATTGTTATAAAATGGTGTTTTTTGTTGTTGTTTTGTTTTTTTCATAAATAGCATGTAAAAGTGAACAAGTCAGGATCAGCCTGACTTATAAGCAAATTTGCACCTGCTGGTTAGAGGGCCTCAAGAAAGACTTGAGTTCAGATCACGTTAAAAAATGCAACATTATTCACATACGAGTGAAATCTTCCATGTTAACAGAGTCATAATTCATGGAGTACGGTGACCGTATCTGAACTGTGGTCACACTCTATTCACACTGTCAGAGGTGGAAGAAATCAGCAAGTAGCAAACGTAATTATTATAAAATTTTATTAAACGTTACCTTTATCTACTTTTCATTTTAATTGGAGGTAAGATGCAGTAATAAAAACAAAAAAAACAAAACAATATTTACAGCTGAAGAAAATATACCACTAAGCTTAGAAAAAACTTTCACTTTCAGAAAAAGAGGGGCTACTATGGTTAGCACTGTTGCCTAGTAACAAAAAGGACCCGGGTTTGTATCCCAGACTCTTTCTGCACGGAGATTGCATGTTCTGTCTGTGGATATCTGGGCTCTCTCTGGGTACTCTGGTTTCCGTCTGTCCAAAAATGGTTTTTTGGGGGGTTTATTGGCCTCTTTAAACTGACAAAATCTAGTTGTTACTAACCGGAAGGCAGGCAGGTTAGAAGCTGAAAAAGAGAGTCAAACTGACAATATGACAGAAGAGACAAACAGAGCAATGTCTGAAAAAGTCCAGAAGCAGATGATGCAAGCTGGACTGATGGTATGGTGGACACAGATAATAACACTTCAGTGGAACAAAGAGAACAGCTAGAAGGAATAGGATTTGACTGAACAGTGTTGATGTGTGAAGTTGTTAGCGCCGTTGCTTTTCAGCAATAAGTTCCCGGTTTCAAGTCCTGGCTGGAGCCTCTCGGTATGGAGTTTGTTCTCCTGAATTTGACAATAAATACTCAAGTATTAAATGTTAAAAATGAGTGGTTTATGAATAATTTTCTCAAATTAAGTGTTTAAGTGTTACTGTTACACTTCCTCTACAGGAGGAAAACTCACACCCGAGCCAGGAGGTGTGGGAGCCACGTGCACAGGGAACTGTGCTCAGGTCTTATTTTCCTTGACAGAAAGCCTCTGGATGTCTCTCTCCATGCTTGAATTACCTTCCTTTCTAACGTTAACCCCCTCCTCCCCCTTCCTCCTCATCCCAAACCAGTGAGATGAGGAAATGTCCCTCAGGGCACATCTGCATGGAGTTTCACATTCTCTCAAAATCACATACTGTCTGGTCCGAGATGAACAGACAAGGAATTCTTGCAGGAAAAAAGGGGGTTTTGCTGCCTGAAGCCAGAAGAAGGAGGTGGTAGTCGAATATTTTAGGATCTCCCGTGGCTTTGTTGGCATCCCACACGGCTTTGTTACTGGCTCCAGTTGGGAGTTAACGGATATTTGAGGAGAACACTGGGCTGGGAGAGGGGAGGCTAACGCTTGGCAGTGAGCTACACAGAAAATGTGTGTTTGATATTTTGTTGAATACTCAGGATGGCTACATTTACAGGGGAAAAAAACACACACATCTGCTTAACACTTTTGCTGCTAATATTATCAAGAGGATATGAGTTCATATGATTCTACAAGTAAACAACGAGCATCTTTCAGGACTCACTGCAGGTGTGTTCGTCATCTTGGGACTGAAGTTGAAGATGCTGTCATACACCTGCTTTAATGGACGGAGCAGGCGATACTGGAAGCATCGTCTTCTTTGGTTTTCCCAATGCATCTAGCAGATTTCAAAAAACTGTGAAAGAAACTCCTGAAAACGCTGAGAGAGTAATTTTGATTAATGACAAACACGCCACAGTTTGTGAGACCAAAGAGTTGGTCAGCAGCACAGGAGCAGCACAGGGGACGGTACCCCAACCATTTATTTTCATTCGGTACACATCAGACTTCCGGAACAAGGCAGCGTTCCATCATCTGCAGAAATATTATGAAGACCCTGCAGTCGTCCCGTGTATCAGAGACGTTGAGAATAAAGAGCTGGTGAATTGCTTTGTGGCATGGTGTGGGAACAATCATCTCATGCTGAATACGGACAAGACAAAGAAGATGACTGTGGATATTAGGACAAATAGGAATTATGTCAAACTCAATTTTGTCATGGGAAAAAAAACACCTATTTGTTGTCATACAGCACTACATGTTTATCAAACATAAACATGTATTTAAAACCTCAGCAGGAGCTTAAATCAGAACAGTGGGCTTTGGTTAGGCAGCCCTCAGAGTCAGCTTTTTGATAAGGTATAAGCAGTTATCTTTGTAAAATTTGAATCAGAACACCTTTATCTTTGTTACTCATCTTCTTTGAATCCATAACCTAGTGGTTTTGCACAATAGAAAAATGCACGAACAACAGTCAGCTGGAGAGCAGAGCCGCTCCAAGGCAAGAAAACTCAGAAGCCAGGTCTTTGGTTTGAATAATGAACTGATAAAAGACGGGTAATTATTCACCAACGTGAAACGCAAGAAGCAAAAATCAGCACAATGGACAAGCAAGTAGTTCAGTAAAATAAAAGTCAAGCAAGTGCTAACACAACATGAAACAAAAGGTTGGCAAACATAAACAGTTCGTCTATATAAAAGAAAAGAAATAAAAATAATGAACGACCTAAAGAGCCTCTGCCTTCCGGCACTTTCACCTGTGGAGCGAAGGCACCTGGGATGATTTGGGATCACCTTGCGTCGCCTGCAGCTTCTCTGAACGCCCAGCATCAACTGTGACCTAATGTAACAACTAACAGTGTGTGTGGCAATGTGCAGATGGTAGAGGGGCTGCGTGCGTGTGGGTGCTTGGATAAAATGTGTGTGTATAACTCAATCTTCTCATTCAAAGTGCCGCTTTGATCTGAGGGTGTTGGGGATAACGTCCAGCCTCCCTTTTCTCTGTCATTCAGAGGAATTTTCCCATTAAAAAACTTGCTCACTGAGCTGCTCTTGTCCTTACTTTAATCTAGCCTTTAAAGTCTCTAATCGTTATTATGGTACTCTTGCGCACAATGAGAGCAATAGAAACATAAAGCCTCTCTCAGCAAGCAAGCACAACACTCCAGGACAGAACCCACTCCGGCCATTGTTGGCTCCTGAATTATAGATTCATTTTTGCTGGACGTGTGGTCAAATTCGTCCCTGGGAAAAGCCCTCGGTGTTCCCCTCTTTCATCCCCGTCTCATTTTCAGGGTATCTAATGGTCATAATCGAAGCGGCCATGCTGGGTGAGTTTGAAGGAGCGGTCAAGGAGCCACTAATCCTCCCTGTGCCCCGTTTGTAGTGGTGGTCCGCAACACAAGAGCTGATTTTTGTTGCCGAACACAGACGGAGAAGAGGCGGGGGGGAGTTACACACCCACATGTCTGCAAGGACACAAATACACATGTAGGAATTTCACAGATGAAATTACAACTCCAACAAAAGGATACATTAACTTTTATTAAAAACACTCTTTATTGAATGAGATTTTGTTTGTTAGACATTTCATCAGACAGCACTTTCATATAAGGTCTCTGCAGAATGATTGTATATTAATAATCGAACAGTGACTTGCAAAGGTGTCCAAACCCCTTGAACTTTTGCAACTGCTGTCCATGTTTCGACTTCAAACAAAAGTCTGTTTTCCTAAGACACAGAGTGGTGTATAATTGTGGAGTGGAAAGAATGAGATACAGTGATCTCAAACTGTTTCATAGATGAAACTCTGAAACGTGTTTGTGGTATTTCTCCACCAGCTTTGCAAACTCAAAGACTTTATTTCCCTCATTCTTTGCAAAATGAATGAAAAATACTAGACGGGTTTTTTTTCCAGAATTGTCCTGTATTTTCCTCCATTCTTCCTAACACCAACTCTGCCCAGCTTCTCTGTCCCTGCTGAAGAAAAACTCCCTCATCATGATACTACCACCTCCTTGTTTCACCATACGGATGACATGCTCAGAAAGGTTTATGTTTCTTTTTTTATCTACTCATCTGCAAATGCTAGACCTGTGAGATATGACTAATATTAGTCCCGTTTATAGATATTCTCTCCTCAGATGTGAAACTCTGCAGCTCCTCCAGAGTTACCACTGACCTCTTGGCTAATTCTCTAATTAATGTTCTGCTTATCAAGCCATTTACTGGTAGGTTCGCAGTTACATATTGTACACAAACTCCAGGGGTAAAAACATTTAAAACCACGACGAGAGAGAGGGAGAGAAAGAAAGAGAGCGAGGGAGAGAGAGAAAGAGAGCGAGGGAGAGAGAGAGAGAGAGAGAGAGAGAGGACCCTCACTGCTGAACGCTGTGGATCCTCTTCCGTCGGACAGCAGCAGGGTGTCTGCCTCCTAACTCCCACCTGCGGTGATCAAGTTCACCCAAAAACACCTGGACAACCTGCCACTCACATCACAAAGGAAAGAAAAGGAAAGGAAAGGAAAGGAAAGGAAAGGAAAGGAAAGGAAAGGAAAGGAAAGGAAAGGAAAGGAAAGGAAAGGAAAGGAGCAGCTCTTCTTCCTATAAATCTGCTCATGCCCAGCTCTCCCTCGTTTCCTCCTGTACACCCATGCCTGCCCGTCCCGTGGGGGCTGCTGGTTTCTGCTCCAGCAGACTGGGACAAGGCCTCCATTAACTGCACGGCTGTGCAGAGGGCACGTGGGACAAAAGGCCCAACACGCCGTCCCTGCCCTCAGACAAGGCCTGAAACAAATGTTACAGGTCTGGCACAGAATGGAATCATCCGGCCGGTGTCACTGAATACATTTACCTACCTCAGAGCTCTTTCAGCCCCGCGCTTTGTTTTAGCCCAGAAAGAAGGGTGGGCGTGAATGGAGGGGCAGGAGGAGGAGGAAGAGGAGGGAGCTCGGGGGATGTCAGCATTAGTCTGCGTGCATGCGAGGAGGGATGGAGGGATGGGGGGGGGGCATGAAGGCATGAAATAAACGAAAGAAGCTCCAGGTTTCCACAGTGACGGCTCGAGCCCTGAAAACACCAGAGTTTTGTGGAGGATTGAAGGAGGAGGAAGAAGAGGTGTGTGTGTGTGTGTGTGTGTGTGTGTGTGTGTGTCCTCCCCCACAAAGATGCCAGGAGGTCCTGTTGATTGTTGTGTTTTGTTTTGCTTTTGGCCTTCTTTCTCTCTCCTTTTGTCTCTCCTTCCCTTACCAGCTTCTCTTTAGGCTAATTGGAGACCTGGAGAGCAGAGCAAACTCAAGACGAGATGTCCTCTAAGCTCCTCGACGGCAGCTTGGCCAAATAATTACCAGTCAGAGAGTGGCATTCTGTGGAAAGAGGTGGAAGTCAGAAAGTCAGATTGGAGGTCTGAGTGGCTCGCTGTTGTTCCTCTGAAAGTCTTTCACTTGAGTTTGGATTCCTCACAAGTAGAACAGGATGAACTGGAGCACTCGAGCAGATTCCAGTCAGGAGCTTTACAATAAGGAGCTGCATTTAAAGCAACATTCATTTCATAAACACAGTGAAGGACATGCAAGGTTCACAAACTCAGTTTGTCCTGAGTGTGTTATTTTGCAGCAGCAAAAGGGAGTAAACACTGTTTGAAAGTAAAAGTTTGGCATAAATTAGATGCTAAAATTGCACTTAAAGCAAGCTGTGTGTGAACCTTTTCTTGTTAAAACGATTTAATGTGTCTAATTGAGAATTGTTTATGTGATAGACTTACATGTGGTTTATAATTATGAAGTGAAAGGAAAAGGATGCATGTTCTTTACAATGGATCAGAATATGAGAAGTGTGCTTGGGGCCATTTATCATATCGTTTATCATTTATCATAAAAAAAATTCTTATAAGAATTTTTGACTTATCATTGTCTAGATACATTTCAATTAGTGATGTTAAAAACAAAACTGGGAGCATTATAATAAATGTTATTTGTACTATTTTCTCCAATGTTTGTTCCACAATTAATATTAGTAAATTTGATATCTGGTAACAAATCAACCACCAGCTCCACCCTTCATAAATCTAGTCTGTATGGAAGAGTGGCAAAAAGCGTCTGTCCCTTCCGTGGAAAATGGTGGTGGCAGCATCATGCTGCGGGGAGGCCTTTCATCAGCTGATGGATGGAGCGGAATCCAAGGCAGTTGGCGTTTTATGTTTTACACCAATAAAAATATAATGAAGCTTGAGGTGAGAAAACATGGAAAAGTTCAAGGGTCAATGACTAAGGCATCCATACATGAGTTGTGCTTTATCCTGGCGCCACCGTCACACCCCAGATTGAGGTTTGTTTTTAATAGAAACATTTTTGCATCAGCTTTAAAACTCCCCTATAATGTAAAACAATAACTTGCTAAGGAGCTTGGACTCTGCTTTGGGTCTCCTAAGTATATTAGATGAAATGATTGTGGAAAAATTGTATCTAAAGCAATTTCCCAAAATGTTCCCACCTCCCTTTAGGAAAACCCTTTTCACTCAAAATCCCACCGCAGCCCAAGAGAAAGTAATTAGTGTGTCATTTCTCCTATAATCCCTTCAGCTAATCTCCTCCAATCCACTGGGTTTGATTCAGTCATCTTTTCTCTCATATTCTAATCCATTTTGCCTTTGAGTTTTTGTGCGGGTCGCAGTGCGCGGCCCTGTTCACAAAGAGCAGTCACTGAGCTATGACATTAAAGGTATTGTTGAGCGGGGTTTGGCCCAGCAGCTCCCTTATACGGGCTCACTGTGCAAGGAAGCACGTGTTTTCATCCCGGTTGTCATGGGAATGGACACACACACTGACAGCACATAACCGGCTCCTCCCTGAACTGATTTTAACGGACATAAATTAATTCCTTTGCGCAAAGAAGGCCTTCTCATCCCCAACCCTGTAGCTGCTTTCAGCACCTGAACCCTAAAATATGAACCAGGAAACTTTTTGTCATACAAGGCAGTTGGGAGGGGTGGGCGATGAAATATGCTTTATGATGCTGCGGGGGTCTCAGAAATGAGAAGAAAGGCTCGAGTATAACTCAGCCCGTGCCACCGGATCCGACTCCGTACTATTTATCAGGCTTTCAAAGGAGTCACGGAGGCCAGATGAGAAACAGAGCTGACTGCATTACACGGTTAAACTTGACCTCCTCAAAGCACCGTCTGTGAGCACACATGCAGTCAGAGTGTGAATTATCTGTGAAGTGTGCGTGTGAGCATGTGGTGCAGCATGCATTCCCCAAACGTCACTCAACGAGCGAGAATGTGAGGAAACGGCACTGTTGTTTTCATGAGATGTTTCAGCGTTTGCAGTTTTGCTCACCTCAAATAGTATTTGGATTCAAAATAATCCGATTTTATCACATAGAATATACGTAAGGAGGGAAAAAAATGAAGGCACAGTAGAAGCTATTTTACAAAAACAACTGTCAAAATATAAAAAGGACACCGTTTGACATAAATGGGACGTTTTGTACAAGCTTTGGTTTGTAACGAAAGAAATTCAGAAGAAAAATATTTCCAGGACGCATTTAAACATCTTGATTCTGCTTTGTCTTTGCTTTAAAAAGTCCTTGCGTAACATATCCATCCGTCTGTCCGTCCAACCATCTTCTGAAGATGTTTTTGAATGATTTATTTTCCAGGATTTTGTAGCGTCTTCATGGACCACTAATTCTCACGCCCACCGTAAACAGAACGAAGACAGTTTTATGTAGCATGAAAACAAAATCAAGACTTTCGAGTCATTTGGACACAATGACCAGAAATATACTAAATTCAATACAGTTCGGTTCATTTGTTTATTAGCAATACATGGCAAGTTTTGAATATCAAGTAGTGTCAACCTGAGGCTTTTTAAAGTCTTTTTTAAGAGGTCAGCCACAGTGGTGGTAGTATCATGCTGTGGGGTTTTATCTCTGTTATTAGTTCTGTTGCATTTAATTCATTGGATTAAATTAATGTAAAAGTAACATGTAACTATTTAAAGCTTGTTTTGAAATATGGATTTTTATTAATTACAAAGTTGACCTGCTTGTAAGCTGAACTCTGTCTCAAATGTAATAGAGAAGAATAAATAAACACCCCGAGCCTAAAAAACAAGCCAACCAAAATGAATGTTTATTAATAGATTTAAGGGTTATTGTTTAGTAATTCAATAACTAAATGGAAGATTCTTACTTATTGCAATTATTTAGGCTTCAAATGACAAAAATACAGCCTTTCACATTAAATTTAACATCAATTAAACGTTGCTGCATCAAGGAATGTATTTCTTTTCATTGGATTAGACTGATTTTAATTGAACTAAAATAATTTGTTTGTCTCTGCTGTTGCTGTCACTTCACTCTCCTGCCTTCCATCTCTCCCTCTCACAGAGTCAAACTGTTTCAGGGCCAAAAAAAAAAAAAAAAAGATATGTTTACCACGCATCCACTGTGGCCGTGTGTCAAATAGAGGCGCTATAGATGCATGAGACACCTCCTTCAGACCTCTGTGCCGGCTAATTGAGTGTGTCTATGAAGCATTCATTCACTGTCAGAGAGGAGAGCCAAGTCTGCCCCTCGTCAATCTTTCCCAAAAAGTCAACACTGGGCCAGACGTGCTCACACATGCACTGAAAGCACACCCTACAATGCAGCGCCGAGGGGTCTGGGACATCCCGCAGACAGCATCCTGTTCCCACTGAATGGCTCTTGTGTCACAAAGGACAATTTGGCTTCTCCCTGACGCAGCTACCTGCGTGGGATCTGAGTGGCTCTCCGGCTGACTTCCAACCTCAGGTTTTTTTGTATTTTGCTTTGGGAACATCTCACCCTTCTTTCCTCACTGGTCTTCTTCTTTTCTTTTTTTACTCTCTTGTTTTTCTCCTCATCTCAAGTGGTCTGCAGAGGGGTGTCCTGGGAACCTGGCTGGATGCCCCGCTGACAGCCCTACGAACCCAGACACACTCCCCATGAGGATGGACGGCTGAATTAAACTCTGCAAGGCCACTGCATGACAAGCAGACAGCTACATGCCTTGAACATACACAATAAAACGTAAAAAGCAGGACCGTTAACATGGATGGTGACAAGCCGACATGCAAACTCCCAGCAATGGCAGTGACAGAGTTTTAATAAGCGGTTTTCCAGATTCAGTCTGAGAGGGATGGGAAGAGAACAATCTAAGTGTCCCAAGTGAAACAGAGTCAGACACAAACATAACTTGTCTTTGTTTTCCTCTGTGGGACTGAAGAATGATTTCAAAAGCTCCTGGTTTCCTGGTTTACTTGATGTGGAAAATATCAAACGCCTTAGTTTTAAGCTCAAAGAAGGAGTTGTGATATTTAGACTCACAAACTTCAGTTTTTGGAGGTTGTTTTTCTTCAGCAATACATTCAGCCTCATACATAGCTGTACAGAAATGATTTTCACATTGGATGCTGGTCATTTTCACCCCTTTAGTCCTACCTCGTAACAGCTTCCATCATTTCCCATTTGGAGTTCTACACAAACGCTTCATGGAAGCTTGTAGCTGTACGTGGAAAGGTGAATTTAATTTAACTAGTTGTACGAAGGTCTAGTTGATGACAGATTTGTAGAAAAAGACGTTCCTTACAAATAACCTGACTGACAACATGAAATAGACTTATAGATCTCAAAAAGCAACACATCATGCCCTCAATTAAGCAATAACAGATATGAAACAAAGTCATAAATATCCATCAGTGCTGTGTCCTATGGTCAGCGTTCACGATTCAACAATAAGAAAGAGAACAGGCAAAAAGATATCGGAGATGAGAAAGAGTAAAATCTATTTTAACCTACAAAAACATTTTTATGATCCTGAAGACTTATTGTAAAATATTCTTTATACTATTATGATCAGCATAACACAAACATAGCTTTTAATTTTTAAGCAACATCAGACCGACACACTACTGTTTGTAGTGTGACGGTCTGGGTCTGTTCTCCTGCTTCAGAGGTTTTGGTGTAATTGACGGCACAATGAATTGTGTTTTCTGCCAGAAATTCCTGAAAAATGTCCAACCATCAGCTTGATTTCAACAAATCCATATAAGAGTGACTTTTAAAAAAGCTCTGGAGGAGCCACAGCATTTTGTTCAGATTTAAATCTGAATGAGATGAAGGGAACCTTCTGAGAGAGTCTTCTTTTGAAATTTGAGATTCAGATTTATCAAGCTCGTCCATCAGATTACCTATCGCAGTTGTTTTTGTGACACTTAACATATTTTTACTCTTTCTGAACCAGCAATCTGACGTGTTGTGGGGCCAGAGGTGTTACTCTGTTGGTTTTAATAAGCGGTGGGGCGACTGCTGCTTTCCTATTATCTCCAATAAGTCTGCCAGATCTCCAGATCTCTAACGTCTTAAAGGTGTTTTTCCTGCCACAAACTGTCACTCACTAAACACCCAAGCTATGACTGTGTTTGTATGTGTAAACCTCAGCGGGTCAGCTGTTTCATCACAGTCACCCAGAAACCGTGCCATGTTCAAAGTCACATAAATCCCTTTTCTCCTCATTCTGATGGAGCAACTCGTCTTTGCCAAGTCTCTGCAAAGTGATTGGCTGATTTGCTACATGTGTTAACAAGAAACTGAACAGGTGTTTCTAATAAAGTCCCATGTTTACAACAGAAGTCATCTCGTACATGTTTTTTATTCCGTCCATCCGCGACAGAATTAGTAATGGATGATTGTATTACTCTATATTAGCACAGATATGTAGGCCTGCTAACCCACAGCAGCTGTTTATCTGAGACCGCCGGGACTACCTGCTCACATTTGTTCCACTGTCTGCGTGTTTTACTGTGTCTGCATCTGTAAGCGGAGGAGACTGTGGCAGCGGTCCCTCCGGAGGCTCCTCGCTCATTACCCAGAGGTCAGCAGCCCACGCCTGACCACTTCCTGCCTGACCTCCCAGAGGACAGC
This sequence comes from Poecilia formosa, assembly GCF_000485575.1. NCBI lineage: Eukaryota > Metazoa > Chordata > Actinopteri > Cyprinodontiformes > Poeciliidae > Poecilia > Poecilia formosa. Next base: position 3,364,162 of record NW_006799949.1, read on the forward strand.
AGAGCATGCTGGGCTGTGGATCACACGTGCTGATCACAAACAATCCTACTTCCTGCACCGGATCAGCAGAGAGGAGCAGAGACAAACAGAGCGGGAGAGAGGGTCCTGGCTTCTTTCAGCCACTTGCTGTTTTCACTTCCTCCACTCTCACGCTCTCTCAGCATCTTGCTCTCTTTCATTAGCCATCTGACTATTCACCCCGGCCCAGCTCAGCCCGGCCCCGGCACTGGGAACAAAATACTCACTCCCTGTCTCCTTCCAAACTTCCTCCCACACTCCTCCGTTTAAAGGCATGAGTCACATCGGCCTTGATCACGCATGAAAGGGGAGATTTGTTCACCGGGGACGTTCTCAACCTACTGAAGAAAATTTGTGAACTGTTTTAGTTGGCATCGTTTGATGTTAGCTCTGGAGCAGGACGCAGCCTGGCGACGGATCACTCGTCACAAGCCAGAGCCGAGTTCTAGGTTCGATGTTGGAGATGATGGGATAGATCAGTTTTTCAGGGAAAACCATGATAAGGGGTAGAACACAATAAAAACAACAGTACTCAAATTTAAAGAGCTGAATTCAGACAGAGTATCCACACCTTGTCATAGACACTCCAACTAACAAATGGGAAAACGAAACGTTGAGTTTTCAATGACGCCACCTGATTTTGCATCAGTATCTGCTAATCCTAAAAAGAGTCAGAGTGGCTTCAGTATTTGTGCACACTCAGTGTTTTATACATCTAAAATATGTATTCAGCCCCCTTTACTCTAATGCTCCAGTAAAAAACAATTTGAATTGCCAACAAAAGAAATAAAATTACTTCACTGAGTGCACCTATGTGTAATTTGCCCTCAATAAAGCCTTTCTGTGGATACTGAGGTTTGCTGGAGAACATTATCGAGCAAACAGATTCACAAAATTCAAGAAACACAGCAGACCGGTGAGGGAGAAAGAAAGCAGGATTAGATTATGAAACAATGTTTGTAGTTTACCAAAAGCCACGTAAGGTACACAACCATCAAAAATAGCACAACCAGATTTTAACAAATCTTTTCTTTCCTCAGTCATATCAGTGTAAGATTTTAAATCTAGGCAACTGTTGCATTTAACACAGAACTGTGGTTACTTTTTATGTGCCAGCTCAAAAATAATAGCAGCTTACTGCAGATTCATAAAGAAATAAATGTGCTGAATAACCTTTCAGAACATCCTATTAATGACAGATGGGGCTTGTGAAAGCTAGTGTGAACCCCAAGAAAGAGACCTTAGAAAAACATTATTGTTAATGTGGCATCTGTGGTTTACATACCACCATCCTGCAAATTAGGCTGCATCGGCAGGGGTGCGGCTACACCCAAGCTTTAACTCTCCTTTGGCCCCCGTGGCTTGACCACAAACCCTTTGTCATTGGCTACAGGCTGCTACAATGAGCCGCCAGGAGACTGACCCCCTGACTCACCGCAGGGAGTCCAGCCAGCCCTGAGCAGGGTCAGACCAGTAGAGGCTGGGTGCCAGAGGGCACAGCGCTGGTGTGGAGGTCAACCCAGGGTTGTTGACTCTGGTACCTGACCCTGGCTCGCTGCATCCCTTGCAGGTCAGGCCGGGCGCTCAGAGAGCTGAGGTCGCCCGCAAAGACCAGGGGATGAGCAACCATTCAGCGCAGCTGATTGAGACGCAGTGTCCCGTTCGGAGCTGACCACCTGGGACCGAGCAGGTCAAACCAACAAGACTCCTGCTGGTGGCCACAGAACAGAGAGTGAATGGAGCCATGCTCATTAGGGAAGGTATTCTGCACCAGAGATATGTGTGAAAAGTCCCAATTAGCTGGAATTAGGTTACATGGGGCAATGACTGACTAACTGAAATATTGATCAGACATACAAACAGAGAACAGTCCCATTCCAAAAGATCTTCTACTTAGTGGCACGGGGAAGCTACACTACGGAGCTTCCAGCTACAATAAGCTTTAAAACATGTAAATTTTTGTAACTTGACAAAGAGAAATCCTCCACAACACACAGTATCCATATTTTTTAAAGGTTTTTTTTACATTTTTAATTGTCAACGAGAAGCTGTCAACATTAATATTTAATAAAAAAAAAAAACTACCACAGATATTAAATAGGATTTAGGCCTAAAGAAATGTGAGTTTGACCTTATCTGACAAAGCATATATATAATGTCCACAGCATGACTTGTCACAATAAATCTATCGATCAAGTTTATCTGTGCAGCACATTTCAAAAGGAACTCCAAGCAACTTAAAGTAACGCCAAACAGAACTTTTTGAGGTTCATCAATTTCTATAAAGGACAGATATGTGATGTGAATTATTACTATTTACCCCATCATCCACCTGAGCTACAGATCTCTGCAGCTACTCCAGAGTTACCGCATGCTTCTTGGCCTGATTAATGCTGATTAATGATCACCTTCCTGATCAGTCTGTTTAGGTGGAAGGCCATATTTATCGGATATTTAAAGATTGGGATATTGTTAAATAACCTAACTTTGCTTTAAAGCTGTCTAAAGTGCATTAGATTGTATTTAAGGGTATCAGAGTTTGGGGATTTAAAAAACACTATTCTTTTTCCTTCTACTTTACAATAATGCAGTACTTTTGGTTGATCTGTCATCAGTGATGTTTGAGTTTGTTGTATTGTGGGAAAATCTGAAAAACGTCAAGGAGTATGAATACTTTTGAACCTTGGAATTATTATGTTTTTAGTATTTCACTGCGATTTACTTTAGAAACATTTCAGTCTGGATTGTGGCTGGTGGACTGACCTCGGCCTTTGCCTAAAAATACCCAGACTAACATAAATGGCTCCACCTAGTCAAGCTCTGCATCTCAGGAGGGATGAAAACGAGTGCAGGGGTCATGAGGTCAACTGATAACACTCAAGGACAGGCTGTGTCTTGTTCCTGAAGACACCTTCACGTCTGTCTAACCCTCATCCATCCATCCATCCACCCACCTACACATCCATCTCTCTCTGTCGACACTTTGTGACTGGGCTCGGGCCGGGAGAGGAAGCCCCTGTCAAGATAGAGTTTTTATCATGACCAGGGCGAACCTGCCCTACCCCTCCAACTCATCTCTATTCTCCTTCATCTATCAGGCAGCCGGCCACCTGGACGTCTGCTGACCCTCACCCCGAGCTGATCGGACAGCCAGTCAGAGGGAAAGAGATAAGGTAGATAATAAGCCAGAGTGCATTCTTCGTACTTGGCTTACTTTCTTAATTTTAGAGCAAAAGTTAGGGACTTGCGCTCGTTTTCCTGTTTTGGATGGAATATGTTGACATTTTTAAATAATTATTTCAGCCTGCTTTTAGATGCCCTGAACGGTACTTTCTTGACCCATGGAGATCTCCTCGCCGATATCCATGTTCCTTTCGTGCTCTTCACTCCTCCTCCTCCGTCTCTTCTGTTTATTGTGCTTCTATAAGCACCCTGTAGGACCGAATTATGGATCAATGGAGGAACATTCATCTTTATCGCGCCTTAGTCCCCAGCTCATGCTAAAATAAGTGGCCAATTAACTTGGTGGCGACCATGCACGCTTGTCCCCATCTGACTGCAGATTAATGACCAGCCAACGCTTTCCCTCTCCAGTCCCATTTATCAGAACCAGCAACCAGGTCGGCCGATGATTAAACATCCGGACTGCCAGAGCCCCCTGGGGCCAAGGTGCCAGCATTACCACAGGCTTCGATTGGATTTAATTGCTCTCTTTCCCTCCTTGTGTAGGGAAAAGAGACAATTTTCATTGGCAGGTCCCATTAGCCTTTGAGGGGACCAGACTGGAGGAGTGTGGGATGTCGCGTTTCCTGAGAGGATTTGCTTGAAGAGAGCTTATCAGTCCTGGAGTACTTCATTAAAATGCGCTCATTTAGGGTAACTGGACCTTCCACAGACTCTCTTCATGTCACTGTCTCAGCTCAAGAGTTGACCTCCTACCCAGAGTTGGTGCTGTAGGAAGAGGTCGGTTGATGAGAGGGCTGCTTTTCAGACTTTATTAGAAGCAGTCTCACTTTTGCAGTTATTTGGCCACCATATAAATAACATGCAAAAGGGAGAAAGTTAGTTACTGATATTAGGCTTTCAGGTCATACAGGTTTATAGGATTTCCTTCTTTCTTCTCTGGAATATTGTCAAAATTAGAAATGTCCTGTCTGGGAGTGATGCCATGCATTTGTTGCACATTTTTGCCAAGCAGTCAAGAAGCGCACTCGAAGCAAATACAAAGCCAAATCTGCTTTGAAATTGTTTATAACAAAGCATGTTCATGTTCTAGAATGTCCCAGTTAAAGCCCACAACTGCATCCAGTTAAATAAATCTGCTGCAAGACTCATATCGACATTCAAAGATTCCCTCCATATAATGAGTAAGTCTCAGGAATTTTTCAAAGAAGAATGAGGAAAAACGTCCGTCTGTTGATGTTCAGTGCAAGTAGAGACTGCTAGCTGTAATTCCAACAAAAGGTTTTTCTATGAAGCTATGACGCAGGGGTGTCTAACACTAATGCACTTCACCCTTTTCTGATTTTTATTTGAACTATCTGCTAATCTGTTTTGGTCTACAGTGTTTCTAGCCTTGAAGCACCCATCAGTGCCTTTGTCCTCCTGCTAACTCCACTGATGGTTTCTTGTCCTGCTGAATGGTGAAGGTGACAAACGGATGCTCGATAAAAAATTCATCTGACGGATAGATCTCATAGAAGCAACTCGTGTGAGTTGGCCTGAAAACATTAGCTGCAGTGTGAGTCAAAGTGACTCAGTGACTGGTAATGTGTTTCAAACAACTGAGAGTCAACATGGAGCGGCGTGGTTATGGGACGAGACATGCCTAATCTGGACAGCATTTTATCACCACAAAAATTCATTTTTCAACTCAAAAAATAAACTATGACTGAAATCATTATAGAAGACATTAACTCAGGTTAGATGACTTTAGAAGTATCGTTAAAATCAGCAGGATGCAGAACAAGAATAGCATCTCGAAGGCTGAATACCACATCTGGCATTTATATGTTTCATAGTTTCAGCTGTAATCAGGGCTTTGGACTGGACTCGTGTGCACTTATCCATATCTAGATGTTCGCCATGCAGAACTGACCACAGCGCAGGAGGGTATTGATGGCGTTTGAAAGGCGACGGAGCGCTGCAGCCAGTCTGACCCTGTGCTGCCCCGGCCTTTCAGACCCAGCAGCCCTTGCAGAGGCAGCCGGACAATGCTGACCGGCCTCCGGCTGGCCTCTGAGCCGATTAGGAACCGGACCTGCCGCAGCGGCCCGGAGCAGCGCTCCGACACCACCCACATCCAGCAAAGAGAGGGAGGGGGTGCTCAGCATCAAGGTCAGCAGCTAGATTGACCTTTGATCTCCCGCCATGTTTGGACACATCCGTGCACAAAGGCGCGGCCCGGACAGGCTCATTAGAATACGTGGCGATGAAAGAGGGCAAGAGGGCTGCGGACTGTTGCAAGCAGTTGTTCGTTAGTGTGTATGTGCGTGGTTGGCATGGCGACCTGGTCAGTGGCTGTCGACCACCGGACCTTCCCTGGATCCCCACTTCCATCTCCTCCCCCAGATGTGCAGCTCTGGTCTCTTTGTTGGGGGCCAGGAGGGAGGAATTACACCAGGGATGATCCGGTATTACTGGGCCCGCCTGCCTTTCAGCTCCAGTTTAGTTTTGTTGGCTGGGCCTGTTTTCATCCTCCTCCCTGTGCTGCCGCCACTGAACCGACCCCTTTGATGTCCTTATGCGCTGACCACCAGATTGCAACATTTCACATTTTTAGATAGTTTTTTTTTTTTTTTAATCAGTGGAGAAAGTGTAAGAACCGGTCAAAAGGTCAAACACAATGCAACAGATGTGAAGATAATGTGAAAAATGATTTTCCACAGAGTTAAAAATAAAAGGATACTCAAGAAAATCCAAATACTGTGAAATACTGAAACCATGTACTTTTATTCTCCGCTGCAAACTTATGCCCTCTTGCACCGATGCTTACTGAATGTAAGATTTTGTAAGTAGTGGTGTTTGTTGTTCTGTTGTATTTTTCTCTTTATGCCGTAAGAAGATAAATCATGACGGTGTGCTGCTGGTTCTTTACATCTTTACATCTGAAGCTCTTAGTTCAGGAGAAGCGTCATCCATGGAGGGGGACATGTCCCATTGATGCAGACCTCATGCTAATGCTGCATATTATACATGCACAGGAGGGATTTTGAACACGATAAAGTACATTATGACCTCTTTGACCCACAGTTTAAAAAGCATGTTAAGATTTAGCTAATACATAGTCATACCTTCAGGTTAAGAGATATTGTCCTGTATGTGTTCAACTAAAAAATACATAAATAAGTAATATATACTCATTGCACATAAATAAACATTGCTTTGATCTCCCCTTTCTCTTGCAGTTATACAGTATTGAACAGAGCTTTTGTTGGGTTTTTTTTTTATAGAATATGAAATGAGGTTGGTATTTTTTTATATTTTAAACTTGGCAGGTCAGCATATTTATGTGGGTGAGGTTAGGAGTAAAACATGAGCCTTGAGAGTTTTTAAAATTTGTTTTCAATTCTCCGACTCAATGGGACATTTTTCACCCAGAGGTCCAAACCAAGCCCTCTGAATCTTTGCAGCTGTTTTGTCCATTTGAACTGTATTAACCTGCGACCCATCACTAACCCCTCACCTTCCAGCTGCAGTTTAGAACGTGTGTGCGCGCGCATGTGTGTGTGGATATGCCTTGTCTGTGACCAGTGGTGCATTTTTACTGTTCAATTTACTTCACACAACCAGAGGGGAATGTGTGTATGTTTTGTTTTGTTTTTTTCATGTGTGTATATGTGTGTCGCTGCAGAGCAATAATAGCAGAAGGTCTCGCTCTGACGGCCCTGTGTGTACTCATTCAGCACAGGGGTCGTGTGTCAGGGGTCAAAGGGTCTGTGGGGGTGGGGCACCTGGTGGTCAGTGGTGAGTTGAGACTGGGGAAGGGGGAGAGGTGTGGCCTACATGCCTGAAGGTAGATAGACTATCTTAATTGGCCTTTGGAGACTTCAGAGAGTGTGCGGACGTGTGGACGCAGATAAAGCTGCTGCATCTCTGTGGATGTCAGATTAGAAAAGAGGATGATGATGATTAGTGCTTGGGAGAATCAGTGGCAAAGTACAACAGATGTCAATGTGAGGCACTTAACAAATTAAATCATTTCTTTTATACATGTCGGTGCAATAGAAATATATTTTTGTTGCAGATATCGTTTTGTATATTGGCTTTTAATTGTTTAATCCCCCAATAGATGAGAAGGAACTGAAACAAGTGCATAAAGAAGGCTTCTGATTTAATATTGTTTAAATTAACACCTCCGAAAGTACAGATTGTGTTTAGCGCCATTTAATTTAATACACATGAAGATATTAAATTAGCAAAAAGTAGAAATGGTTCAGAAGTTTAAGTATGAAGACCAGCCAACACAGCAAAGAAAGTTTCCCCCTGCTTTAGTTAATATTGAAGCTTTAAATATCACATGCAGTCCTGTTTAATCCATCATACAAAACTCTATGAAGTTTAGTGTAACTGTAAACTGACAGGAGGCCATGAATCAGAAAAGTAGCTAGAGATCCATCTACAGATGGGATAATCGACAGCTGTTAGTTGTGCACGTCACAAATCTGGACTCTACTGAAGAGGATCAAGAAGAAAGCAATGCTCAAAAGAAAGCCATAAAAAGTCCCACTTGGAGTTTTCCTACAACTCACAAATTTTACGCAGTAAATATGTGAAAGAAGCTGATTTGGACAGACCAAATGTCTTTGACCTCCATGCAAACTGGAGAAAACTGAAAGTCCACAACACGCCATCTATACTGTAGAAATATGGTCTTGGTGATATTATGGTGAGGAAACTTAAAAAATAAAACTGACTTCACAGACAGATTATGAGATTTTGACACTACAGTCTTAGGTTAGTTAGCATTCTGATCTTTATATGTCTGAATTATGATGAAAGCTTAAAGTTGCTGATTTCACTTCAGTTCAATAAAAGACTAAATATGCATGATTGTTCTTCACTCTCTACAGCTTCTGTTCTCTGACAGCAATTGGCCCTTTAATTTGTCCCATTCCTCCATGTTTGCCCAGGGACTGTCGGTCTTGTGCCTTGCAAGCACATTATCCACCTATTAAAGTCCTTTATTTACCCTCCTTCTCTTGAAAGGACAGGCCGTGTCTAGCCAATGAAAGGCGGCCTAGTTTCTGCTCCTCTCAAAGCCGGAGAGACGACTACAGTCAGTGAATGTTGGCAGAGTAAACATTCCTGATTACGCAGGAACACACACTTCCACACGCGCAAACACACACGCGAGGAGAGGGAAAATACGTACACACAACACAACACACATAATGAAAACTCAGGAAACAAAACAATTCTGTCTCAGTTCTCTTTACAAGGCTTAAACATCAGGGCTCCATACATACACGGCTTATGTTTGCAACTGTCCTTTAAAACATTTGATTCATTCACATCTGGAGAAACTAGAAGCATGAAAACTGTAGAAATACTCAGTTCTACTCACAAAAACTAACCAAGGCATACCTTGATGATAAAATATAGTTGTTTTTTTCTTTGGAAAAAGAAAAACAGCAAAATCAGCGAGTCAAGGCTGAAGCAACATGGGAGGGGGGTTAGTTTGTGTCAGCTGTGATTGGCGTCTTCCACAAACTCCTCCCACACATGAATAAGTTAAAGCTAAACACATATATGCTCTTTACAGGATTTGTGTTTTACAAAATATCAAACACAATAACTGAATGGATACTTGAGATAGCCGCAGCAAAACACTAAACGCAAGCTTTAAAATTCATGTTCGATTCAAATTGATGCAGTACGAGCTTTAACTCCCTGACATGAACATCATCGGGGACCTGCCCCAGCCTGCTGATGCACAGTGGCGGCAGAGCTGCTCTCCGGCAACAGCCAAACACTCAGTGGGCAGCAAAGAAGACTTGACTGACTGGTTCAATATTTGTCGGTCCAGAGAGTAGGCGTGTGGAGGCTGCAGGAGGTCAAAAGGTCGGTGGGCAGAAACTGTGGCCTTTCGGCTCAGACGCGGCTGACCAGCAGGTGAACAAACACTGAGACTGGAGGCAGCGGCAGCAGCCAGATGACCTTAAGGGGGAGCTCATCAGGAAAGTTCAATTTTAGACTCACTGTGTCACATTAGGAGCATACAGTACTTTACAAAAGTATTCATATCCCTTTCACTTTTTTACATTTTGTCGCTTCACAGCTTCAAACCGCAGAATCTTTTAATAAGGTCTTAAGTGGAAGGAAAAAAACATGTTTCTTATTTTCAAATAGAAACTGACAAGTGTGATCTACATATTTATTCAGCCACCCCAGTCAATGATTTCTATAACTGGAAATTAACTGCAAATTTGTCTGCACAAAAAACTGCTGGTTCATTCGACAAAGGGCGTCTTATTTTTTTTTACGCCGGCTTTAATTTTGTTTGAATCAAACTCAACATGGTTTGGGTTTTCAGAAAAAAATGGAAAATTGTGAAAACATTTCCTTTGTGGCAATTTGGATGAAAAGAAAATGAAGTTTGTGGTTGCAGTGAGATGAAGTCTGGAATACTTTTGGACGACACTGAACGCCACTGAAATCCAAAAGAAGGAATAAAAGGTGTTTTGTGAAAATCAGGACTACATGCTTGATGAAATGTCTATCTCTCTCTCTTTCTCTCTCTCTCTCTCTGTGCTGTCAATCATTGAGGTCAACATCTTCTTAACTCTTCTCGAATCTGATTTCCAGCTCATTCTTTCAAAGGTCATGTGAAAAAAAAATAACCTTAAGAGCATTCTGTGTGTGTCAAACAGAAGTGTGAGAATTCCTGAAAGCCGTGACCATGTAACGTGGCAATTCTCTTGTCTTAATCTGGTTTGACGCCAGGCAGGTTGCAGTCCAAATGCTCTGGGAAAACACACCGAGCCATTCATGTAGCATAAGCCTGTTTTACTCTGCAACACATGTAAAACAGGCATGCTTGCATATGCAGATCTAATTAAAAACATAAGCTGAGAGAAAATAAGATCAGGACTTCCTGAAAGGAGACAAAAGCTTTATCACTTTCCCGAATGTGCTGTCGTTTCTGCTCTTCTTTTCACCGATAACAGAGCCTCGCCTGGAACAATCACACTCGGCCTCGCTGTGTGTTTACTTTAGGTTTAGTGCCTGCTAAGATACTATTGATGGCCAGTCAAGTAATGTCGCCCGACTGTTTTTCGTCTGGCCTCAGTGTGGCACTTAGGCGATGAAAGCTGGGTCCTCAGAGTCCCACCAATCCGGCAAGAAGTGCAGCCCCCTCTCCACGCTTCGCCATGAGAGGAGGCGGCTCAGCCTGACTGACGTGAGCGCCGTGGACGGATACAATTTCAGCCCGGCAACACAGCCAGGATCTGGCAACCCTCCTCTCTGTTTACCTAAAGGCTGAAGTCAGCTGAGCCCAGACCTCACCTGCTGGCCTCACTGGTTGCCATGAGAGACCACATAATCTCCCTGAGTCCACGCAGGATCAGAGCCGCTTCTGGTGCAAAAAGCTCCACATCCCTCCCTTCGCTTGATTCACATTTTGTGAGACGACTGCTATTTATTTATTTTTTTTTTTCATGCTGGCTTTGCATATATTTAGTAACAGTTTGCTTAGAAAGACACATAGATGTTATTTAATGTCTGTCGGTAACTCCCCAATTTCAGACTTCTTGCCTGTTTAGGCAAAAATTTTTAACCTATAGACGTCAGATCACACCAGAAAACATACTCCAGTTGTTTTTCCCAAGCGGTAAAAAAGTAAATATATTAACAAATCAAAGAAGTTTGTGATTAAATCTAAACTCAATTTTCACTTTTTAGTGTTTTTATTGCTTTTAAAGTTATCAATAGATTGAAGATGAATCACGTCTCATTATCAATTAAATTCTTGCTATTCAGTCAGAGTAGCTCAGCTTATAAAGTACATCATAGTTTTCTTTCATCTTACAAATTGCACCAGGTTCAAACACATGAGCTACAGATTTCTGCAGCTCCCCCAAAGAAGCCATGCACTTATTGCCAACTTCTCTGATTCATGCTCTGTCTCTCACAATGTTGCACCCTAAAACCTTCAATCCAACACTCCTTAGTGTTTTTATTAGAGGAGTCGATGCAGTATTTCCAAAGACTCATGTGTTCACTAAATCAAAACTTTACGACATACTGCTGAATTTTCTTAAAAGAAAAAAGGTCCTGAAAAAATAGAATCAAATTGATGATAATTAAACAGTGGTTAAAACATATTTTAACCACTGTTTTAATATATAGTTTTTCCTCTCCTGTTGCTAGTCCAGATGCGATGCGGAGTGGGAGAGAGGTAGAAAAACACAGCTCATCCTTCAGGGATTTACCCTCGGCGGTCTGTTTGGCTCCACAATGGCCTGATTCACAGACGCCGTCCTGAGATACAGCGATGCGGGACGATGAGGTCACTTTATGGATGAATGTCAGCCGTGAATGGTGAGAACGAGCCACACACAACACACTCATGGAGATACAGGACCACCACAGGATTCACACGCTTTACCCTCCTTCAGCTCCTAAACTTTAGCCGCTGCGATAATTTATAGCTCTCACGGAGTAAGAGCAGGGCTCCGTATGAATGTGTGCGCGCGGGACAGAGAAGGTCACTGACCTCGGTGACTCGGCTAAAATCCCCACGGGCCCAGTTCAGCATTGGAATGGACCCCACAGCGCAATGGGAAGATGGCTCCAACATAATGAGCACAAAGGCCAATTGTGAAGCTATTCTCTGCGGGGCAGAAAGCAGCGGGCCCCGGGGACAGTATAACGTTTTGTCGGCTGAAACGGAGAAGGAAGCCTGTTGCCTTAACAAGTCTCTGATAACATTCAGCAGAAGTGATTCAACAGCAGCACTTTGTCTCCTGGGACACAAAGTGTTAGATTTACAGCCACTGTATTTATCTGCACTCGGAGACAAAAGTGCTGATAAGTGACTCTGAAGGGCCAAATTAGTCTTTTACAGTTTATTTTGCACCATCTGTAATAACTGTTACATGCTGCCGGATTTTTTAATTTCTCTTTGGTAGAAATGTGTGTCTTTGGCACACACATCAAAATTTTGAATTAACTTAGAAAATATCCCTTATTTAAAAATAAAGCCATCCTAAAATCTCACAAGTAACATAAACCTTTATACTTATGCTTAGTTATTTGGAAAAAAAAATAAGAGACAACTTCAAATGACCAGTTTCTCCAATTTTACTTTTTTATACGTATATATTTGAATAAAATGAACTTTGTTCTTTTATTCTATGAACTACTGACAACATGTCTCTGAAGTTCCAAGCAAAAAATTTGTATTTATATGCAGAAGATGATAAATGGTCAAAATAACGAAAAAGATGCAGCGATTTCAGACGACATATAATGCAAGGAAAACAAGTTAATATTAATTTAGAACAATAATACTAATGTTTTAACTCAGAAAGAGTTCAGAAATCAATATTTGATGGAACAACAAAGAGATTTTCTAGTGGATTCAGTGCAATGGTGTCTTAATTTTTTTTCCAGCATTGTGTATATTGATTGATTGATATATATCAGCAGCAATTAAAAGAGAAATCCTGTCCATCAAACATTATTAAGTTAGCTTTTTTGACCTAAAAACCAAGCGTCAAAATTCTATTTTCAATGATGTCCACTGAAATAATGTGGGTAATGTTTTCAACATCTATCAAAACAAGCTCCCCTCTCTTTTTGTATTTGCTTGATGTCTTACAGTTATTGGGAAAATCCCTGCCTTCTGTAATTAGTGACAAATAATGTAAATGTCTTGACCAATCTTTAACCTCCTGGTGGACACTAGAGGATGTTTTTGTTACGTGACAAGATCTGATCTGATGGTGACCACCACATTCATTTATCTGGTCGCCTCAGTTTCTGCCTCTGCTGTGATGTCAACCATCAGGATGTTAACGGAGGAGAACAACAAAGCTGGTGACACGGACAAGGAGGCAAACAAATGCTAACACCGCCTCTTTTGCCAGAAAACGCCCATTCCTGCGACTTATTGCCTCTTTTCCAAGACTTATTCAAAGTTTTCGTCTTCTACTCCCCCATGCCAAAAGATTCTCGGTCCGTATGATTAGGTGGAGGGGTTAAAATAAAATAAAGCAACAAAATAAGGCCTTTCTTTTCCTTCCGAAAGACTAGAAATGGTGCTTTGTGTGCGTCCGCTGTTGTGGCACATTTGACAGGTCTAGCTCGGCTGCTTTTGTGCGGCCAGAATAAAGGCGATTGACAGAAAACACAAACTGAGCCACTGTGCTGTTGTGAGCTGGCTATTAGTCAACGTGATGGCCTTTGCAGATGCTAATGGCTTATGGTGCATCCAGGTCCAGCCTCCTCCACACAGAGCGTGGCTATCTGATGGCACAAAGACCCTTTGCTGGAGGTTGACTTCTCCCCCCCGCTCTTTTCATCGCTGCCACAAAAGTCATTAGGCTAAAAAAAGTCATTTCTGAGAATCAGGGGGATATAATAGAAGCGCACAATGAAGCAATTTCATAAGAAGCAGCTATGCTCATGGTTAAGGCCCCAGGTGATGAAGATGAGGCTTGCGAAGCCCCTCTGAGTAATGTGGAGCTGTGGTAACAGCCAGTCTCTTGTGAAAGCAGAGATGATGCCCGGGAGTGTCGGACCTCTGGACTCCCGACTTATTAATCAGCCAGACCCTCAGCTGCGTGCCTCAGGCTGCAGCGTGCCTTCAGCCTGCTCTGGGACCAGATAACACCCTGAAGACTTACATACAGGGAGGGTTTTACCCAGACCTGGAGCAGAGGCCTCAGCTCATCAGCGCACAGTTCACTGAGTCCTGCAGCAGCAGCAGCGGCGGGAGGATTGCAGCATCCTCTACTGCAGGGCTGAGAGCAAACACATCAAAGTTCATTCTCTCTGCCTATTTTTCTTTTTTCACTCATTGTCCAATCAGTAATACATTTCTGTGAAATCAAGATTTAATATGTTAGAAAAGTAAATATGCTGTCAACCTCTATTCTACAACTTGCCGTCTCTTGGGTCAGTCGAAATGGGACAAAATTAATCACATCTCAAACGTTTGTGTCTCTAATAATCTGAAGAAATCTGAAGAAACTCATCATCTAGGGATGTCTGTGATCTATTTAGCAAGGTGGCTAAATAAAGCTTAGCTATATTAGTCAGGAAGTTGGCAGTTCCATAAATGGAGTAAACCTGCATCAGTGCAGACAGAGCATCTGCATGGTGCAGCATGAGATGAAGCCCTGTCAGGCTACTGTCCTAAAGTCAACGCAAACTGCTCTGCTTATATGCTTGTTGATGCATATTTGATACATACCAAGGATTGTAGTGGATTTTGCTGTCCTCTGGTGGTCAGAAACAGGCATAACAAGCTCTACTAACAAGTACTTCATTACTACTGCATCAATAATTTATTACATCACCGAAAAAGTTCCTCAGTCAACTGGATCAGTATGTGTATGAGCAGATTACTTACATAAATGATGAATACACATTTTCCTGCAAAAAAAATAAAAAATAAGGAAGAGGTTAAATTATTTTTGTATAAAACATTTTAAACAGTTGCTGCACAAGAAAAATGTAAAAGACAAACGCAAGTCATATTAATACACAAAACATACAAGTGATAATGTTTTTTAAAAATGTAGTTAAAAAAAAAGTAAGTTTAAAAAGTTAATAAAATGAGTTCAGTCAACATCTCATACTGGGCTCAATGTCTTTTTAAAAAGAGATTTAAAAATGGCAAATTAAGATGCAACAAAAGCTCCATCATCTGTGAGATTGCTTCCTGTATTAAATACAGATACTTCACAAAGACAGACAATCAGTGTACGCAGTTTTAGAGCAGATTAGACCTGACAAGAAAGTAAGAAACAAAAAAATTGAATAAGATTAGTTTGTTTGGTAGAGCATTCATTTTATATTCAGAATTCTTGACTTTCATCTTGGGATTGTGAATAAGACACAAAGCTCCATTTCTCCCACAGACTCTTCAAAACGGGGAAAACAAAAGCACACCACGGCTCTTCACCTGAAGCATGAGCATATCTACAATTAACAAGAATTAAAAGTTTTTAAACAACCTGAACTGGGACTGAAGTTCCACCAGTCAGTGAGAGGGATGACAGAGGACATAAAAATTATCCAGCATAATCTACAGTAAACGGTGGCTTCAGCCAACAAATCTCCAAAACAATCATTAGATATTATCTACAAGATATCCAGTTGCTTGGAGGGTATGCTGTGTAAAAAGCCCTTTCCCTATCGTCAGATATAAATGTGGGGCCTTTGCTAATCTTTATCTTTAATTGTCAAATAAGGATAAAACTCAAATACTGGTCTGATATGTAAAAGAAAAAAAAAGTAAGAATTTGGACAAAACCACTTCGTGGCTACTATTAAGTCTAAAGAGTGATTAACTATTTGAAATACCAGTAAATTTCAAAATAAAGTCTGATGCATCTGTCGTACCTCTGAAAATGGACAATCAAATTGATTCAAAACATGGTTATCAAATCAGCAGCGTTTCGTTTCAGGTCTTTCATCTAAAGCTAACAGAAAACCTGTTGGCTAAACCAAGGAGAGCATCAGAAACAACGCATTATTATCAAGAGATCCTACAGAAATGACTCGTTAAAGGTACTTCTGTTTGCTCAGGTCTTATGAAAATATTGACAGATGCCGTGCTTATGGCAAAAGCAATCAGGCACAAAAATTGGTGACTATAAGTTTTAATTTAAGGAATTTGTTTTAAAAATAAAATTTGCTTTTCGTCTTGCAAAGTTTTAACCAGCAGATGTTGGAAGATCAGCAAACATTTGCAAACTGCAGAGGCAAATCAGCCTCTACTAAAGTAACAATAAAAGAACAAACTGACAACATAAAAAAAATGAAATTTATTTATTGACGTCAATTTTATTTTCATTTAAACACAAATTAAATAAATAAAGCACATCTGTAGGGGGGGTACACCATGCACACGTTACTTTCTACAACATAAAACATGTCCTAGGACCAGCTGCTTAGCTTTCTGTTGCGCAGGTGTCTCACTCTGGATCCTGGTGCTGTACATGATAGCGGCTCCCCGACTGCCCACTCACTTCGTCTGTGCAGGAAGCACGGTCTGGATACTTATGTACACATACCCATATACACATCTGAGTGAATGAAGGAGTGAAGGAACATGGGCAACGTATTCTCACTCCTCCATTCAGGCAAATATAGAGAGAAGAGAGCAAGATGTCGGTGACGTGAAGATTCTTAAAGGTTCAGATGAAGAAGGTGCAAAAGGATGAGAATCTGGGGAGCGAGTGGAACAGGGAGTCCTGAACAGTGACTGGAACAAAAGAAATGGTAGTATGGAAGATTTTCTGTCATTTTGCCACCTTAGAAACCATTCAGACACAAAGGTAAATTTCAGTACAACAGCTTCCTTGTTGCATACATCTAGACCCACTGCAAATGGCTGACAAAAAGGAGAGAAACCTGGTGCAAATTCAAAAAACATCTGGAAGAGAACTCAGCCCATTTGTAAATGAGCCCACTGAATCAAACAGAATTGAGAATTGGATCAGCTTTTCTAACAGACTCCAAACGCAGAAAACTAACTATAGTGGGACAGATTCTAAAAATCTAATCAAATTTACCTGCACAGGTGTTGAATGGGCATTTTTTTTTAAAACCTCAATGACGACTATTTCACTTTTTAAAAGACATTTTATAATTTGTTTCTTCTATTTAGCGTTTCAGTAAGAGAGCAAGAGTTACATTTGGGGCATTTATGAAATTAAAATAAAATTGCTTGAGAAGTTTGTTGTGCACTTTTGGATGGATGAAGCAGATTTCTTAATGAGGGAATAAACTGAATAAAAATAGATCCAGTTTTATGAGGTCCGAACGCTTATGAATACGGACAGTGGAGAGTGTTGGTGAACGGAGAGCTGGACACTTGGATGAGCTTAAACGTGGAAATCAAGTGCTGTTAATCCTAAGTGCAACTATTCAATATTTTAGAAGATAACTGGCTATGATGTTTGGATGAGACAGAAAAGACAAAATATCGAAAAGAGCACAGGACATGTCCACAGTCCTCAGCTATAGGGCACAAGTGATGCTTAGCGTTGCATTTCTCCTTCAATCTCAGTATGGGTGGGTTGTTGTGCTCCTCTGGTGTCAAAGCAGCACGAGGGGTTAGAAGTAAAGGAAAAAGAAATACTGTTCTTCATTTGTGTCCATGTCCATCGCTCCATCACTGTCCAAGAGTCACCGATAGTAAAACCAGGAAGCTGTGGAGATGGAGCCAGAAAGGGGCGATGGTGGTCATTTACAGATGTGTTGTCTTTGTTCAGTGCAATAAGCTGTAGGAATAGAAGAAAAAAAAAAGTAAACTGACTTGTCAGGATGAAAATAAACACATCAACACCTTTCCTGCCACTTTGCATTAGATTGAAAATGTCATCCTAGAGAGAAATACCTGGATCAGTTACTTTTCCTTGTGAAGAGCTTCTATGAAAGATTCAAGTTTCTCCTGAATCTCACGGACTTTCTCTGCAGAGGTAAGAAAAAAAAATGGCGTCAATTTCAAAATCAAATCTAAAATAGTTTAGCGTGAAAATAAAGAAAAAACCAAGGAAAAAACAAGACTGTGGACAATGTTGCTGAAAAACAAAAAAAACATTTTTAAAATTATTATTATTGCTGAACAAATAAGACATAAGGAAAGATTTGAAATGTTTTTAATGTATTCCCTGAGTTTTTAATTTATAGTTAAGTTAAGAATTAAGTTTTGCTATAATCAACAAATTATTTCAGAAATCATCATTAATATAAATATTATAGATTCATATACAAATAAATACATATCACCTATAATCCATGAGTATATTTTACTTTTTCTTTATTAATCAATACATTTTGTATTCTAAACATTAAATTGTACAGAATAATATATACTGCTCAAATAAAATAAAGGGAACATTTCACTTTAATTTTGTGTGTGGCTCCAAATCCAGGCCTCCATTGGTTAATAAATTTGATTTCCATTGATGATTTTTGTGTGATTTTGTTGTCAGCACATTCAGCTTTGTACAGAACAAAGTATTCAATGAGAATATTTCATTCATTCAGATCTAGGATGTGTTGCAACCTTTGATACAGAAATATTTTCTTTTTAGTAACACTAAGATTAGACTTCATGCATATCGACTTATCCTCTTTTCCAGGATGATTAGGAATATTTATTTCTGGGTGTTAAGTCGGGTGATGAAAGACACACAAAAGTAATTTGTGCATGTGTAGTTATTCCTAATATATAATATCTAAATCCAAATTTTTTTTTCCTTTGACGTTTATTTCCAGATAAAAAAAAAAATCCCCCATATTGTCACACAAAAAACCCAAACAGCTCTCTTTGACAGTGACAGCCAAACCTCAAGGCAGACCTACTTTGCACATTTGATGATGAAGACTTATGAACCCACATCAAAGCTGTCACACTCTCCTTTTTATGGCAAGTACCTCCTGGGCACATTGCTAATGGACGGAAGGCGACACCTTAACATCATTTCAGAGGGGAATGGAGGGGGTGAAACTACCGGGGAGGAAAAAAAAAAACCCTCACTTTTTTAATATAACTACTATTGTCCATAGAGCATAATACAAGCAATCCTTTCACCAAACATGTAGCGTCACGCGAGATGAGCGAGCCGTCTAAAGCAGTCTTAATCACTGATTAAACAGTGGCTGAAGGAAGTGTGTGGGCCAACGATGGAAGGAGGAAAAAGAAGAAAAAAAAACAAAATACGAAACCGTAGCTCGCAATGCCAGCTGCACCTCCGGGGCCTGGCTGACTCTCCAGCTTCCCCGTCACCCTCGCTAATCTGTCTGTATCTCCTCCAAGCACAAACTCAAACACTGGCTTTGAAGAACAAACCAGCACCGCTCCATCTTGATCAATCAGCAGCACGAGACACACAGGAGAACTATTGTTGGATCTGAAAGTTACACAGCTAAGAGTAACTTTCAGGAACATAAATCAAAACGGTTTGGACCGAGAGCAGCAGCGCCCGAAGCATCTATACCGTCAGCGTGGAGGTGATAACCCGATGTTCCTTTAGAGGGAAACTGAATATCATACTCGGGGGACTTCTGTGAAGCCCTCCTTTGATAGGCGCACTAAGGTATCTTTTTCTTGATGGATGGATATTTGGAGAGAGAAAGCCACCCCGCCACCCGCCTCCTAAAAAACTGGCATAAGAACAAGAGACATGGTGGAGCGAACACAAGAACCGGTCCAAACCGAGTCAGAAACGCTGGCTGTGAACTCCTGTCCTGCAAACCTGAGAGAGCTGCACAGTCATGCCACTTCCACCCTCCAACATGTTCCCAACTGGCAGGTGGCAAGAAAAAAAAAAAAAATTCCCAGCCTTTGATACTCTTATAACGCACTCAGACAAAATGGTAGGGTGTAAGGAGGGGATTACTACACCTTATGGAGGCATTAAAGGGGCTTGTGGAGGGGGAACGCCGACAAGTCACACCAGCAGGTGTGCAGCTGAATGAAACATAAACCTGTAGTACGGCGCTGCGACAGGCAGCCCACCGCAGGGCCTGGCTCAACGCAGCAAACAGATTAGGCAACGAGCCCCAACCACAGAGCAACATGACTCAATCCAGGACCAATAAGAACAGGATTACAGACATCTGCCTGACCTGGGGAGAAGAGCTGCGAGGCATTAGGGGTTTGGAGGGGGGGCAGAGCGGATGGTGTGAGGGAAGGAGGGTACCGACTGTCAAATCGTGAAAACATGGGAAATCCCCTGGCTCAGGCTTCAAAGTTTGTTATTGGCTTTAGATGTGGATGTTGATAAAGTGGCTCGACTTGGATTTCAAATATAGAACGCTCAAAACTGGTCGGCCATTAATGATCCTTCCAATGGAGGGCATAGAGTGAGCTTACAGGTCGAGTTAAAAAGCGAGAGAAACACAGCTTGGACAGGCTGTAAAGAGTTAAAAAAGGAGGATCTTTCAGGAAAGTCGAGGTGCATCACCAATCCTATCATGTCACACACGACTTCCTACCACATAAAAGTCATCAATTCCCCTAAAGTTTCAGAAAAACTGAAAAAGTGTTTTCTATTGATTCACCTTAAAATGTGCAGAGAGGTCATCACAATCAGCCAATTGTTGACTTGCTAGGCTCTGAAAAATGAGTGGCTGGGCGGGAGCTCAAGGAAAACGGCCACACAATTCTGACTTCTGTTTGTTTTTGTTTTTTTTGTGCACTATAGATAGATTAGATGCAGCTGAGAAAAGTAGAAAAAAGAACAAAGTATCACTTTTGCCCATTTCAACCCTAAAGACTGATATTTCTCCCCCCCCTCTCCCCAACACCATCTGTTTGCAACCAAAAGACTGAAGCAGGATAAAGAAGAGGCCATAACAGGCCTTAACTAACTGAAGGAATAATCCACCAGGACTTTGCTCCGTTTAGTTGCGGATCCACTTTTGGAGTCCAACTGACCACAATGATGAGTCGTAGTATACAGGTTTTACCTTTGA
This sequence comes from Poecilia formosa, assembly GCF_000485575.1. Lineage (NCBI taxonomy): Eukaryota > Metazoa > Chordata > Actinopteri > Cyprinodontiformes > Poeciliidae > Poecilia > Poecilia formosa. The sequence continues at coordinate 3,384,844 of NW_006799949.1, forward strand.
GTCACAACGTCTTGCAGAACAATCCTTGTTACGAAAAATATCTCAATCTGTCTTAGACTACATGTAGTCTGGACTGTAATCACAGAACGGTATACTATCTTGTTTATGCATCGTCTAATTACTGGTCATTTCCTTTTTCTGTTATATTTATTGTTTATGAATGAATGCATTTATTAATTAAATAAAATTAACAGTTTCTTACAGGTTGATGCCCCCAGCAGCTCTCAGGAGCCTGGAGGTTGCGGCTGAGTACGAAGTGCATTCTGAAGAACAAAAACTGTGAAAGACTGATATTTCTTTCCCCCTAACACCATCTGTTTGCAACCAAAAGACTGAAGCAGGATAAAGAAGAGGCCATAACAGGCCTTTCTTTTCACCATCCTGTGGAAATGAAACAAAAAAAATATAATAATCAGTGGTCAGAGTCACCGCTGCCCGTTTCTCACTGTGCAAAAAGGGAGTAGCGGTTTAAGACTCCATTTAGGCTCCTGTTTACTTAAGAGATGAGCCCCAAAACAGTCATTCAGCCGCTCACCCCTTTATCTGGTCATGAATATTCCCATAATCCTCAACCCTCAATCCCAGAGGCCCTTTCTTTCAGATGCTTGGATGTGTGTGTGTGAGAGAGAGAGAGAGAGAGTTGCAAAGGATGGAGAAAAAAAAAAAGTGGGAAGCCTTTTTTCAAATCCTTTCTTTTAAGGCCTTTCCTCTGCTGATCTCCACATGAAATGATATCTCATTCACCGGCACTACAGAGCCCCGTAAGTCTGCAGCGGCCAGAGCGCTGAGCCAAAGAGCATTTAATTGACCAGTAATTAGACGACGCAGTCCTGTTGGACAAGTGACCAATGCAGAATAAAGAAAAAGATGTGAAAAAAAAGAAGAGGGAGTTCTGCAAGATGGACAATCGTTCTCACAGGATGTGCGAAGAATTGAAGACAAAGAAGTTGTTAAGACGGCAGCGGTTCGCAGGACAAGGAGCAATTTCTTGTCCAAACTCGTCATGATTCACAAAGAAACTTTTTATATCCCATCACTGCCAAGGTCAAACTAAACCACCACTGAAACCGGATCTTTTAATGTAACAAACAGAAAAGCTTCTCCCCCAGTGTGTTGCTCGATTCTTTACTGAATCTGGATCATCGTGCAATAAAACCTAAGCCACAGGAGAGGTGGATGCAGGGAAAGTGAGTCTGGCAGCAGCCAGAATGCCATGTCAGTGGCAGAGCAATGAATCAGCCCCAGCACTCAGGGGTCTTATCTAGAAAACAGATGCCTGGGAGTGACGGGTCCGACCAGGGAGAGGGACACATAGGTCTGAATGGGTCAGCACCTGGGGTCAGCCAAAGGTCGGACCAAAGGAAAACAGCAACATTTATGGTGATTTTTTTTTCTTTGAGAAGAACCAGATGATTTAACTGGCTGTATTGACAAACATTGTTTATAACTCCAAAGTGTTAGATGGCAAAACTTTAGTTTGGGTTGCAGATGGTGATGGTCGGAGGGTCATCTGGATGGAGCTGAACTCTGTCCAGTTTTAAGGAATTATCTTAAATCAAACATGTGTAGGCGACGCCCAGACAGACTGGTTTTCTGTTTTTGGAAGGTGATTGAAGGTGCAGAGGTCAGCCTGTGACTCAAAGTCGACGCTACAGAAGGTCTGGGCTCTGAAGTTGTCCCTCTTGAGTCCCAGATGATCCTGGTAATAATCCACTTTTATTACTCAGAGGAACTCCTCTTTCCTTTGTACAAGTGTGTGGAAAAAAAAAAAAAAAAAAATCAGAGGAACTCCTCTTTCCTTTGTACAAGTGTGTGGAAAAAAAAAAAAAAAAAAGATCTTTTGCAAAACATCAACATGCAACCAGGAACATGTGCTGGAAACATGTGAACAGAAACCTGGATGAGTTTCCCTTCTGATCGCTCCTCATCGTTTGTCTTTCCCACACTTGACCTTCCTGTTTCCCTCAGCAGGAACTGGGGAAGGCTTCAATATTTCTTAGATGGTTTTATTCCAAATTCACCACCTTAGCCATCACTTTTTAATGGCTTGTCATACAAAATACAAGCTACCCCAAGTCCACCCAAGTCTCTTTTTTTCTGAAATGAGTAACTTTTAATGTGCATGTGGTATTATAATACACTGTATTGCTGCGGAAGAGAGAGAAAGATGTTCCTAGATCATGACACCAGAGTCAGGATGGAGGGACCGAAATGAGAAGAGAGAAAAAAAAAAAAGAAACAAGGAGAAGAGAGAGATGATGGCAGGGCAGAGAGTGATAAATAGAAGAAAATCTTAATTTGGTAAAACGTTCAAGATTTTTTTTTTCTATCACAAAAGTAACATGAGGAGAATGAGGTTAAACGCAAATATAACTAAAAGCTCTTTCTTGCTTTTATTTGAGAACTACTCTACCCAGTAGTGAGTCACCTCGCAATTGGAAGGTTGTGGGTTTGATTCCAGCTTTCCATTGACACATGTTGAAGTGACCCTGGGCAAGTCACTTAATCCCAAGTTGCCTCTTGATCTGTGTATCCGTGTATAAATGTGTGCGCAGTAGTGAGTGTGGATGGGTGCAAAGTGCTTTGAGTGGTCAGTATGACTAGAAAAGTGCTCTGTAAATTCAGTACATTTGCCATAGAAGCATGTTAAAAAGTGGAAGGCAATGTAAATGTAGTAAATGCTTGCAATTTTCCTCTTCTGTTAGAAAAAAACAAAAACTGTGTATTAGTTCCGTTATACCTCAGACTGATGCAGGTTGAGTAGAACACGGTAACGTGGAAAAGCAACAGTTTAAGAACAGAAACTAAAAAAGGCTCAATAAATGAGCCTGGAGTGCTCGCCTGGAAAAACTGCAAACACTATTTTTAGCTGTAAACACTTCTGTGGCACCCGCAGAGTTTCAACGTGGCGGTTTTGGTCCACGTGGCAAAAGGTCAAAGTAAACGTTAACACTCTCTGCTTCCATCTATCCCGCTCTCAGGAAGATGTTAACCACAGCACCTTAAGATCATACGTCACCCCTAAAGCTGGGGCAGAACAGAGGAGCACTTCTCCTTGAGCCCTCACTAATCACTGTGAAGGAAGCTGCTCAAAGGAGGCGGCGCAGGAGGAGGAGATGAAAGGAGACAAAGTGAGCGTGAGGCTGAGAGGGCATTCCGCTGAGCAAGCCCAGACAACTACAGCTTTATTGTGTCCTGCTTCCACACCAGCAAACGGAGAAAGTTACTGCATGCACAGGCAAGCCAAGCACTTCACACATTATTTCCATTTTTTTTTTTTTAAAGGAACCTCTGTTGACACCTCTTGTTCCCTAACCCTCAGATAACCCCGCTTCACGTAAGCTCAAATCCACGATTCTCCACAAATTGCTGCATTCATCAGCTCCAACAAGCCTCCTGTGAAGGTTGTGGGGATTATGGTAAGAGGTTGTGCAGTGGCCAGGTGTTCCTTCTGAATCAACTCTTCTGAGTTGTGCCCAAAACCCAACCGTGGCACAAATTTTTGAGGTGAGAAAATGCAAGAAGCATAAAATCCTTAATTTAAACTGATAAAGTGATTGTACTTTACAGTGATTCATATGCAAATATATTAAAATGTGAAAATACTGTAAAATAAAAAATAGATTAGTCATTCTGTCCTACTTGAACCAGCCTTATTGTTAATTAAATGAGATATTTATACCCAGTTTCCCAGGAGGTAAAGCAGCATTAAGAGCATATTGTTAATATGCCTGAAAAATTTATGAAAAGAGCATTTGTATTTCATCTGAAAATACAAATGCTTTCCCATGCTCTTCTCTGATACATTTCCAGAGCTGGAAAAATTAAAAACAAGATTTTCCAGACTGCATAGAAAACCTGAACTTAAAGGATCACAAGACGATGAAACAATATCTGGTTGATCAGCTTTCATCCAGTAATAAATGTCACAGATAGCTCAGATATATTATTGAAAGCTATTCCACCAGGTTATGCAGTATATCTCTTCAGATTTTTTCTGTTAATATTATTAAATCCTGTTTGTCTTAATTTATCTGCTCTATTTATTCCAGTGATTGTGTCTCTGAAAGGATCACGAGCTCAATATTTAAGATAAAGCAGAGAAAACAATAAAAATGAAGAAATTGAGAAGAAAATGGGTTGTTCTTGCTCACATACTGTCAAATTTAGGTGATTGGTAAGTAACATATTAGGAAGTTCATAAGTAAGGTGAATGGAGGCAAAAGGTCAAAATGAACACATAAAATAGTTAAAATGACAATGCCTACAGGTCATGTTTTCTATCAGTAATACTTTGCGCTCTGTTACATCAGGAACAGTAAAAATCACTGAAACCACACAAACACACAAAGGACAGTTTCCAAATTTGGGCAAAGGAAGCAGCAGCAGTGATTCCTGCTCTGGGTTTGTACATCACACCTGGGCTTTGCTCCAGAGGCGGCGCTGTGCCACGCAGTCCGTCTGGCACACGCTGACCGTCACACACACGCACACACACACTCCTCTCTGCAGCGTACACTGTTCTTCATTCATTAAAAGGCGCCTTCACACTCCCTCAGTGACGCACGCACCTGACCTCTATATTTGTAACCTGAGCGGTGTTGAGGCTGTCTGTGAGCAGGCAAACAGAGCTTAACAGGAGCCTGCCCCCGGGAGAATATTTCTGCCTTTGTTAAGTGTGTTTATCCTTTCCCCTCCGTCTCATATCTCTCCATCTTTCTCCTTCTTTGCTCCCTCCTTTTTTCTAACAGAAAGAGAAGTCAGGTGAAGGTATCCTCCCTGATATCCCATTATTTCCGTCCAATTCTGTCAAGAAACGAAACAGAATCTAAGAGTTGCGGAAATAATGAAGGAGAATGTGGGGAGGCAGCGTGAAAAAAAAAAAAAAAAAAAGGAAATAATGAAGGAGAATGTGGGGAGGCAGCGTGAGTTTAAAAAAAACAAAAAAACAGGGACACCTGGATTAAGTAACCGTTTGTGTTAACCCGCTGACCTGTGGGGGTCAAGCCATAGTTTGAGCTCTAGGCGAAGTGACCTGCCGTCTTTAAACGGAGAGATAAGCAACATTTCTGAGGAGAGATGATTTCAGAATGTCGGGAAAACAGTTGCTTCCCAGACAGAGAAAGTCTCCTTTCCCAAAGAGCTGAGCTCACCTCAGAAGGTGTGGGTGTAAGTCCCGTCAAGGGCTCTTAACCCCAGATCTGAATAAACACCAAAAAACCACCACAGTGGTTAATCTGGTAGCAGATCCAATGTCTGCTAAAAGCTGACAATAAAACACTGACATTAGAGAGTAGACAAGCCATGTGATGCAAATTTAAACCTGATGTATTTTGGGGAAATTAACATCTCCTATATTTTATCTTCTTTTTCATTTTAAATCTTAAAGAATAATTAAAAAAGCAGTTGTCAAAAAAATAAAATTTATATGCTGCCCATGAAGTAGTCATACCAGATTTTGTCATGGCTTGCATTTGTGTGATCAGGTCTTTTGGGGTTCATCTCTACCAGCTTTAACATCTACGATTGTTCTTCCCAAAACAGCTAAAGGTCAGTCAGATCGGATGGAGAGTCGCGCTTAACGATTCTGTTGTAGATCTGATGAATGTTTCAGATCTTCCTGCTGGAAGATCTCTATCCAGTCTGAAGTCTTTCGAAGCACCAAACAAGTTTATACCAGGACAGACCTGTAGATAGCTTCATCTATCAATTCTGACATGTTTCCCTGCTCCATCAGAAGAAAAGCATCCCACTGCATTTCTTAAAACACAATCTAATATTCAACAGATTTGAGGAGTGCAGAACTAATAGCCATCTTCCAGCTCTGCTGTTCCTCAGCTGATGCTTTAGGTGAATGGTCATGATTTGGTAGGTTTCAGTTGTCTTACTGCTTCAATTTTCTCTCAAATCTTGCTCTCAAATTAAACCTGCTGGATTTACATAGAAAATAAATGACACACTTTAGTAATTAGGCCACTTGTAAAAGGAATTGGTAGCTCTTAATTTATTAACGACTTTCAAATCCTTAATTTTGGTTGTTACATGTCAGAGCTGTTGTGAGGCTCTTACTGTAAGCAAGTACAGAGTTTGTGTTAAGGTGTGTTTCCATCTCACAAGGCTCCATGACAGAATCAAACCAAATTCCCACATCTATCAGACACGGGAGGCTTTGGTGGAGGGAAGTGCGAAAGCCACGCCTGTTTGGAAAAGTTTGGGATCGGCTTCTTTTTTAGGGTTTACAAGGCCAGGCAGGTTTAGGGGGTTTTACACGCAGTGTGGTACGGACACAGGACTGTGTGTGCTTGTTCTCTCTTTTTACTCAACTCCCTCCAGAGGAAAAACAATGACAATATAAATACTATTGTGTGTCTATATTATTTACACACAACTTTACGAAGCTGGAGAACAACTTGTGTTATTTTGGTTGTGCCATATTTTCTGAAACATGTTATGAGCTGATTTATAAACAAAAGAGTTGCGTTATAAACAGGCTAAACATGTTACTGTGGAACTACAACTGTTCCATGTGAAAACATGGCAGCCAAAGAAAGACATGAAATGTGTGTAAATACAGCATTTGTGCCATTTGATAGATCTTTAAAACTAAATGAATAAAGCCATGACTGTTTTAGGAGTTACATTGTCACAAACATAATAGCTTTCTTAACCCATCACTCCTAATTTCTCTTGTATAAGCAGTAATAATTTTAACATTTCTATTTTTATGTAACCATTTTGATGTAATCAACATGAAACAATTGATATTTACTTTGAGTTGAAACACAATGAGAATCTCATTCAACGCACAATTGTTGAAATGTCAACATTTAAGCCAAGTTTTCTGAAAACAGTTAACCACATATAATGCAGTAAGTACCATTGGTGATACTAAGATATGAGTAATAAGATCAACCAAGAACCTGAAAGGACATTGGAGCAAACCCTCTTTAAAAAGCAACTGTCTATTTGAACCTGACTGCACTGTGAGCTGTAGCTACGTTAAGCCAGGAGTTGTTATCTGAAACACTACTGCCCCCTTCTGACCACTGAAAGAACTTCCTTTTCTTTTTATATAGGGGTCTCAAAAAACAGTCCTCAAAACTCAATCTTGCTACTTTTACATCCTCAGCATGTTAAAGATCTGCAGAGGTTTGATACTCAGTCTTTTATTTGAGTTAGGTGTGTTGGAACAAGGATGCATCTAAAAAGTTGTATCCGTGCTTGAAATGCTGCAGAAGAGGTCGACTTAAATGTAAAAAAGCAAACAAAATTATAAAGTTGCCAAGTAAGTAGCTGCTAATAAAAATCTCTGAGTTATAGCAGGAATATTCCATTTTAACCGAAGTGTTTGCTGTGTGGTTTTTATCTTACTGAGATCCTCAGCCAGCTGGACTCTGCGGCCAGTGATGAGTTGAGCCTTTTTCTCCGAGTCTTCTCCAAAGTCATCCAAGACCTCTTTGACATTTTTCTCCAACCGCCGCACTGCAAACAACCAACAAGCCTCACATAAAAACGATGCTAATTTAGACTTTTTAGAGGTGTTCCTTTTAAAAGACATTTTATTAATTAAAAAAAAAGGAGATGGGAGGTGTTTATTTGAGCATATTGAGTCCAAAATCAATATCATTCCTAAATGAAAGAGTTTCAAGCTGCAAGCCAGATCTGGCTGCATACTTTTTCTTTTTATAAAGTATGTACAAAGTAAATTTGTTCCGATAAATATAAACCACGTCGATGGAAATAAACTACAACTTCCAAATAGTAAAAAAAAAACAAGACACCATGTTTCTAGAAACTATCCAACACAAATAGACAAATTGCTGCACATCAGGTTTTTTCCACTTTAAACCGTTTCTGATGAGTGACATTTTAGAGCTACTCTCGGTCATAAACTATCCTCACCCTCGGTATTGGTAAGCTGCTGCCGGAGTGTGTTAGCGGTGATGACCAACATCCTCTGGATCCTCCAAAACAACACCACATCGTTGCACTCCAGCTAAGATGAAAACGTGTAAAAACACAGGGATGTATTAAAGGTGTGAGCATGTATCAAAACAAAGGCAGGTGCATTATCATTCACTGTCCCTACTGACCTCAGAGTCAACAAAGTGTCTCTGGTAGTAGTAGAAGCCTCTCTTGCAGAGGTTGCAGTGAGTCAGTGCTTTCTGCAAGAAGTGTCTGCGATAAAGCTGATGCCACGTGTCTTTGATCTGCACAGGTAGGAAGTATTTCAGTAGTTATAGAAATATGCTATTTACACCTAAACCTGGTTTAGATCATTTGTCTTTGATCCTACCAGCACTGGGTCCACTTCTACCCCCCGTCCCTCCAGGTTCTTCCTCACTGTGGTGACCTCATCACTGGCCAGGTAAGCAGTGTGGTCATCATGCAGCTTCAGCAAGCGATCCAGCTCTTTTTTTGTTTCATTACGAATGTGCTGCAAGACCAGAGATCATTTCATCATGATCGTGAAACTCGTTTAGAAATAGAGAAAGGAATTGTGAAACTCTGGATCTGGACATAATAAGGTCTATTGCCACTTTTCATCTTTCCAGCATCACATCTGTTTGTAACAACACATGGTTATTACCTGTTCTGGCGTCCGGTTCACCCACGATAGCCACCTCTCTTTCCAGTCAGGCCCCACCATGTCTTTGATCACAGATTCATCTTAAAGAGGAATAGCAGATAAAATATCAAGGTAGAAGGAAACAAATTAATGCATGTTACAAAAGCTCTGCAGGACCTTAGTTTGTACTGGAGTGCGCTGAATGCCAGAATTCATTTTGATGAAAATCAATCCGAAAATTGATTTTCAGAAATAACATTATTGACAAATATTAAGCATCTCCAAATATTAGTGAATTTGTATGTTTCGATGCGTGCATAGAAAGTTAATCAGATTTATGAAGGAGATGCGCTGCAGCATAGATACCACTGTTCAATAATCTGGAGGAGTGAACTCTATAGATTTCCAGTGTTGCAGGAGGAGACAGCTAGAATTAGTTAAATCATATCAGATATATTCTGATACAATACAGAAAATAAACTAATCCTATGTAGCAACAATAATCAGCGGGGGGGAAATAATCACATTTAAAACATGAATAAATTGTACAGGTTTAGCACAGATTTGTGACTTTAAAGTATGTGGAGATTATAATTTGTTCTGTAGTCTCAGTCTCTTGCAGTATGAAGTTCAGGAAGCACTGATGGTTCTACAATGAATTATGGGTAATCTTCCACAATCTATACAGATCTCTAAAACAGTGATTCTGACAGAAGGACGCTGCGGCGAACATACTGTCTTTGAGGCGTGACTGCAGTGTTTCCTCCATGAACTGGATGGCGGCATCCCACTGAGGTTTGTCGGTGATGGATCGGTCTTCTAAGGCGTTGTGCTGGATCACCCTCTGACACACAGCAGCAAGAAATATAAATACATTACAAAATGGGACGAAAAGTATTACAGCTTAAATATACAGTTAGTGCTACATGTGGCCTTAGTCAGAATAGATCGAAGCTATAAAGACCATCTTTCTTTAACAGATGCAGATCATCAGAAAAGAGTTGTGGGAGTTTCTGCATTGCTGCACTCTGGATGAGTTGACTTTCTGTGTTTACCAGACTGTCCATGGCTCTCTCATTCCACTTGTGCCTCTTGATGCTCTCGTCCTTCACTGCCTCCTTCAGCTTGTCAAAGATGTCGTCCTGGTCTTTGCCTTTGTATTCAGCCATAAAGCGAGCAAACTCCTCCTGCAAAGTCTCCCAGGCAACCTGAAGGGGGGAGATTTGGCAAAGCAGATGGAAGAAAAGGCCGGATCTGTCTTGACATTAAAATGAGGCAACCGATGCATTTAATGCTTCCTACAAAGTGCCAAAAGTGATCAGCATTAACTAAGCAATAGTAATTAAAGAAACAGGAGGGAAGATTTGGAATTAAGACAGAAGAAATTAACCGATCAATCGGCTACCAATTGGAGATAGTCAATTTTTCCTCTGATTAGCAATTGACCAATCAAAATCAAAAGTACATGCCATCAACCAACATCTTATGATGGGATAATATTGGTAAGTATTGCCATGATTATATCATTTGTAATATATGCTCATCTTCTTTTTCCCTCTGCTTCTCATCTGTGTCTTAAAAACTAGAAAAAAAGGTTCAAATCAGATTTTCCTAGTCAGACCACAAAGAAAATCGGAAATCAACAAAAAAAAAAAAAGAAACTTACTTTTTTCCAAACTTAAGTATTAAATCAGGCTCGGAGCCCTGATTACAAATATCAGATGAGCAGCTATCAAGAATCAAAGAAGACTGCTTGCACTTATGTGGGTTTTATTTGAATATTTTACCTCCAGTGCCTTATGTGGAAGCTGCTTGTCAGTCCACTGCTTCAGCTTGATGTCTACAGTTGTGTTAAAGGTCCCAGAGTCCATCGTTTGGGCAGCAGGCAGATAGATATTCTCGATGACATGAGTGGAAACACGTTCCCAAAGCTTTTTCTGCAGAATAGACTCCCTGTGTGGAGCAAAAACATGGAATGCATTAGTAATGAGCTGAATAACAGCTGTTTGTTGATTTGTAGCATAGTCCTTATGGCTGTTCCAGTCTCAGTTTTCCGTTTAAACCATGTTAACATTTTCAAGATCTGAACTGTCCTTTTTGGTTGCATTTAGAAGCATTGATCCAACATAAATGTGCCAATCAAAAACCTCTATGTTTCCTGTACAGCTCAGTAAAGTGACCCACTGGGTGCTTTTATTTTTGTAGCCAGAACTACGATGACTCTGTTAGCAGCACAAAGTATCGCAACTTTCCTTTATGGCATAGCGACTCAGGAACAAAACTGAGTCTCCCTGTAACCACAGCAGTTTTGCTCCTTTTCTCATTAATCATAAACATTTCCTCATATTTCATGCCGTGTCCCCTTTGTTCCAGCTGGCTCTGCTCTCTGTCAATAAATGCTATCTTCAATTGTGCTGGCTGGCTAACAGGGCCACCCCTGCTCCTGTCCACGGGCCATTCATCAGATTATTGATCAAAGTAAACTGGAGGCACGCACACAGGGGATGGCCATAGCACAATGCATACATCTCATTAAAGCAAGCTTTTTCCTCATACTAGATGAGATAAGCTGTATAGTCATACAGAATGTATAAACAAAGATAAATGACCAGTGGTGTATTTTAAAAGAAATTTTTAAAAAACATGAGATCTGCTTATGTGGGATAAATAGCTTTCAACTTTGCTATTAGGAAGAATTTTAAATAAATGAGAGTCTATGAAGGGAGCAATAAATGCTAGGGATGATAACCAGGATATAATAAATCTAAAATATATTATAAAGAAAAGACAGTTTAATCATTCAGCTAACAAAGTGAAATTCTCAAAGTACAAGTCTTCACAATAACAAGAAGTTACATGAGAATAGAAGAAATTATTTTAATATAGAAATACAAAAAATGTAATACAGTCAACGGACTGAAAAGTGTCACCAGGTGCTGCACAGAATATAGGCTCTACCCCAGCCTCTGCAATAGACTGCTGGCTCTGGTGTCTGTCATATTTGTCTTGACAGTACTCCACTGATTCTCTGTGGGATTACGGTGAGCAGAGGTTTCTGGTCAATTAGGCAGACTGATACAATGATCACTGAACCAGCTATTGGTACCTTCAGCAGTGAGGGAGAGTGCAAATAATACTAGAATATGAAATCCTCTAAAACGTTTGTCAGCAGAAGCATGAAGATTTCCTGGTAGATGACTGCACTGACATTGGACTTGATAAAGCATAGTGGACAGCAGATAACATGGATGCAAAATCATCTCTGAATGTGGAGACCTTAAGAAATTTAAGTTCACACTGGATCTTATGGAGCTTGGATTCTGTGCCTCTTCCCTATTTGTCTTGACTCCGAGACCTTGATTTCCCCGGAAAATGTACTTTAGCCTGAAAAGAAAACTCTGGACCACTGAGCAATAGCCCAGTCTTTTTAGGCCAGGTCAGATGGTTCAGACCTTGTACATGGTTCATGAGTGGTTTAACAAGGGATGGCTGTTTTAACCCATGCTGACTCCAGCTGTTGTCCACTCCATGTCCAAACTCTAAAATAGGATTTGTTTCAGTATTCTCTAAAACTGCAGTTATCCCTGTTACTGGTGCACCTTTTTTCAACCTCACTTTTTCCTTCCACTCAACATTCTATAACATACCAGGATGTAGCTGAGCTTAATTAACAATGACCTTTTGTGGCTGATTCTCCTTGCAGACGGTGTCTGGGACTGTCTGCTAGATAACTGCAAGTCAGCAGGCTTCTCATTGTGTGGCCATGACATAACAGTTATGTATTAAAAATATTTGCTGGTCTAATATTATTATAGAATTATATGAATTTTCCTGGAAATTGTATCCTGGTGTTTCATTAGTTGTGAGTCATATTATGTAACATGTTTCACATTTCCAATTGAATTTCTGAGATCAATTTTTGTTTGAGGAAAATATCCATTGACATTTCACTATAGATGAACGACAATATAACTTTATCTACGACTTACTTACCAGAGTTGGGGCGTCACTTGACTCAAACTAATGACTTCATCCAAAATTTCATTTTTTGCTTTTTCAAAGAGTTCATTCTGCAAAAAGACAAAACACCATGAGTAATCACCGCAGACTGGAACACATTTCAGAAAGAAACCTGTGACCGCTTTTCCGAGAATATTAACAGGGTGAATAACCAATCAAATGAGCTTTAGGATAAGTTTACCAAGAAGCTTTTGTATGAAAGAACCACAGAGAAACATGGACTGTGTTCGCCTTACTCTGTCAAGTTCTCTCAGACGAGGATAGTTGTTCTTCCATTCAGTCTCCAGGTTGAATCGTGATGCTGAGGAAAGATGGGACTGTTATAAAGATTATATGATGTTCATCACTAAATGACGATTTCAAGATGGGTTGACATATACACCCTGATAAAGAACTTCCTCCAGTCATTTAACAGCGTTCTAATTTTAGCTGCTCCGATGTATCCAACAATAGATTTCAACAATCAACAACCATCTGCACACACAGCTCATTTTATTTCCACGTAGCGTGATATAAAACACACTTTCAGGTTGCTAATGGTGTCCATCCTTTAATAAGAGAGGCTGAGGACACTTTGCACACTCTTTCCTAACTGGTCCCTTAGGAGGTGAAGCAATGGGGCCAGTAGCCTATGCTTCATCAAAAGTCAAGAGTTTTAGCTCTAACGTATGCACAAACACACACACACGTGCCCGCGCACACACAGGTGAAGCAAGCCTGGTGCCTTTTCCCTCGGCTCCCTATCCACACTGCAGATTAGTCTAATTGCAGCTTTGTGGCGCCAAGAATGGAGGATGAAAGCCGGCCGCATGTGATTTGATAGGATATAGATCGATATGCAACACAATGGGTCTATGGGAACTGCAGTCTCACAGCTATAAATCTCCTCTGCTGTTAGCAATGGCTTGTGATTGTCTAGACTAATTGAAGCAGGCAGAAGGGAGGGACCGGGGAAGTGTGGCAGGGTGAGCCGAGAAAGACCTGGAGACAGAAGACTCTTAGTGTGAAGAGGAAGCATTGTCTGGTTCATTTACAATTACTGCCTCAGAACCTTTGGCCGAGATAAACATTTAGTAAATGTCAGGCGAGCATACCTTTAAAAACATCAGCTTGCTGCTCCACAGACTCCCTGACCATCTTCCAGAAGCAGTCAGAGACAGCCAGACTCAGGTTCTTTGTGGTGACCTGATGAGCTTTCAGCATACCGTCTCTTTTGGCACAAAAACGTTACTTTCAATTTCACAGTTATTCACTTGAATAGTCATGATAGTTTGTTTGTTATAGTTTAACTTGCCTCAGCAATCTGGAGTTCTGGAAAAAGTCCTCTTCGTAATCTTTAATTGCATCTATGCTCTCCCCGGTGCCCCCTTTGAATGCAGACATAAACAGTCAGTAAAAATCAGTGAAAAAATAAGAAAATAAATACAGCAAGCCGCAAAACTCTGGAAGAATTTTTACCTTTTCCTGTTACCACAGCGAAATAACCAAGAGCTTTCATGGGAAACAGCCTTCCTTCAACAATTTGCTGAATCTAAAAGAGAAAAAAAAAAAGTATTTTCAAAGGCACAGATCAAACTGTAAGAAACTCCAATTTGGGTTACAAAGTTCACTATATATATATAAACGGTGTATATGATCAAGTCTAGTGAATACCACTGATTATCTCATCATTGCATGTCTGTGGGTGGTATATATGAGGCAAAAAGTGAACCTTTTATAACCAAACCTGGTGAGTTAGAAGAAGGAAAACAGGACAAGTGCGAATGTTTAAGCAAATCTGCAACGACTAAATTTTGATGGTTGGACGCCTGGTTCAGAACATTTAAGTGGCTCAAAGATGGAGCAACTGTGAACCAGTGGTAGCAAAAAGTAAACCAATACACTATCAGGAAGGTGGTCATAAAGTTATGCCTGATTGGTGTATGGTCCATTAGAAGAGATTGAGCTCCCTCTAGTGGATCACCTGGATATAAAACAATATTGGTGACTAACATTTTACTGGCTTAATAAGTGAAAATGCAGCATCACTATCTTTAATTCAGTAATTGAAGCAGGTCAATAAGACAGTGACTGCAGTGTTGGATGGGTGCCTTCACCAGGAAATGAAACCAAAATGAGAAATATTTACAGCTAGTCAGTGCATAATTATAGATATAAAGCAGCACTTGTGTCGGAACGGCTCAGATCTCTTACTCTGCTTGGACTGGCCAGGTTCTTTTCAGCCAAGTCCACTTTAGTTAGAACAAAGATGGTCCTTCTGCCTTGAGGGTCCATCTGGCTGACCAGGTCTGTTACGATGCTGCGCTCTGCATCCACACTGCCGTCTGGGTCGAGGGAGAACAAACAGATCAAAAATGACAAACCTGGAGTCCAGCTTTTTATTTCTTGTGGAAATCTCAGGACCTTTCCACAAATACTGTTCCTATATTATGTTCCCTCTACATCAGGCAATGGAAAAGCAAATGACCATGTCTCACCTTGAATACAAAGAATGATGGCATTAGGGTTTAACATGTAGGCCTTGCTCATGCTGAAGATAGTTTCCTTAGTGTCTGATGCCATGCCCGTCGTCACCGTCTAGAAAGTAGTTCAATTACATTAATTACATAAAATCTTTGTTTTATTAAAAAAAAACACACAAAAAAAAAACATGTATCTTTAGAACTGGGGCTCCTACAAATTCCAGGCATTTCCCAATTGCATAGGAACCCTCTAGCAACAGCACTCCATACATATTAAAATTATGTATGGATATAAAATAATATATCAGTGTCTATCTGAGAAAGTTTTATTACTCACACTGATGACACCAGGCAAGTCAACAAGAACCATCCTCTGAATACCCGGTCCTTTAACACTCAAAGAGATTGTCTGTTGTGGAACAAATGAAAGTATTTTATCAACTGTTCTAAATATAAATAAGATAATTTTTTTGTTAATAATCCAGATGAAACTTTGTCCAACCTCAGAGCTGACTGTCTGTCCCTCCTTCACACTCTTCCTCATCCTCAGCTCAATCTCATGCCTCAGAGCAGCCAGCTGCACGCAAACCAAGAAGAGAAACAAACATGTTGTGTGAAAAAGCAACAGGATTGCAGTTAATCCTTAAATAATAAATCAGATGCATGTGTGACCTACATCCTCATCCTTAGTGAGGTCGAACTCTCGGCCACTGTCTTTGAACATGGCCACATGGTGGGGACCTTCGCTTAATGTTACCTGTAGGGACAATATAGAGGTTATTCTAAGGCAGTGGTCCTTAACCTTTTTTGAGGTACCGAACCCACCAGTTTCATATGCGCATTCACTGAACCTTTCTGCAGTGATAAATAAAACATGAATTTTCCCCCCCCAAATTCAAGACCATAGGGTGACCCAACTAGACTCTAGTTGGGTCACCCCAACATCACCAAGTCTTCTTAAAAGGTAGATTCTCTGAAAACGTCATGTAACGTCAATGTAACTCTGCAGCAAGTCACGGGAAAGCGGGGCACATCATCACGACTTTACACAAGTGTGTCTTTACCTCTGCGGCAGAGGCTCCGCCGAACCCCTGAGACCGACTCATCGAACCCCTGGCTAAGAACCACTGCTCTAAGGGAAAGAAGGAATCGAATCCACACATAAAACCACTCTGTCCTCCACCCACCTTCACAGGAGAGCGAGTCATCATCTCTCCTGATCCCCTGGGGAAGATCCTGGCCTGGGCAATCATCTCAAGGACGCTGGTCTTCCCAGCACTCTGATCGCCAACCACAACCACCTGAAGGACAGAGAGCAGGAGAGACGTTGGATAAACTACAAATTAGGTCATTAGTTACACCATGAGGAATTACATGATACAAATGACATCAGCTAAATACAGTAAGACTGAATAGAGAAACATGGGGCACTAATATTTAGTGTTAGAGTGAATTACAAACCAAGAGGTAGTTCATAACTTTCAGGAGTATAAAATGCTGATATTATTCAACTAATAAGGAAATTTAACAAAAAAAAAGACCAAATTGTTGCTTAAGAAATAATCTGAAATCTGGCTGAGGATTACAAATTGTGCACCTCACCCTGGGTAAGTGGTCCTGGGTGTTGTAGTTGGAATCATAATCAGACAGGATGTCGAGGACTTCAGAATAAAGGTCAATAAGGGATTTCTGAAAAACAATTAAAAAAAAAAAAAAAACATTAAATGGCATAATAGTGACAAATTGAACAGGTTCACAACTAAACAATCTTAAAAGCCACACCACAAGCAGATATGGAAACCTTAAAATATTAAAGTGTTTAAGGTTTGTGTCGATAAATGACTCACCTTCACCTTCCTTTGATGAATCCCCTTATCATCTTTTTGCAGCACCACTTTCCTTAACTCTTTATTTTCCTTTTCCAGTCTTTCCAGCATGCGCTGATACTTTAACTAAGAAATAATTAATCATATTAGCAGGCATTTCACAAGGCCCTTTTATTATTTTCGTTTGATTTTGGAGATGCACTACCTGAGTTCGAAGAAGCTCCTCTTGGAGCTGGTCAATCTTTTCTTTGTCTGATGACTGAAAGTCACAGCAGAAACAAAGACGAACAAGATAAATGGGTAAAATTCATGCTTCCTTTCAGCCTTCGGCTTGTAGCTTTCCATTATGCTCAGAGTACTATTTCAGAAGAGAAAACTCCCACCATCACCGCAAAGGTTCAATACATGCAAACTGTATTGCATAAAGAATCAAAATGGAAAGTCATGTTAATGCATAAAGATCCAAACATTTCAGGCAGACAGTCAACATATAACTGCTATAACCCAGCTTTAATTTCAGGGATCCACAAACAGGCAGAAATTAAAGAGTGAATCCTGTAAAAATCAAGCCAGGTTTATTTACAAAATCATTTTGTTACAAAAGACCTGATTTTGTTAAACCCCATTAGATTTTAGTAATTGTATGACCGAGTGTCATCTCTGCATGAGACCAACAGAAGACAGGAAACAAGAAGAAACAGAACTGGGAGAAGGTAAAATTAACATAAAAGACACACAGACACAGCAAACTACATGAGCAGAACTACTTCTTCACTAAAAAACAGAAACAAGAGTTTTGTTTTGAGATATTTTCCAGCAATATGCAGAAAAGTTCACAGCAACAAACCAGCTCCTTTTGAACTAATGGCTTCAATCCTGACTTAAACTTCAGTTCATCCCAGAGATTTTCAAAGAGGTCAGCTCACACCATGCCGCTGGTTGCCACACAGGTTCATGCTGTGCTCCCAAACACTAAACGAGACAGTTGATCATCCAGCTACATCTATGGTCATGAGAAACTAAATCCATTGCAACTGTTCCTAGAAGTAGGCTGCAAAAGATTCATGCATGTCACGCAAGAATTACTGGAAAATCTAAGCCCAGTGATACACATTTAGTCAGACGTGGAGACTATTGTCAAGTTTTTCAGAGAAGGCTAAAAGTGTCGAGATACAGCACCTTGCACAACTATTCACACTCTTTGTACTGTTCAAATTTGTTACATTACAGCAATGAACCTCAACATATTTTACTGGGATCTTATGTGACAGACCCCCAGAAGGGATTGCAAAAATTGAAAATGGAAAGAAAATCAAGCACGCATTTCAGATTTCTGCACAAATAAAAGTCTGAAAGGCGTGTCATGCATTTGTATTTAGCCAGCTTGCGTGGAGTGCCAGCTTCACTTTGCAATGACTGCTGCAAGTTTCCGCAGACAAACCTTCCTATTAATTCATCTTTGCAAAACAGCTCAAGCTGAGTCAGACTGGAAATATAAAATAGAAATTTGCAGCAGGTTATTGATTTAGTTCTGAACTTCAACAGGGAACACATTCTATTGTAGCTCCAGCTTCATCTTTACTGTTGCAGCTTTTATTTTTCACCATTATTGTCCTCTATTTTGCTCAATCCATCCTCCCATCAACTGTGAGAGTGACGTGCAGTTCTAGTTTCCTGCCATACTAAGAACGCTGCAGTATATAGGCAAAAACCTTCTTCCAAAGAGGTCAGATTTGTGGAGCGTACAACAAATCGTTGACAGATTCTTCCACCTGAACTTTGGAAGCAGCTCCAGAGCTCTGTGATGTGTTCTTAGTTTGAGATACGGCTTTAAAAAACCTCCACACCTTCATCCCTGACCTGTCTGCTGTGTTCTCTGGTCTCTAATAAACTTATTCAGCCTTTAACAAACCACTGGGTTTATACCGAGATGAAATTAGGACTCTAATAATTGATTTCGGGTTCAAAAATCAACTATTAGATTAGTTACATGGTTTTAGTCTTTTAGTTAAAGAGACTAAAACCAGATAAATGCCACATTTTTATATAATCCCAATAAAATACACTTGAAAATTATGGTTGTAATGTGAAAAGGTTTAGAGATATGAATATGTTTGCAAGGCACTCCAGGTTTGTGTCATCACTTCTACAAATATAACAAAAAAGGATAAAGTATATTTTCTTTCATGAGATATGAAATAAATACCTAAACTGACAGGATTAAAACCTTCCAGTTACAATGTTTGTTTTGCATGACAAAAGCAATAAAACACTGTTGAAAGTTTCTACATTTAAGCAACCAATCTATGCAAAACTTGACTCCAGCTCAAATTAATCTCACTTCACTTGAACCAAATTGTCCCTCCTCTGTCCTTTAGCTGGACGTTTTTGGGAGTTGTTGGTGGGATTGGGATCAAAGTGAGGGGGGACCTTCACCTTGCGCGTCTGTGTCGAGGGGTTGTGGTTCGCAGCACGCTCTTGGGATGACGTATGCGCACTATTGGCTGCAGCGGCCCGCCGGACCTCCTCCTCATGCCGCTGGATCTGCTGCTGAATAAAAATCAGCTCTCCGAGCAGACCCTGCTGGGTGCGTCAGAGAGACGTGAGAGAGAGGAAGGAGGAGGAAAATAATAATAAAAACCCAAGAACAACAACCGGCCACCGGGTTGATCCATGCCATGTGGACCAATGCTTGCATCCCAATGCAGGAAACCCAGCCGGGACAGCTGGCACTGGTGTTGTTCAGGTGGAAGAATCAGAATTCAGTCAGGATTTGTTTGAAAGAATCAAGAAGAATCTTTCACTTTCAGAATCTTGCCACCATCGTCAGTGAATAAAACAAAGTCTGTCTTGGTTCAAAACAAACTTTGCCAGACTGAGGGCAGAAAAGGCAACTAATACCACAATCAGTGCCTTCCAGCAAGCGGCAGCAACCGTGACTGGTGCTCCTTATGCACCATAGGAGATTAAGGACAACATCAAAATTGTAACAATTCTCTTGAAGTGTTTTATGTATTAAAACAAAATGTTAATGTGGTTTTAACTCACCTGGTCTGTGAATGCTTAAAGTGAAAACTAAATCAGCAAAGCAAGCATTAAAATCTACTGAGACGAAGCAAAAAGCAGGTGGATTCTGTCTAGTTTCAAAGATCCCCATCATGAAACACAGAGTTTGTCTCATTTTAGAGCGCTAGCTTTTGCATTGGGAGTAAGGCATGGAATATAAAAGTTGTGTTCATGTTGGAGACTCTGATTGTAGGTACAAAGAGGGAAACCGGTAGAAAAGTTTATTAACCCTCCCGTGGTCTTAAGAGATGGGGTCATATGAACCTCAACTGTTTTTTACTTTGTACCTGGCCGCGCCAACTCCGCGTGCGTTTTTACGAGACAGTCTGACACAAAACCCCCCCTCTCACTCCGCTTCCCCGCTGTCCGACCGTCATCTGCAGCGCCAAGACCGCGGGAGGGTTAAAATGCACCTCTTCCTAATTCATAGATTTTCAGGTTGGTTTCGTTTTAACTTTGCGCAGTTATGAAAATACACAAAAGATAGAAAATGGTAACAATAAAACGAAACACGAGAAGGTAGGAAGGAAGACAGGAGGAATGAATACATACAAAATATATTTTTTTGCAGAGACAAATAAAGGACTAAAATTCAAAAGAGTAACCAAAAATCCACTACAAAGTATAAGTTACCAAGATGTTTTTTTGTTTTTTTTTTAACTCACAATCAGAGCTAAATAGGTATGAACAGGCAATCATAAAGAAACCTAGGATTGTTTTCCAGCTCTCAGTAAGAGTGATACCAAATCTAAGCGGTATGTTGTATAATTTCTGGAAAATCTGAAAATAATGTCAGATTTTAGAAAGTGCAAAATCACATCCAATAAACTGAATGAATCGAAAAACAGAAATGTTACTATTTGATGCAATTTTTGAATTCAATGTGCAATATTCTAAGCACAGTGTCTCAAAGTATTATTATAAAGTAACTTTAAAAAAATGTATATTCATGTATCTTTGATGGCCATTTGATTGAACTAACTATGGTTGAAATGGTGACAGACTGCAAATAGAAGTTAAAGGGACTACATCATCAGATTTTAGAGCCACAAAGGCCACAAATTTCAAAAGGATAAAAAATAAAAACCACATTATGCCTTTCCATTGGTTTCTAACAGGGTAAGTACATTTAAAACTTGCTTCCCTGATATAACAGTCTTCTTAGCCACAGCTGCTAAAATAGGAAGGTGCTAGCATGATGAGTTGTTGCTTGTTGTTGGGATATGTATGATACGAGTCCACTAATTGGGAACGATGGAAAAAATACAACAGTAAATACTTTTACTATTGCAGTTTTATTTAAAGAAAGAGTCAACCAAGCTGACGACCAAAAGCTTGAGCAGAGTCAGCTGCCAGGCCACTGAACAACCAAGTTTTAAACAAGTCCTCATTCATCTCTGTGGTGAACTGCAGGCAGACAGGACTCAACACCAAGATCTTTTAAATCTCTCCTTAGGGTGTTTGTGTGTTAGGTCTCAAACCCACGGCCCTCAGACTCCACACCAGTTAAGTCTCCATAAAAATCCACGCTCAACTCAACTTGGATTTGACTTCAGTCATAAAAATAAATAAATTGGTTGGGAGATACAAGCGTGAAGACAAATAATGATAAAAAAAATATATAAAAATGATAATATAGTCCCTTTAAATGATAGAGAGTGGTGCTGGCATTGAGAGAGCATAAAAGCTGTGACGTGTGAAACAGATTTTAAACACTTGCCTTTTTGTACTGCTTGTCACTGACATCATGTGCAGCTGCGGTTGAAGAATCTGTAGCTTTTAGAGCAGGATCGCCTGAATTTTCTAAGAGGAAACAAAAACACAAGACGTAAAAAAGTAGTGACAAAAAGATATAATAATGCTTCAAGGCTTCGAGGGGTGCTTGATTAAAAAAAGCCCACAAATTTGTGATTAAGTTTAAATGTTTGAAAAATGTTGTTGAAATCCTTGAGTTTGTAGGTAAGTAAAACAGATTTTCTGAGGTAAAATATGAATTAGTTAGTCTAGATGTCCTAATGACAACAATGATATGTTTATTGCCGATTAAATAGTTTATTAAAGAGACAAAATACATCTATATCTAAATAAATTTCCTCTGAAAGAAAACTGAAATCTTGAAAATTACATTTTGGGTTCATATTTAGATTAATGTTATTTGACTTTAGATTAATATTCGTTTCTAATGTGGTGCAACATTGTTCAAATCACACTTGCTTAAAATAAAAAAAAATAAAAAATAAACTGACACCAATTGTTTTTTTGGTTGAATGACTAAATCATGTTAAAATCTTAAAAGGCATCACTTCTCTTATCAACATAAGAAATGTGTTTAAAACACAGAATGTAAAATTAGTGCAAATTACATAAGATATATTTATGAAGCCAGCCATAAGAGCAAACAAGAGATAACAATAATTGCAAGGGACGCTCCTTTGTTTTTCTGTGACTCATAGCTAAGGCTGTGGTTTATGAACCTGGCACACAGGTTCATAAACGAGTCGTATAAAATTCAAACTAAAACTACATTTTTCAAAAATTTGAGTGTCAGAAACCAGAGACAGAGGAAGACTGCTGAAAAGGTTAGTAATGAGTGTGTAGTTAAAAGAAACCCTCAGGACAAGTGAGAGGAGAGCTTGAAGTCAAAGGAGGCAAAGACCTAAAAAGGTTGGACAATATTCAGCCAGAGAGAGGCAAGAAAAAGAGAGTAAGAAAGTAGGACAACAAACTACAGACAAACAAGAGAGTCTTTGAAAGTTCTTTTGTGAGAACTACAGAAAGAAACAAATTCCTTCTGCACATTTGGAATATGGTTGTCCACTTTCCTCACTGCTAAATCTAAACATTAAGATAATCACAGTCCTGTGTGATGCCATTGAAGAGTGACAGAAAGTAAAAAGGGGTACGGACAGTTCTACTAGTATACGGGGATTACACACCTAACAGATGCAGGCCAGAGACTCCTTTGACTTCACTACCCAAACTCACACCTGTGAAAAATGTGGAGGACAGGAGAAGAGGAGAAACGAAGAACACAAGATGTAAGTCATGAAGCAGACAGGTAGAGGGATGGCTGTGAAACCAGGAATTCAGCACAATAATGATGCGTAATGACAAGCTGTGGATGAGCAGAAGCTTTAGTTGAAAAAGTCCCTGAAGAAACCGATAAAAGAGTTAAATCCTGAACTGGATCTGATCTCTGACTGACCTTTTTTTTGTTTACTACAAATAAAGTATGTTATTTAAAGTATTTGTGAACACACAAAAGTTTGTGGAAAGATCAATCAGTGGATATTAAAGAAGCACCAATCAAATGTGTAATATTCGTCTTGCATGGCTCAGATCAGTAATTAGTTGGTCAAGAATATATTTGTATTTTCCATTCTGAAAAATCCATCAAAACTAAAGTCTTTGCAAAAACATCAAAACTACTCCCTTATGTTTTTCAGTGACTCAGTAAAGTTTAATGACAAAGAAAACTTTGCAACACTATAAACATGCAGTGACGCAAAAGAAAATTCAACATAGTGAGAGAATGAATAGTGAACTATTTGGTTTCATATCAGTCTGTCAAACACAGCAGCAGTATATAAACACACTCTAGTAAGAAAAACTGCAGAGAGGAAGATATTCAGGAAACAGGCTGAATAACATGTTTGTAATACTGAATGTTTATCAAGATATTGCTTTAAATGCACCCAAAGCGAGGTGATAAATCAAACATTAAATTAAAACATCAACCAAAATACAGACAGCAACCTTCCTCTGGAAATTCTAATTCATCCCATATGTGGCCTTGAATTCATTTTCTTATTTTACAGCATCCAGCTAATGTTCAGTTTACTCACCAGAGGAAAGAAGGCCTTTAAGGAAAGTGAAGTTCTCTCCAATCTTCTCAAAGTCAGGCAGAAGTTTAGCGATTTCTTCCATCTCTGGTAATGCTTTTGCCAGTTTATCTTAAATGCAAAAATGTCGGTGAGGTATAAAAATCTGACATGTGACTGAAGGATAACAACGTAAAATAAATTGATAGACAATTTTAATACCAAAGATCACTGATAAAAAAAAAAAGAAACTTACCAAGATCAATATTTTCACTCAGTTCCCACACAAAATCAGGGATGACCCAGTTGTATTCACTGAAATCAGGCAGCATGTCTTTCCACTCTTCATAGGTCTAAGAATTAAGAGACTTTTTACTTAAAATTACCTGCTGTCTGTTTACAAATATGCACCAAATTAAAACCAGTAATGAAGGATTTTTGCTTCATTATCCACAAAATGGACTTTGACACAACATAAGTGATAATAACTACCACTGACCTTCTTAGCGGTGTAACCTCCTCCAACTGCTGTTCCCAGCAGGATGTATCGGAGCCTCAGCAGCCGGGCTGCCAGGCGGGCCACCCAGAAGTTACGCTGCTGTTGGTGCCTGTGACCACCAGACCCCGGAGGAGGCTTCACAGGCCGCATGGGCAACCGGGACATGGAGGTAAAATATCGCGCTGCTGTGCGATGAGGAGTCCGGTGAGGGTTATTGTTTCCAGAGTAACGATGGTGAATGGCACGAGACAGAGGATGAAGTTTCTGCAGTGGGATCCGGAATTTCACCCCCATATAGTTTGAGACGAGGCTCCTACAAGCCACGCTGAAATAACAGAGGAATATGGCATTAAAAAAAAAAAAAAAAACAAGCGGCGTTTGTTTCCATTTTATGATTCTATAATTTTGGAACTTTTATTATGACCACCTACACCAACTGTAAAGACACCTTCTGATTTACCTTCTTGATAAACAACAGAAGAGGAATACTACTCACAACCACATTTACTATTAACAAGTTTTAATATTTGTGTACAAGTCTGCAGTGCAAAGAAAATCTAACAACTAAGCTGAAAATTGTTACAACAGTAAAAATTATGCAAGACACAGCAACATATAGGCCCATGATTGTTAAGTCAAATCTGCTGCAAGGTCAATCCATGTCATCATATTCTGAAACTGGAGTGAGGAAGATGAGGAAGTGTAAATGAGAACAGGATCTTGTTCAGTCAAAGCTCTCTCTAATAGCACTGGAATCCAAGCTGATTCAGGTAGCAAAGCAAAATAACGTTCAAGATACGAGACATGTTGGAAGTAATAAATTTGAGTCACTTGTAATTATAAACTGTTCTATGAAAGTGTTTTGGATCAGAGGTTCCACGTAGATACTAACCTTTTGTCAGAATAACACACCACTTTTAAAGCTGTATTGCGGTATTATTAGTGTCTAACAATTTTTTAAGTTATTTACAATATGAATGTTATCTTAAAAAGTCCACTGTATATCCATTAGGCACATTCATTCACAAATTATCACAAATATGTCTTCGTAAAGAAAAAGAAAAATCAATACGTGAAAATCTGCTACTGATTATTATTATGTGTTCATTCATGCTGTTGCACTGTCTTACTGTCAGAGGAGTTTGGTGTTGGCTGATTTATTCCTTACCAGCTGCCTTATGCTTTTTGTTAAAAACAAACGTATCTGATGCCTGGGTGTCCTAACAGAACGTCACAGTACTTATTTCTGTGAATTGCATAAAATCATTTAGACATCAATAGTTGGTTCTTATTTTTAGTTCAATTTTGCAGATTCTCTCAGTAAGAAATTTTCTACATTACATTATTATAGTTAAAGTGTAGTTATGGGTAGCTTCATAGTTGATTTGTTGATACTGTAGTCGTACAGCACATCTCAAATTCTTACAATTATGTTCTTTCAGATTAAATCATTTGGTCCAACTTGAAATCCTTGCAACTTAGCATACTGATTATAGAAAAAGAGAATTATTATAAAAATAGATCGGCTACAATTACAAGAAAAAACGATTAATCGGAGAAGCATTTGGTAAAAGATTCTGATGCCTAATATACACAATACATTATCATAAATCGTGCAACGCTAGCAACATATAATTACACAATATATAACACTTAGCTACAGTAAGCAAAAAAACTACTCATACTAGTGTATACTGGATAGGTCCATGAACAGGTCAATTTAGCATGAAGCAACAGTAGGTTATTAAAGTCAATATAAGCAGAAATACACTCCCCAACCACTCAGGTTAGCTGCTTACAGTCGGCTATCAGTTAAATAAACTCAGCACCAAGAGAACTAGATGGAAATTCGGTTTAAAGCGCATTTATTATAATACACAGCCGGTAAATCCGTGGGATTTCAGGCTTACATCTATTTAAACCAGGACATTAGTTACCAGTCTCAAAACAGAGCTAACTATAATGCCATCAGCTGTCAGAGGACCCCCTTCGCTTCATTTTACCGAAGCTAGCTTGTGCTACCGTTACCTTCAGTAAAACTGAACTCACCAGGCAGCTGAGCTCCCGACACGCAACATGGCGCTGCTAACAACAGGTGAATGTAACTCTCTGTCAGATTTTATCTTCCGTCACAGCTCAAAACATCTTTCCAATCAGGACACATTTGCCTGCCTCTAATGGCAACTCACAAGCCCGTTAGCTAGCAAGGACACAAGCAGTGTGATAGTTCCACTTCCGGTGAGTGGTACTACCTTCAAATGTGCACTGACACCGTAGTCTTATGGTTCCGGTGTATTAAGGTGTTTATCTGAGAAAAGCTATAACAAAATGAAGAACATAAGGGCCTCTGAAAAAAAGAATTCCGACTTTAATCCCGACCTCTCGAGGGAACGAAAAATCACTTCAATTCAATATATACCTCCAAAAAGAATTCTCCTCCTACACAACTCTCATCTTTGTCACTGAAGCCAGTTTCTCCAAGATGTCCACCTTCATTAAAGTAAAAATTCTGAAATGCTTAAAATACCTAAATCGTAGTGTGTAATGATTTTATACAGGTTTCACTTTTTGAATTAAATTACTGGAATAAAATTACTTTTATTGATATTACCTGGATGCCCCTGGCACAAAAGTCCCATAAAACCTACTAGTGCATTTTTGTGTGCACTCACATCTACTGAACTATGAAGTTAATTGGTTATTATTTAAAGTTTGTTAAAACTATATGGATTTTAATGTCAAAACTTCTGATGCAAGGACAACTTCTGTGCGAATCAAAGAAGCTCTGATTAAACTTGCAAGGGCTAAACACTTTTCTGAAACTGGACATTTAAATGTGAAAAACTGAGACCACAACTGGTAATGGTAATTTGAATAAACAGGTGCACTTCAGTTTGTTAAAGACAAGGTATATCGCAGGGAAGGCTAAGAACTAACAGAAGCACACATTTGTCATGAAAATGTGTTGGTAGTTACAAGTTCATTTCGTCACCTTGTTATAGGAAGTTGACACTTATTGCATAAAGTAACAGGGGAAGTCTAAACTGTTTTCCCAAGACCTCCGTTACAGAAACCAAATTACCCAACAGAATATTTGGTGACAAGTCTTGCTTATCAATAGCAAACTTGTATCTGAGAGAAATATTAATTGGTGACAAAAAAAATGTGGGGCTCTTCTGCTAAGACCACAATAGGTGTGATTGATCTGACTCTTGGCTGCCACTAACACAAGTTTAATACATTATATGGCTGAAATTTCTTCTATACTCATTTAATTAATCTGTGGTTTTTCAAGAATAAACCTAATCCTTCCCGTTTTGATTAGGATACAGAAAGATTGAAGGGTCCTCAACCAGTTATGCTGCTGTGGAGTTCGGTTTATGAAGGATGTGCAGATGTGTCTCAAATTAGAATATCATTGAAAAGTTCATTTTAGTAACTCAACTCACTGAGAGAAACACTTTAGATTATTAAACACCCATTTCAAGCTTTTATTTCTGCTTACCGATAATGAAAACATCTGCATATTCCCCTGACAGAAGGATGATGCTACCGACGCAGTTATTGATGTTTTCCTTAATTTATTTATTTTTTTCCAACTATTGGCTCATTGCAGCTTTGCTTACCCGTCATCAACAACGCTTTATCTGCCAATAACGTATAATCTTTTTTCCCCTCCCGGATATAAAACATTATTGGACCAGTTGTTGGGCAGGTTTTT
Source organism: Poecilia formosa (assembly GCF_000485575.1). Classification (NCBI taxonomy): domain Eukaryota; kingdom Metazoa; phylum Chordata; class Actinopteri; order Cyprinodontiformes; family Poeciliidae; genus Poecilia; species Poecilia formosa. The sequence goes on from NW_006799949.1 coordinate 3,412,828, forward strand.
TTTTTAAATTTCTCCCAACTGTCAGTTTCTTGAGGCTAATTGTAGCCTCAAGAAACTGTCAGTTTCTTGAGGCTAATTGTATTTAAAACAAGTCAAACTGACACCTGTGAACTAAAAATTTATATATACACATCGCCATACACAAAAAATATATATTTCTGTACAACTATCTCATAAATACATTACATTAAAAGTTGATGGAAAAACTTTGACCAAAAAAGAAGTTGCTTTAAGAACATTTATTGTGAAGAAAAACAAATCGACATAAAGCTACAACACGATCTTCAGAGGAAAAAATAAACAAAAAATAAACAATCAAAATAAATACAAATAAATTATAAAATAGAAAATTGTCAAAATATTATACATCTCTGCCAATAAAAAAATACATATATCCCAGGAGAGGAGGTGAGGAAGCTGAAAATAAAGAGCACAGAAAAGAAACCATGAGCTAAGCTGCAGGCAAACTGGTTAAAAAGATATAATTAATAGCATTTTTCTGGGTGAACCATTAAATCCAATTTATTTATTTCTAACATACAAGTTATTCATCCACACCTAGACCATATGTGAATGCCAAGAGAAAACATGTTTTAACATTATTTTAATATGAACCCTATAGTGAAGGTGCTCAGAAGTCTGCTGAAGGTTCGCTGAATCAAAAAGAAAAACTACACAGTACAAAAATGCAAAAGTAGCATTTACACATGTATTTCTTTTCTAAATAAATGGTGCAGATATGACACAGATGAGTGAATCATTTTGCTCCTAGCAGCATTATGATGCAACAAGATGATAAACAGCAACGGACATTTTATTTGCAAGCTACATTTCACATGGAAGCAGAGAAAATGTCAAGACACACCTTGGATGATTAAACTAGAAATGTGAAGCGGGCTGAATTCCCTTCTGGTTAGCTTTTTTCTTTTCAATAGTTAGTAAACTTCAAGATAAAGACAAAGGGAGAAACTAGACAAAAATCTGTTTGGACTTTTGGATCCTGCAGGAGCAAATTGTTCAGGTTTGATTTATTTAATCTAGACCTCGAAAACAGACATTGGCTGCAATTTGTTTATCCAAGTGTTCTCACCAGACTGACGTAAATGCCCAGGTTTGATGGCCAATTAGAGAACACAGTCAGTAAGGTTACATTGCACAAGTTAAAACACAAAACAGTCCAGAAAAAAAAAAAAAAAAAAAAAATCAGAGATTGACAACTGATTGTGACAGTACCAAAAAGTAGAAGATAAAGCAAAAAATAAAACACACCAGCCCTTTTATAATTCAAAATCCATATTTCTTTATAATTAAACCTTTAAACTCTTCTACAGACAAGATAAATGTACACCCCATATATACACAAACAAAACCTTGTATTATTTTAACCACTTAATGTCTACTTGATGTGCTCCATCAAATCTCATTTGACACACCTTACCACTGGCTAAAAATCTAACTTTTCTTCTCCCTCATTCACTCTTTTTTTATTTTTTTACTTAAGCAACCAGTAAACATATGAAGAAATGTCTTTGGAAATAAAAATCAGTAATTGTGGTTTTGCATTGCATTACATTTTGTTCTCAACTACATTCAGTCTTAGAAAAATAATGAATTTTCTAAATCATGGAGAACTCTTAGAAAGATGTAGTGGCCAATTTCTGGTCACAATAAATACTCTATATAGATTAAACAAAAGTATTGGGTATGAGTAATCTGCTTATTTGAACATGTCATTGTGGCAACACATCCATTTTTATTTTTAACCATTTCAAAACGCTCCAAATAAAATATAAATATGTATTCCAATCACAAAAATGTTCACATTTAAGCTCCTCTACTGCTGTTTTTTTTTTATTTTACATGTTGAATAAAGAGCACTGAACCCAACATATAGCCCTTAACTCTATGCATGGAGGATATGTGATGGACATGGATAGAGCAATTTTATCAGGCTTCATCATTCATAAATCATTTTTTTAGGGGAGAAGAAAAAAAAAAAAAAACAGGAGCAGCACACAGATGAGATGCACAATTCTTTACCCTATTGACTAATTTCAACTGTAATCAATCTTCCACAGGAAGAAACGTCGCTTAAAAAAGCCGTACTTCTGATTTCAGGAACGTATCCAAAGATGCAGGAAGCTTTAAGTCATCTAGTCTCATGCTTTTGGTTAACAGTTTACAATAACCAACCAGATGCATGCTGTTTCTGGGACTTTTGTATTATTATTTACGCCTCTAATATACAATGTAAGATGTTAAATGTTTCTTAATTCCTATAGTTATGCCACATGCTTGAAGCTAAATGCGTAGCATCGCAACCGTCAGGTGACCCGCTGGCAGCTGGCTTCATGCAGGTCTCTGTATGCTGAAGAGCGTTTTCACCGCCAAGCAAGCACCAGTTCAGTCTGCAAAGAGATCACTGTGTACTAAACTGATGGAGGAAATGTTGACCAGGCATGCTTTTCATAAAGGTTTAGTTAAAGAGTAAACTGTTATTCTGTCAGAAGCACACAAAGTCAACATTTTAATATTAAAAGTGTAAGAAATGACATAAAGATTACTGTCATCGCTGTCAGAGTTAACAAGGATTCGGCTGTTGGTTTAAAGATGCTTCCAAAATCTACAGAAAAGCTATAACAGTCTGTGCTAAATTTGACATTTCTTGATCAATTATTCAATATTGTGGACAGAAGGCGGCCGATATGGACATAGAATAGATGAAAACTCTTTTACTCCCATGTTTTCATTGCTCAGAGTTAAAATCCTACAACTAAACATCGACAATTACAGCGGACACTATGCCACAAGAACGAGCCAAAACACCCAAACAGTTTGAAACTGTTTTTAGAGAAATCTAAGAAAAATGCCACACAAAGTCAATCCTGTTACTTATCTTTGTCAAAGATAAAGTTGTTCAGTTTAGAGAGTAGGTCATTTTCTTAAAACAAAAAGCATTTTTTTTTTCATTCTTCAAGGGATTTGAATTAACTTTGTGCTCACACAAAAATTTGTAGGCATTTGAGAGCAAGTATACAGGTCATGAATCAGCTTCGTCAGCTCAAACTGTTTTCTTTCGTCAAACAAGTTGTTCCGTTTTAAAACCTTTCCAAATTTTTACGCTATGCCTTTCAAAGAGAAAAAAAAAAAAATCTATTTTTGCAAATAGCTAAACAGAGTACAGGCTTTGTGCTGGTCTAGAAGGAGATCATTCTGCACAAACAAATCACTTACTGTAATGTAATGGTACTTTTTGTTTACCTCATTCCAATAACTAGTCAACATGTCCCTTAGCTAATGCACAAATTAGTTAGTCAGTATGTATTTATGAATATACATGTATTTTAGGGCTGCATTGAGAAGTTAGCAGGTGATCATAATCAGCCAATTTTAGGCCAAATCGGCTCTCTTCGTCTGAAACTCAAATTAGAGCTTTTTTCAATTGGTATACACACTATACCTAAGAGCCAACAGGTGGCGCTCTAGCGCTTCAGAAGGGAAGTTCTAATAGTGAAAAGAACAAGCGTAAAAATTAAGGAAATTTGTATTTGGTTGATTATTTCTTTGTGGTAACACCATTTCTGAGCAATAAATCCTCCACTGTTAGAAAGCCTGTTTATTTGCCCATGAATGGTGACATATTTGAATAATTCATTTCTGATTTAACAATGTATTCCCTCACTACTGAGGGCCCGATAAGAACCAAATAAAGCCACAATCCCCACTTCCATTTCACAAGTTCTCTGTGGGCATAATTCTGCTGCGCTCCCTACAAATGACTTATAATATATTTAAATGAGTCACCATGCAATGAGAAATAAACGGGCATTTCGACAGTATAAGACATACTGGTAAGACGCACACTTGCACAAAAAGGAAATATTCAACCAAATAGAATAAATAGAACAATTTTATATCAAGTAAATATATTCATCCATTAACTTAATCTTTTTTAAAGTGCATTTCCTTTCTTCTACCCTCCAAACGTTTCAACTACAACCTTTTTATAAAATCAATATTTTTATTCAGAAAAGGGTGAATCTGAAAGCCTCGCTCCAAGGGCAACATGCCCTCAACCCTACGCTGCACAGCTTCACTCAAGAGTTTATTTGTACTTTTTAAATATTTTCACAGTATCTGTCCATCACGTATTGGCTATTAAGGTGTAAAATAAAACCTGACGTTTATAACAATCTTATGGAACATGTTTTATATTTGCGAGGGAATACACATTTTTGAAGTGACCTTTCACTTGGTTTTCCTCAGACAAACTGACAGGATGTTCAACCTACACCACAAGGTGTCACCGCACAACTTTCACTTTGATTGCAAGTCTTTGTTGAATGCTACTCTGCTTTTATAAACAGACGTAAGGAATGGCGTACAAGTAAAAGAGCAATGATGCTTTTGTTTTACAGAAATGTCAAATAATGAGACCTGAGAGCATCAATATGGAGTGTGACGGAGAAAGCAGGAGCAGTTTCAAAGATATGAAGGTACAGATATCGGTATTCGTGAGAACTGATGAAGTTCTTTTGCATGAAGAGTGAAGGCGATCGAGAGAATGACAATGTGCACTTCCCTTAGTACTCCTCATATGCAAGTTTCCTGTGAGAGAGCTGGGGACCCCATAGTGTTTGGGAGTGTGACGATGCTAGGAGTGACTTATGATGTCATAGACAGAGCCGTTTTCAGGGCGGGGCTTGGCCTCTGTGGTGGTGGTCGGCTTTGGGGGCCAGTCTGGGTCCAAACTCAGTTCCTGGGCAAGATGCATGTATCGAGCTTTGGGCATCGTCTTGCGTGGACACAACCTGAACAGACACTTGTATGCCTGCATGTCAACCGCTGCCTAAAAATCCCCAGGTTGTAAAAAAAAAAAAAAAAAAAAAAAAAAATTAAATAGATGCATTAAAGGAAAACAACAAAAAAAAAAGAAAAGGGCATTAATGCATGTTGAGTTGATCTAAAAATCTGTGGATCAGGTGTTTGTAACTTGCTACATTTATTGCATGCAAAACATCAAACTCAGGGATTCGGTTCTGTGATAAACAAGTAAAATCCATACATGCATGTTTTTCAAACCAAAATTTAGCATGAAGTTAACATTAAGGAACTGGTTGTCAACAGCTGAAAAGGGTGAGCAAACTCCTTAAAACAAGCTCATGGGGACTGAACAAAGATCTTTAAAGATGGCCACAAAGACACACTTTAAAGATAAAAACAAAGAGTCTTTTCACTTGCTCTGTAATGACAAATAAAGGGTCAGGCTTTTTTTGTTTGTTTGTTTGTTTGTTTTTAAATCGTGATATTCCTGAGGTCATACACTGACAGTGGTGACTGACATGCTTGACTGGAATCTAAGAGAAACTAGGGAAGGTGCAGTAAACAAGCTTTAGATCGTCAAACAGGAAGCTGGCAGCACAGCAGAAGGGAAAGGCAGTAACAAGCAAGAAAAGATACTCAAGTCTGGCAACAAATTAAGATATTATTTAAATATAAAACAGCCTCTCTCACTAAAAGTTTGGAAGTTAAATAAAAAAAGAAAAAAAAATGAATGCAACTATTTGAACAGAATTTAAATCCATGTTTGGCTAAAAACTTTTAAAATGTTGACATTGAACATGAATTTTTATGCAGTACAAAGTTTCCTCTGCAGCCACAGATACTATAAGATGTCAAATCACATCTGACCAATCGTATCCTTATTGGCCTTTTAGTTCAAACATTCCCCAAATGTTTCAGTTTTTGGTGTTACAATTTAAAAAAGTTCGTTATTCTGTCAACATTTTGTCTGTCAATTAAACTATTATCTATTGCAAATCATCGCAATCCTATTGTTTTATTTTACATAGGACTGTTACTATTTATTTTAGAAAATAAGGCTGTAATAAAAAGTAAACAAGTCTGCACCCAATAAGTTTTCTCTGCAATGTGTACATCTGCGAGGAACGTTTTAAAGGTGATATATATTACTGAGTCACATAAAGAGACGGAGCACCAATTCAGCCTTTATAGTGCATTGTGGTGCAATGCATGCCAGTGTTCAATTCACAGAAAAAAAAACAAAACAAAAAAAAACACTTTATAGAGCACAATGCTAGGAGTTTAAACTCCTGCATCATCTTAGTTTGCATAGAAGCTAGGAGAAATGGTGCAATATCGGCACTTTTTGACTGAACTTTTATAATATTACCAGGACAGACCATCCACAAGGGGGTAATAACATCAGGGTTGCTCTCATGCATGTCTCAGGTAGCAGTTACATCAGAAAGATGCGCTTTGTGACATTAGAGAAAGAAGAAGATGGGACAGAAAGAGGAAACACCACACACGAGCAACAAGAAAGGGCTTAGAGAAGAAGGTGTCAGATTTTCCCAACCTGTGGTGTCGGGGCGGCGGGGGTGGCCTGTTTGTCTCTGCTGAGTGCAAGCTTCCATAAGATGATGTCAAGGATGAAGGTCTAAGGAATAACAGCGCATTGGGCAGGGAAAGAATTAAAGAGAGGCAAATTTGACTCCCCACTGCTCCTGCTTTTATTTTGCCACAAAGGTCTTCAAGCTGATCTTGGCAACAAAGCTTTGAGAGATCATGTATTTGCAAAGATGAATTCTTTGCAAGACAGTAATTACATTTGGAATAAAAAAAATTGAGAAGGAAGAATTTAAAGAGATTCTTCAGTGTCAGAGAAACTGAAAACATCTGATTATGCAGAATCAGTTAAGCTTTATTAGTTAATTCGCTTCAAAGATCAGTAGAATTTGCACTCGTAGCTCAGAAACGGGGAAATCTGAGATGTTTGCTAAGCAGTGCGTGTTTGTGAGGGCAGCCGTCTAAAGGGAAGGTGAGAAACTGTGATGCTGCCCAGGACAGGTTAGCATAAACTACTCATCACTGACTAAACTTCATTCTACTTCTAAAAAGCCTCTGCCAATGATTGACACAATATTTACTCTAGACATATGTAAAAAATCATGAGGAAAAAAAATTGATGCTCTAAAAACAACCACATTTATCAAAAACAGTCAAAGGGACAATTTTCCATTTATAAAAAAAAAAATGTTCTCATCACGACAAAAGATTGATCCAGCTGTAAGGTTGCATAAGACAACGATGAGCACATTGCATGAAAAAATGAAAACTGAACATGGCAAAAACATCTATAACTGCAAGTGTTACCGTGTGTGTGTGTGCGCGCGTGTGTGTGTGTGTGTGTGTGTGTGTACACCTTACCTCCACCAAAACAGACACAGCAGCATTGACTGCGATTATCAATAAAAGCCTTAGCCTCCATTCAAAAGGGACACAGACAATCTGTAAAGAACAAAAATAATAAACTGATGAAAACATTTATGTGCAGAAAAGTTAACAGTTCAAATTACATAAGCAGCTACACACAAATATGACCGCACCCCTTGAAGAGAGTTTTAAAAAGACTTTACAATAAATATTTTATTGAAGTAGAAAATCCTCAACACTGAAAAAAGCACCTTTAATTTGATTACATTTATTTAATGGGGGGATAAATGCAGTGTGTATGAAGTATGAAGAGAAAATAAAACTTGGCTTGCTAAAGCAGTCTGTACCAGAACTGAGTACCTAATATTCATCTTCACTTACCTCTAGATATTCATCAATGCTTTTAACAGGATAAAACATGATGAACAGCAGGAAGAAATACAAACTCGCAGCAGACAGAACAAAAGGCCCTGTTGAAAAGACAGTCAGTCAGCCATTAGAATATCCAAATGCTAAATATTACAGCAAAGCAGGACTGAGAAGACCGGGCCTCACAGTTCTTGTAGCTCGGCTGCCTGAAAGGTTTGCCTTTGGAGAAAACGATGGCGACAATTAGATACTGGAAGGAGGAGACGTAAAAGAGACTGGTGTTCTCAAAGTTTTGGATGTTGTGATCATCCGTTTGGTTGAGTCCGGACGCGTTCAGGTGATCCGGGTGATTGCAGACGCTGGGAGTGGACAGAGATATATCAAACAGTGTCATTAGAAACTACGGACAGGAGCGACGTAGCATTGTTCCTGACGAGCCGCTCTACGCCGGACACTTACTTTGTAGCAGGCGTCCAACGCTCGAACCACGGCTGCTTTTGGACCCAAAGAAACGTAATGGTCTGGAAGCCCAAGCAGATGAGGATTTGGGTCAGCACAGAGAACAGCAGAGGCCCTGAGATTAGTCCTGATGGGGGACGACGTGACACCAGTTCTTTCCAAGCTGGGTTCAAACTCACTGAAGAGACAGGAGAAATTATTAAGTACAAAGTTTATGTTTTAAAGGAAAAGTCAAGCTTTTTATGCAATAATTTTTCAAAACTTACTGGTGAAAACAATTACGAGGATGATAGCAATGTCAATAAAGAGGAACTGGAAATCTCCAAGGTTACTTAATACCTAAGACACAAAACGAACACGGATTGGTAAATATTCGGACTTTCTCCTGCTTTTCACTGTGGTCTTATAAACGAGGCAGCCACGCTGCTTACTGAGTAGAGGAGAGTGACGCTGATGTACTGGATGATGCTGTAGAGAGCCATAAACTTGAACACACAGAAGGAGGTGATAAGAGCAGCACGTCCCTCCCTGTAAAGACAAACAAACAATGTCCATCCATCCAATATATGAGAGAGAAAAAAAATGCTTCACTTCCTACAGAGCAGGATTTAATGATATCACCGAATTAAGAGAAAATTCTTCAATTGAGGAATAAAGAAACATCAACAGATTGTATTGTGGGCTTTAAATGTAATTACTATATACGTGTTGCTAAAATACTGCAAAGTAGTATTTTTGGTTTTGTTCAGTTTTGGGGTGGTGAACGAAAGCAACCCAAAGCATGATGATACCATCACCATGTGAAGTTTTTTATTTTTTTTTATTTTTTGCCACATATTTCATTTTACAAACTTTGCTCTCATTTAGAAAATGCTAAACCTGCATGTTATTATATCTACTGTTAAAAACATTAGTTGTATTTTTATTTTATTTTTTTATAATATTAGATAAAGATAAATAAAAAGTCATTGTAGAAGCTCCTAAGAGCCACTTGTGAATCTGGAGCTGCAGGTTGCAGCCCTCTGCTTTACACAATGATTTTCCTCTTTCCAACCTCTTGTGAAAACTACACTAGTGGTGTGCAGGACTTAATGTTTAGCACTAGATCCCTGCAGCTCCATTTAATATTTATATGCCTTCTGAATGCAGCTACTCTGGTACTTTTTACTCTGATACCTCAGTCTGAGGTATCAGAGTAAAAAGTACACCCTACTTTTTTCTTTTAATCAGCAAAATCATTCATTCCTCTTCTTTCAGTTATGCAGTACTAGGAAACTTGTGCAATAAGATATATTAAAGATTGTAGTTAGAATGTGCATGCTGAGAAATGACTTCCAGGAGACACTGTGAAAGGGAACAAGCAGAAACCTGATGAGGCTCGGGACGCAGGAGATGTTGGGGGTCCTGGAGGTGAAGGGGGAAGCAACTGAGGCCTCCAGTTCTGACAGAGAGATCCCACTATGTGCCCTCTTCAGCGCCTTTTGATGAAGAGGAAAAACTGCTTAAACGTGTTGAATTACAGGTAGAGCTATACCAAGTTGCTCCTGTTATAAATAGAACTGTCAGTCAGTCTTACGTACCCCACAGTCATTTGCACCATCTCCACACATTCCCACAAAGTAGCTGGCAGCAAATGATAAGAGTCACTGGTTAGGATCAAAAAGCTGATGTGAAAGAGCCAAAAGCCATGATTTTATCTAAAGAAATTTGCTCATTTGATCCAGACTCTTGGCACTTGTGTTGTCATAATTCAGTGTAAAATCATTAAGACTCACTCTACTCCCTGTAGTGTCTCGACAAGCTGGGTTTTCTGGTCCGGCGCCATTCTGGCAAACACTGTCCCGTGCAGCACAAGCTGCAAACAATAACACGAGGCTCAACGTTCATGAAACGTTGGGATCGGTTTCAACATTCCTGCGTCTGTTTCAATAAGTACACACAGGATTTCCAGTTCAGTAGAAGATTTGTTGTACCTTCTGAAGCATGTCTGGGAAATGCTCGGCGATTATAGCGAATGATTTTCCATTCATGGCAAAGTGGTAGAGTGGTTGTGTTTTGGGCTCCTCAGCATGACCTTCGTCCTCCAGGCTGATGTTAATTTCCTGTTGAAAGTCACCAAATGTGGATTAGTTACAACAGATGCATTTTAGAGATACTAGAAAAAAAAAAAAGCTACGTGTAACCCTCCACTTCCTAAAATTTTAGTTTTGGGAAATAAGCGGCATAATGTTACCACATGCATTAAAAGTAGCTCTAATTAAAAATTTCCCCTCAATTAATTTTGTTTCAATAACAACTGCACACAACTAAAAGACCATTTTTACAGAGCTTTAATTCGAGAGGTTGAACCTTAGTCTTGGTCTCAGCCAGTGGAGAGTCTATCTTTTCTTTACCTCGAGTCGTGTGGTTCTGCTGGGTCTGTCGGCGTATCTCCATGTGATTTTGGCGGCTTGTCCATCATGAGGAGGAAGGGCATCGGCAATGATGACCGTGTCCTCAGGAGGGATCATCCCACAGTCACGGGCCACAGAGACTGCCGTCAACATGTTGTCGCCTGGAAAGTGGAAAGAAAAAAAAAAAAAAAAATCATTCTCAAAGCTCAAGATGTGTTTTTCATACTATCAAGCAGATATTAAGGAAAATCCAAAGACTTTAGCTAGTTTTCTAAAGGTGTTTTTTTCTGCTCTCACCAGTAACCATGATGGTTCGAATGTTTGCTCGATGGAGGTCTTGCAGCACTCCTGGAGTTTCAGCCTTGAGTTTGTTCTGCATGATGATGAGTCCCAGAAACTCCAAGTTTGCCTCAATGTAATCCCTGGTAGCAAAACAACAACATTACACAACAAAATATCTAAAGAAATACAAAATAAACTTTGTTGCATCAAAAACTTTAACTTTTTGATGCGTTTAGCATCTTATCTTAAATCCTTCACAAGTTGCATAATGTTTTTAACTACCTGTTGACGTTTTGGACTTTGTGCCAGTTGAGTTTTGATCCGAGTCGCCGATGAGCCAGAGCGATCACTCTGAATCCCTGCTTAGTGTAACCCTCCAAAACCTCGGCAAAGTTTTCCGGAACTGGGAAAAATGTTTGTTTAGACAGTGAATTGAGAGGAAATGTGTCTCGTTCCACAGCACTATTTTATTGCAACGTTGCAAACATTATAACATTTACAAACGTTGTATGAAAAACAAATATACAGAGTTATCAAAATCATTTTGTGGGAACTATGTTATTTTCACAGCATTTGATTCGCCTCCTTTGGCAGGGACTCATGTCGGTCACCTCACCCGTTTCTCTCTTGCAGAGACTGGCCACCACCTCCGGTGCTCCCTTCATGTAGACGTCCATGCATTTCTCCCCCAGAGTACGAGACACAACGCTCATCCTCTGAAGCGCCGAGGAAAAAGGAAACTGCCGCACGATACCGATCTCGTATAATGACTGCAGACAAGCAGATACACATATAGAAAAGTATCTGATTTATTTAGTAATTATGAGTAGAGGACGTTTACAGTTTTATGTATGAGAATTTAAGGTATTAATGGTTAATTATTGTTTTTAGGCCAGGTGTTTAAAAAAAACAAACTACAAAACCTGAGCAAGAGAAAAGCCTCAAATTTCAATTATTTAAATAAACATGAAGCATCACTTTAATCCAGAGGAAGATTATTATATATATATATATAATGATCAAACATGTCAAAATACTTACTGAAAGCTCAGCGAGTTCCTATAAAAACAAAAATCAAGACAAAATAAATTTCAAAGTCAGAAAGTTTGACTGTTATTTTTTATGGATAACTACAAATTGGGACATATTTTCTGAGATCGTCTCTATTCAGTAAGTTATTGATGCATAACCGAATCTGCTCAGCTGTTGAAGTGTTTAGTTTCTGCACGTACCATGTCCTGCTCGGCCGATTCATCGGGCTGGGAGGGCAGCAGCTGCTGTGGTGGTCGGACGACGGTGGGCATGATGCGGTTATGGAGAGCAGTTTCCTCCTCAGTGGCTTCCTCCAGGATCTGGAGAAGATGAAGTTAAAGAAAGATAAATATTTGTACAAAAATGTTGTGTTCATTTTCACATTCCAAACATAAGGCTAATTAATTTTCAGCAATAAAGTTGTTTTCATATGGACCATTAAGGTTCCAATAATCATCATGCCTGGGCTGTGCCAAACAAAGCATCAACATTAAACATTACGGTGAGATGGTGTCAAATAATAATAATAAAAATAATAATAATAAAAAGGATGCCACCTGGAATTAACTAGGCAAACACATATAAACCTATTATTGGCTAATTACTGCATGGGTGATTATCTTCCAGACAACATCAGGCAGTGTAAAAATCCCCCGTGAAAAGATTGTTACCCACCATACGGAGGTATCTGGCCATTCAGCATTCAAAGAGGTTTGTTTTATGTTTTAATTTACACATAAACATAACCTCATCTAATCAAGTGAAATTGAAGTTGTAGTTCTCGCTGAATCTCACACTGCAAGCTTTCAAATGGAGGAGGATTCTGGATCAACACGGTGTTACTGGATATATTCAGAGCAACTCACCCAGCCTGTAGCCTCAAACATTTTGAGGTCCAGTGGATCTCCAGACAGCTGGCCTTCTATTTTGGTTAGCGAGTGGCAGGTGGCCATGCAGGCCACAAACTGGGACTTGACAAGATTCTCCTTGTGGGCACTTTCCTCTGATAGGTGAAAACTGATCAAGGAAGAAAACGTGGTTATGGGAGAGGAAAGGCAACAACACTCCTATTAACTCTGATTGTGATTTTCACTTCTGATTTAAAGCCCAGAAACGCCCTCTCCTCAGCAAATATCAGAATGTGCCTGGACTTTTACAACTTTTTTCAAACTAATCACAGAGCAAATGCAGTTTGGACTCAGGTCTCTGATGTTTCCATATTTCATAAATCAAACCAACATACCAGCCTCCTTCAACTCTCTGAACTCCCCACATGTCCAATCCATCTTCTGTTAAAGTTCCCGTCTTAAAGAAGAAAAATGTTAAAAAATATATATATATTCCAGTCTAGCAACCGTTCATGCTGTCATATTTTTGTTTTTCAGCATTGTCTAAGAAGACTTACTTTATCAAAGCAGACCAGATTAATCTGTCCACAGATGTTGATCCTCTGTGGGCTGATACAGAAAATGCCAATCTTTTTAAGACGCCGCTGGGCGTACACAATCCCAGCTGTCATGGCTGCTGGCAGCGCTGGTGGCACCGTGATGGTTATGATGTCCAGAGACTCGATGATGATGGTTTTTACTTCCACCTGGAATAGAAGAAAATGCAAAAGATTTAAGGTTTTTCCCATTGGAATAATTTCTTATGTGCTCAGATCCTAGTTTGAAGCATCTTTTTCACTAGTAAAATCCTGGTAACATGTCCCAAAATGAACTGCAAAAAGCAGTGAATGCTCATAAGGAATTGTTTGACAAACAAGAAAACAGCTTGCTCTGCTGGTCTCCCTGTGCATTACCCTGTTCATGACACTGAGGACGATGGAGTAAATGAAGCCGATTCCAGCCACGGCCACCAGACACAGCAGAAAGAGGTAGGCGTCACGATACAGCTTGAAGTCGGTGGGTTTGGGATAAAGGATGGAGCGCACCAGTTGGCCTTTGGCTGTGCTGAAACCTGCAAGAAAAGCAATATATCTGTTATTATTTTTAATATTTTTTTTTAGCAGATTTTGTCCACATTTGCTTAAGAGAAAATGAACTGATGCCACTATCATTTAAAAAGTCTATGGTGACTCATAGATTTAGAAGAATCGGATAATATTTTGGAGACCAGAATTAAAAAGGTTTTCTTTAATGTTGAGCAATATTGTGCACCACTTGTGCTGCAAGCTAACATTTAAATTGTTTTTAGGAATAAAAATAAGTCAGTAGAAGTACATCTGAATGAATAGAATATCAGTATTAAGTTAATTTCTAAATAATTTACATTGTTTACTCTGTATTACACAGTAACAGCAAAAACATCCAGAAAACAATCTAGTTTTTGCATCCGGGCCCCCCTGCTGACCTGTGCGGACCACCACGGCTTTGACCAGTTCTCCTGTGTAGAAGCGGGTTTGGATGACGTTGGTGCCGCAGAACAGTGTGTGTCTCTTATGCTCCTCGGTGTTGTAGGCACAGTCCTCCCCCTCCCGCTCTCCTGGTAGTGGGTTGGGGAGGTTGGTCTTTGTCACAGGAACACTCTCACCTGATGAAGGGAATCCTGTTATTGCGCTGCACGGAACAACGCACCTTGCCGTTAGACACGACGAGTTTACCTGTGAGCATGCTTTCATTGACGATGCAGGTGCCACTGATCAGCACCGCGTCACACGGCATGATGGTCCCGTTGCTTGGAATGACCACCACATCACCAGGTACCAGATCAATTGACAATGTCTCTTCAACATCTGTTGAAGTTTGAAACATGAACAAAAAGTGAGCATGAGGATAAACAGAGGCGGTTGATCTGAAAGAGGAGGGCAAATTTGCTGATCATCCAAAGAAATACTTTATATACATTAAAGCTAAAATTTATTTAAATAAAGGCATTTTAATTTCCAATACATGGGGTTTGAATAAGTCTATTTAGGAGGGCAATAAATAGATAAAAGTGTACGAAACTCATAAAAAGACAATATAACTTAGATTTTAGCATACCATTATTGGCTCGGCAAACAGACACACGGACAATACTGTGAGCTGCAACCATATCATGAAGCATGACGTATTGCTGGAGAAAGGAGAGATTAACAGGAATGAAAACAATTAATTGGCTGCTTCTTTGTTTTTAAATAATGAGCAACAGGACTTAATACTGTTCATTTATATCATACTGGAGTTGTTTGTTGTACTCATAGGAAACGTATTAACTTAACGGGCCTCTGCTTTTATTTAAGGCATGCTATAAATGTCTAATTTGGGCTTTTAAAATGTAAAAAACAAAAAAAACAAAAAAAATTGGACATTTAAATAAGAGAGAAGAAAATTTCTGACTAATTTTATAGAAACTAGAAGTCTAATGTATAAAGATAAATTAAATAATTCTGACTTTTGGCAGAGATACAAGAAATATAGGTGGATACAAAACTACTAATTCATCTAAACCTGTCATTACGCGTTACTGTTATGTAGATTCTAAGAAAAAAACTTTAGTAATAATCAGTGCTACAGAATATGAAAATAAACGGGGCAAAATTCAAGATTACTTTCAATCGTACGCCATTCAGTTAATAGACGTTTTAAACTTTAAGCATTAGTGTCTCGTGTGTGACTTCATAGTTGTATATTTACACACCAATTTGTAGAAGCATCTGAACTGTATTTAGACATGTTAATTAGTAAGTCTCACCTTTTTGATGGTGTACAGAGAGGTAGCTATGGATATAACTGACATGACAACAATGGCCACAGCATAGTAGTAATACTCATCGGTACTCCACAGGATTACGCTGAAGAGCTGGAAGATGTAAAAAGGGTTGAGGACCTGCAGGAGGAGATGGAGAGGAAGAGTTGGACCAAATGGGAAAAAAAGTTATTCTGAAAACAAAGACATTCTGCATGAAAAAGGCAAAAAAAAAAAATATGCTTAATGGAATAAGAAAATAACTGCGGCATCTACCATCACCTGACATGCAAGTTAAGTTACTCAAGAGTAATCCATCATTCGATCCTTATTTAATCAATTGATAACATGTTTATTAAAATAAACTGAGAAGAATGGAAGATATAGACATAAGGTCTATATCTTCCATATATATATAACTTGTTTCTTGAGGTGGTCTTAAAGTAATAAAGAGGGACAACAAAGAGAAAAGGTCCAGACTCTGAAGAGGATCACATATTCAGGATTTCAGGACTAAACTCTGACACTGGCAAAAACTGGTTTACCAATGTGTCGACTCTGCCAGTTGAGTTTTACACACAGTGAGAATAAATGGGAATTCAGACTAACTTAAAAAAACACTCTGATTATGTTGACTGAAACTGGTTTTTACCTCTTTGATAAGCAGCTTGAAAACAGAAGGCACTTTCACTGCGATTTCATTCACTCCGAAGAACAGTCTCCTAACAAAAGGAGAGAGAAACAATGCGTTCAGCCACACCTACGAGTTTAAAGCAACACACACAAAACGCAGCAGAGTGATGCAAACAATAGAGCAGCTTTCATTGGGGTTTGCTACATAAAGTAAAATATATCACAATATTTTCACTAGTTTGGGAATCTATGAATACCAGCGTTTACTTTTGTGAGCTCAGAGCCCTCAAATTAACTAATTCTCCAAAAATATTCTGTCTCCCTTTGAACAAAAGACTTCTCCAGGCTAAATACTTCAACTGAAGTTCAAGTCCTTCAATTTAATTTCAAAATATATAAAAAATAAAGTGCATTATGGACGTACGGGAGACGTTTACTGAGTGGGAATGGTTTAAAAATAGCATAAGAATGAAACTGAAGCTGGAAGGAACGAAGGAATGGAGGTAGGACATGAGGAAGAATAAAGTGAATGATTTCAAGGAAAGAATGACAAGAAAGGGAGGAAACAGAGAGAGAGAGAGAGAGAGAGAGAGAGAGACAGGATGCAAGGAATGACAAAAAAAGAGAAAGAAGGTAAAGACAAGAGCACAAGGAAGAAATGAAAGATGCAAAGAAAGAAGGGCACAAAATAGAATAAAGGAAAGATATAAAGAAGGAAAGGAGGAGAAAAAGAGGCAAAGAATCCTGCTATGATTTCATCTGATGTACCTGTACTCCTGCTGGTTCCTGGTCAGGCCTGCACTGTGCTCTGAGTGGATGGTAGAGCAACTGACTTCAAGATCCTCCAGGCCGCTGTGTGCCACCCACAAAAAAAATAAATAAATAAATAAAAAACGGAGACAAAGTTGACACTTTACACATAGGAGAACAGATGATACAAGTTTAACGTTTCAAATGCCTGCTAACAAAGCATTTGATCAATTTTCAGTTGTGATTATCACAAAATGGATTCCAGCTTATTTAATACGGTTGAGGTAGATTGTAAAAAAAAAAATGTCTTACGTTAAAACTTTAAAGTTCTGCATCTCATCATTCCAGTAATACTTTGTGCTGTGGAAAGTGAAATAGCGAATCTAAGAGGGAAAAGGGAACAAAGGAAAAAATAAATAAAGATGAGTTATTAGTAGCCACACACCTAAAGTGGGGGAAAAAAACTTGCAAATTAATTACTTCCTTATTCTGAGCTCACAATTAAATGTCATGTATTGAACAGAAAAACAACCGAGTGGATGATGGATAATTTAGGGCTAAATATGAACTCAAGTTAATGTTTAACAGCTGTGATATGAAATGTGCATCATAAAACAAATATCCACATAATTAAAATATCATAAAACATCCCGGATAGACACTGGAAACCAAACACCAATGTGCGGTCAACATCACTGGCGCCTGACTGTGGTGTAAAGTGGAAGAGCAAAGTCGAACAGGAGAGAATCACTCCACCCATTAAAAAGGTTCATCAAAAGTTATCTGATTGGAGTATTGCTATTGTTTGTGCAACATTAATGCGCTTGCATCCAGGATCTTGTATCTTGCACCGCCAACCTAATCTAACCTAATATTTCTGGATGCAATAGTGGCTTTTAATGCCAAAAATTCAGTGCCTGATCACCCGTCTATTTCCACAGAGCTCTTCCTGGAAGATGCAGTTTCCAGCCGAGCTCCTTCCCCACTCAGCTCCACTAGACTAGCGGCAGCAGCAGTTAAACACCTGGTGGAACTGCGCGTCTGATCGGCTTAAATAACTACTTCTCAGTTCAGATTTGGTTGTAAATGGCATAATGGAGGAATGTTGTTGCAAAGACTTCCTGAAGGTGGAGTGTCAGAAAGAGCAGGACCTTCTTAGAGAGGGAGAATTTCAAGGCGTAAAACTGGAAAGTCAAATTTCTTTTAAGCTATGTTTGCTATATACAAAACTGAGGGTAACAGTTATTTGATTGTGCTATAAAATGTTATTGTGTGCCTGGAAGGTACAGAGTAGCACCCCTTTAAATAACAGGTGAAATATAAATCTATTACAGGTATAGAACGACTGGATACATGGCATCCTAAGTCGACATTTATTGTAAATTCCTGTACAATATGCATATTGCAAACATCAGGATGCTTTGACGAAGCATCTTCTCACTGTCATATTGAACCCCTCTAAGCAATATTGCAGACCAGCACACATCTTTTCATGGCTGTGGCCTCTTTCAGCAGGATTATGCACCCTGTCACAAAACAGGAATCGTTCAGGAATGGTTACAGCAACAAGTTTGAGCTAATGACTTGGCCTCCAAATTCCACGCATGGTCGGCCGCTCCTCGCCTATTGGGTCTGCTGCTAACGTCTTGGTGCCAGATACCACAGCAAACCCTCAGGGTGAAAAAAAAAACTGTGGGAGAAGTGAGGGGCTCCCTTGCTCTATGTGCCACATGAGCTTCAAGTTCAGCTGGTCTTGTTATCCTGTTGCGATGAGAGATTTAGCTACCTGTGTGGGCTGGTAGTAAGAAAATCTTCTAATGAGCTCCTGAGCAGGGCTGCCATCGGAGGGGTGAGGTGTGTGTCCGTTGGCCAGAGGTGAAGGGGAGGGGCTAGAGAAGGGGCAGGAAGGGGGGGGGGGGGAGGAGGGAGGGGAGGTGGTCTGGGTCTCCAGGCTGTGGAAGGGGTTGCTCCCCGGAGCAAGCATCACTCGTACCCTGGCCAGGAACCAGCGCCGGAACTCGTCCTGGTCAACAGCAGCAAGGAGAACCAGCAGTAAGTAAATGCACCAACACAACATCACACACACACACACACACCGGAAAATAAAACTGATCGAACAGCAATAGGACTGAAAACACACAATTTCCTTTGCATTCATGCGTCTGTGATTGTGTAATAACCAGTTGGTCTCAATGAATCCTCTCCTCTGAAACTTGATTTCAGCCGTCATTTTACCTTTTAAGCCTGTGAGCCTCAAGAATCAACTAATTAGGTGCAACTTAAGTAACTGGAGGAAAAAATAGCAATTTAAATACCCGATTTTCCAAAATATTACAAGAATCAAATGGTAGCAATATTACCATTATTCTGCTGTGATGTTTTAGTTTGCAACCTTTGAGCAGTGGGTGTGTCAATACCATCAAAAGGCAACCCACACATGTGAGGTAACAGGCTTTATCTAACATGACTCAGTGATTATCTCCAATTTTATCTTCAGTTGACTGAGTCAAATTATATTCGAGTTGTTATTACTACTTTGGTTTTAATAAAATATTGTTTTTTTTTTATAAAAAGTACTCCTGGCTCAGTGCATCTGTTTTTATTTTTCGGGTAAACCCTTCCTGTCTTCTTAATCCTCAGCTGGTTGCAGAAGAAAACCCTTCATCCTGAGACTGGTACTGCTTCAGGTTTCTTCCTGTTAAACACCAGCTGTTCTTCTCCACTGTCACCACATGCTTGCTCAGTAGGAGGAGCATCAACTAGATGCATTAGACTAGCCTTCATTGAAGAGGTGACATTTTACTAAAAAAAATTTTTAAAAATCACCCAAGTAAGATCATCTGATGATCCATTAGATCATCAACTGAATATGACTGGATTGTAGTATAAATTAGGACTGAATTAGACTGGGTACATTGCATTGCAAAGGATTGGATTAAACTGACATTACTTTGTGGTGAATTGGCACTTTATAAATAAACCAAATAAAACTGATTTCATCCAGGATTCCTGGGTCTTTCAGCACATGCCACAAAGCACATATGAGAATGTGGCAAATGGTGTCACAGTCACTGGACAGATAGATGAAACATGAAATATGCAAATGGGCAGATTAATCAGCACGAACTCGCTTCCTACCGTGGAGCGCAGCAACACCACTTCGGCATCACGGGCTGTGGTACGGGTGCAGGTGGACTTGACGCACCATTCTGGCATCCAGTAGAGCAGCAGGAGAAGGAAGCCTCCGGTACAAAGTACACCGAAGCCTACAAGGGCCAGTCGCCAACGGCAGAGACGGTAGCCTTGCAGCTCCTATGTAAAGACAGGGGAAAGTTTGTAATGTGGAGAGAGAAAATTCTGGTATAGACAGTAACCATGTTTACATCAAGATTTGTTCATGTGCATTCTGAAGCATCACATTTGAAATGCTTGATGGAAACAGCAAAATTTGAAATGATTAAAAAAAAAAAAGGTTTCATGCTCGCTTGAGGTGATTTTTGGCTTTTTTGAAAAAGAATTAATGTGCTAAAGGGAAGATGGAATAAGTTCATACAAGTTGGTTCTGTAAAAACTTTCCCATCCACTGGTAGATATGTACCTTGGCGGTTAGGACTGCCCTTTTTTCTCAGATGTGAGGTTGATCTACTTTGAAACCTTTACTTCCTGTTTATTGCAGCCACGCGTTTGTCAGTTGTACCAACATCTGACGAAATTACACTCTGCATAGCCTGGTTGATTTGCTCCCAACAAGAAGATGGAAACACACCTAACTGACATTTTCTTCTTTTTTCTTAGCAACATTTTAAAAGTTCACTGAAAATTTGCATGACAACTGGATGGAAATATAGCTAGTGATGCCAAGTCAGATAGGCGTACCATCTCCTCCTCTTCCCCCTTGTTGAGGATCTTCATCTCACCCCTCTCCATGTTGCAGAACAGCTTGTCGAGCCCCTTCCTTAGTCACTAGAAGCAGCCAGAAAGATCAGAGTTATCAGTATAAAGCAAAATTTCAGCTCCACTTGTTTGCTACTGTAAAACTAATGATGACTGAAAAGAGGATGGACAGATAGCTCTTTAGAAAGTCCTTCAGGCACTGATTTTCTGATTTAAATAAAAAAACAACACATTATGGATGTTCATCAAAATTTTGCCATTAAAAACTTAAACATTAATCAGCCAGATTATGAATAATAATTACCACTAAACCTTTGGAGGAAACAGAGAAACAAACAGTGGACTTTGATCAATTACAAATTATGATATACAAAAATTTTATTTCACTTTTATCTGCTTGTTTTCATAATCCTTTGAAATGATTCAAAGGACTATATACAAACAATGGTATCAGCTATTTAAAAAAAATAAAAAATGAAATATCGATAATTTAAAAAAATCCTGAGCCTTGAAAACGCTGGTAAGATAAATAATCAGGTGATGCTTCCTGTACCTCTGTGCTGTTCAAGAGCTGCACTGTGTTATATGAAACCTAGAATTAAAGAGTCCAACTCCCAGCAACTAACACTGGAGGAAGTTTATCCATAACCTCCAAGCATGCCACAGCAGAAAAGCAGGAAATAACAAATAAGATTCAAATCAGCTTCTTGCTTCTTTGTTCACACACAACATTTTCTGTGGCTCAAGATTGAAATAATAAAAAAAATACTTGTCTGATTTTGGAGCTTTGGCAGACAGCCACATGATTTAACATTTCCAGGGAGATTTGGTCTAGAACGGCGTCAAACTTATCAATTGAACTGTTCTTTGCCCTTTTCTGCTGACATGTGGGGCATTTTTAGACAATCAAAAGTGAAACCAAACATGACTTGGAAATCACAATAAAAAAGGAATTTAAAGAGTCCTACATTTTTGACATCACATAAATATATATACTATTCACCACTTAGTGAAAAATTGTTAAATACAGAGTATTCAATTTGCTGTTCAGTTCACTGTCAGATGACTTTTTTTCTTGCAGAGATATATTTCACAAAAGCTTAAAGAAATCTTTCAATGATTAAGGCAAAAATAATTCAAATAAATATAATATTTAAAGTTGTCCAAGCCAGCTAATCCATTAGTTGTTCTATTTCTGGAGTCACAGTTTAAGTGTAACTTTTTGATTATATTTGTGCTTCAAGCCACATGCAAATAATAAAAAAAACTTATTTTGAGTTTTGAGTTCAAATTAAAAAAAGTAAATAAATAACCCGATAACAAGAGTGAAGCTACAAGATAATAAAAGTTAAATGAAATGAAAAGAAAACACAGAAAGTCCTGGCACTGTCACCCATGTTAAGGCAGCAAAGGCTCTCCATATCTTATCTGGACCAATCACTGTCCTCCACTACCCCTTTAAAACACCCAGAAATCCTGTGATTGCACTCAAACTCAGATCTTATCAGGCAGCTACACCCAGGAGAACCTTTTCAGTGGCATACTCTGGGATATTTTACTTGGGACCAAGCCCTTCCTTCTATTTTCCAATGGCAGCCCTCCCCCTGACCGGTGCTATGCGGTGGGTGCAACACAGGCCCAACATTCCTTCCCAAACTACTGCAATGAGTGGAAATACCAACAACAGTGCATCACTGATTAAGTCATTTGCAAAGTTTCGATCCAGGAATAGTGACTCAGAAAAAACTTCAAAACTGAATTTCAAAGTATCAAGGAATCATGGGCTGGTTGGTGGTATAGACGGAAATGAAGGTCATGAACTCACACTTTATATGCTATATAATATTCAGATTGTTAAATGGAGTCTAACTGAAGCAAATCCTCACACTTGACAAAGTTGACAGGAAAAAATACTAAAAGTTTGAGTTGGAAGCACAAACAAGATAGAGAAATATGTTTCACTACCGTTACTGTAGTCTCAGATACAGGTGGTAAATATAGAAAATATTAATCTGTAAGTATCCCATCTGTTTCGATTCCCTAGCATCATCCCATCCTAGCTGCTAAGCTGTCTATAAACTGAGGCGGCTTGGATCACAGAGGGATGTGTGATCCCTCTGTGCCTGATGGCTCACTCCTGGGACAGACCATCCCTGGAAATAACTTCATTAATAGGAAGTTACATATTAACTCAAGCTAAAGTTTTAGGTTTCTTCACATTGTTAGTGGAACAGTTCCTAGAAACCGTGAGCCCAGATATAGACATAGCATAAAACTAGTAAAAATTAGTCACATCCTGAATTAGTTAATTTGCTCTATTAAAGCAAAGTGCAAGTGCAGAGTGTAAAAAAAGCATTTTTGATATTAACACCTTTTTCAGACACACCGACATCCATAACAATCACTCTGGTCTTTCACACAATTGTGTTTTACTCCAATAAAGACAAATTTTGAATAGAGTCACAGTGCACAAAAATTACTTTACAAGTTCAAAGTTTATTAGGGAGTAATGTGTTATAAGACAAGTTAACTCATCACTGTTCATCTTCACTTTTAATGTTACTTTAGTAAATAAAGTTTCTCATTGGATTGTTTGCATTTGTCACAGATTGGCCAGCATGTTTTTTTTTTCCCGTGACTGATGCCGATTAAGCTGAGTGCAGGGCAGCCCTTTGCTATATCAGTACTGCAATATTTATTTTGCTCAACTTCCTATTTTGCTTCTAGAAACTGAGTAAATGCCTAACTGTCGGCACCACAGAGAAGATGTACTTATACTACACACATTCTGTTCTGACCACATTGGACATTTTTTTTCAGTTCAGTTATTCAAGACTTATAAACTGTTGTATAAAGCAAACAATTAGAGGCTACTTATGTTAAAAAGATAAATAACTGGACCAACTCGATACTCGGACTAAGACTCGCTCCTACCTTGAGAACAAGGGACACAATGCCCCAGGCGGTCCACCTCCCCACAGGTAGCTTGCTCTCTCACAACACCAACCTGGAACCCTGAGAGGGGAGTCACACAAGAGAAGAAAATCATTTTATTAAAGTTTCTTAACATTTCAAGTAAAAGAACTACATTTTCCATAAGGTTGAGTTTGACACAAGATTTCCCTTAAACAGTAACGGACCAATCAGTGATTTACTGAGCAGTCACAAAACCTTTTTTGAACCAGCAAGGCAATGTCAAAGCAGATACCAAGGTATCATGAATACATCTGAACAAGTGTTTTTGTATCATTTGAAATTCAACCAGAGTTCAGTTAACTTTATTTTTTATCTTGACTGGTTAATGATCCTAAAATTAACAGGTTTTGAAAGCCCAGAGGATTTCCTGCATGTCAAATTGGTTTAATCTATTGAACATTTATAAAACATTAACATGAATGGGTGACAGTTTGAACAACTCTTTTAAAAGTTAGAGTTTATATCAAACTTTACCGTATTCGAGGTGTCAGAACAACACCGCGTCTGGCTCTGGTCTAAAGTAAAAGTGTTCATATCCACACACTTTTTACACAAGAGGTAAAACACATTTACTTCAGGCCCTATTGCAGCATTTCTAGTGTGTGAAAATCTAATGGGATTAATGCAAAAACAAATAAAATTGTATAACATAACTTTTCTATTTATACAAAATTAAATAAGCGACAACCATTTATAAATATCGTAACATGTGGCTAAATGAAAAATAACTTACGAAATACTTATTTTAATTTTATATGGTGCATAATGTTATGTCTTTGGTAATTTATTCTTTGAGAATAACTCACAGAACAAACAGCTGCAAATGGTAGATAATTAGTCAGGCTATCTGCTGACCTCAGTCAGCTGCTTAGCAGACAGCTGGTTAGCAGGTTGTCAAATGTAGCTTGAAACAGTGTTGCTTTAAAAAGAGCGGTGAGTCTGAAAACTGACTAGTTTTCAGACAACTGTATTTTTGTTTTAATTTTCTTTCTCATAATTGGAAGAAAAGTGGAGCAGAATCAGTTGGCAGCAACAAGTTGAGGAGCAACTGCTGTGCACCATTATATGCTGCAACAGTCACAGAAAACCCATGCTATAAAGCAATAGAAAACTTGTTCAAAGCACACCTGGATGATAAGCTATATTTTTAACTTGCTGCTTGATAATTTAGAATAATCCCAATGATGACACTGTACAGATTATTTTGTAGAATAAATCCCAACATACTGATGTAAATAAATAAACTAAGGTAGAACTTTAGCTGCACATTCTGAACCCAGTACTCACCAATCAGGAGAACCCATTGATCGTGACCAAATGTGATTTAAAACACAGAATTTTACACACACACAGAGTTACTTATAATGGTTTGTTTTCTTTGTACTGGGTTCTTTGGCTTCCCTGTTGGAAATACAGCAATAGTAAGCCTGTAAGCAGCAGAGTTCAGTATGGCTGCATTCCAATCAAAAACACTGGAATGCATGAAATTAGAGAAACAAATTGTTAACAGCTTGTGTTGTGAATATAGGAAGAACTGCAACTTTAGGCAATCAACGCTGGTTTTACAATGGCATTAAAGAAATAAGGAGAAAATTTCACAGCTATCGTTTTTTTTCTTCCCAAAACAAGATGACCGAAGTGCGCTGAAATCCTCTTTAAAATCCTCTTAGTCTTAGTAACTTTCGTTTGTTTTCGTCCAATCATTACTTAATATTAAACAGAGGTCGTATTTCTAGTGATTATTTCCCTAAAGGGTAAAATGAAATTATCCGCAATGTAGTTGCCAAGACGATGAATGCTGCCCTAAGACCTTAATCATGGGATAGTAATAACGTGACAAAGGAAAATGTCAGGTGATTTAGTCCAAATAAGCCTTACAGTCGCTGTCTCATCACAATGCCACTGACATATTACTGCAATTTTATCGTCCTGCAAAGAAAGTCATCCTTAAATAAGCTTTATGTTCTGCAGCCAAGGCCAGCAGAAGAAATCACGGCTTTTACTGGAACTAGAGGCGCCTGTTTGAGGTCTATAGGAGTCAGTGTGACCTGTCTGTTATTTATAGAGTCCTGCAGGCCGGCCTAAGGCTACATTGTTGTCTCTTGTTTGATTAGTCTACTACTGTATTAATAAGCAATGCTGGCCTGATGGAAATTTAGAAATAGACAGCTGTTTAGAATTTGTCAAACAAGATTCTTATCACTTTTCCTGAAAAGGGGAAAAACACCCACTAAATGCAATTAGTGAAACCATTTGCTGAAAAAACATAAAACATTTGAGTTTGCCGTTTTTCTAAACCTTTACAAAATATGAGATTAGATCAATAAAAACAATTAATTAGCAACGACTGTGATGTCATCACCCTGATCTTTAAATCAACAAATGCCCCCCCTCCTCCCTCCCCCCACTATATTGTCAGCAATATGGTCATTAAACACCAGATAGATTCTCCTTTCCTCTTTAACTCACAGACAAAAAAGGAAAAGTAAACAATGAGCCATGACCTAATGACAGAGGTCTATAATTCATGGAAGCATTTGGAGGAAAGTGTTTTGTTGCCATCATACTCTGCACTCAATGTGCTTTCTTTATCACTTCCCGTCCTGCTCATAGACTATTACAGCCAAGCTTTGTTTTACCTCCATGAACCAGTGAGGTTGTGATTTGAATCTCTGTTGCCTCTGGACTTCCTTAAAAGTTTCTGATCATCTGCCTTTTCACCATTGGCTACTGAGAAACTCTGATGGCTTTAACAGAAACAATAGACTGATGGGATTTTTCTCCAACTAACAAAAAAAAAATTACTTTTCAAAAGTAAAAAAAAAAAAACAATATCCCCTAGAGTTAATATAGTGCATTTGTTTATGAAATGCAACAAAACCTACTTTTGAAAACACATAATAATGACTCTACTTTGAAGCTCAGGCAGTAAAAAGCTGAAAAAACACACATGTCCCCTCATGAAGCAGCGCACATTTTTGTTATTCCAAAATATGGATTTTGATTAATGGTTTTCAAACATTACAGGGTTTGTATATCAAAGTGCATCAATACTTGAAAAAGGGAGAATGTTAACGTCTCAAAATCTGACACCTTGAGGAAAAAAAAAAAAACTGAAGGGAACAACTTGGGGAAAAAATTTTAATCCCATTGATCAAAACCTTTAAGTCTGACCACATGCTTTTGGATTAACAGGGAAAGTGCTGGACGATCTATAAAAACCTGCTTTTCCCACTGTGCGAGAGATTAAACATGTTTTGATTATTTTTTTTATTTTTTTTTTAAGGGTTTTCCTGATGAAAGCTGATCCTGAGTGAGAGATGCCAAGTCTGAAACCAAAGCTTACTAAAATGTTTGGAGGTTTTAGTATTCAACAACCAGAAAATCATTATTATTATAAATAAAAGACCGTTTGAAAGGTCTGAAAGTGAAGTTTGTCAGATATCTGGCTTTGTTCTTCTGCCGGAGAACAGTTACTGAATGCAGAGATCTTTGAGGTACAAACAGATTTGTGAGTTGAAAAGGATGTTTTGCAGGATGGCAAATTTGTTTGAATAATTATACGAATTTTTTACCTTATCCTACCAAAGCTGTAACTTCACTGCTACGAACCTGATTTCTATCCTATGGTTTTTCCTCTACAACTGCTGGGTGGGTGTAGACAAAGAGGAGGCTTTTTCCCCCTTCAGTAAGATAATGTGCTGCAGTGGGAAATATCAGTAAAGAAGAAAGAAAACGAACTACCAACATTTTCTTTCATGCTGGTATTTGTGGAAATTACCTAAAATAAAATGCATAGTTTTCAACCTAATGACAAGAAAAATAAATCTAAAAAATATTACTGGTAATTTTAGTGTCATACTGTTGTGAAAATTTAATCCAAGTATTAATTGAGAACAAAAACAGAAAACCTGCTACAGCATGCATTTATATTTAAAAACACTATTAAACGTATGTCTTATAGCATTTATTAGTCAAAGTTCTGAAGAGCCAGCTCTGGAACCACAGGCTGAAGTTGCTGATGTAGTTTATATAGTTAAATTTGTCTTTTTTCAGCCAGCTGATAGGCAGTATGCAGGAGTTGGGCAACACTGCACTACTCATTTAATATATTTTAAACCCTATGGAACAGTATAAGGGATTTTTTCTTACTTTTTAGAGAGACCAACTTTTAAATAGATCCGTATTACTTGATACCAGTGGCTGGTCCATCCCTACAGCGATGAAAATTTGGCTCATTTAGCGCAGCAACCAGTAAGAAGCAGAAGGTTCCCAAAGATGTGGTGCATCTTTTTGTACTAAAAAACTAAGAAAGGGACAATTACCACCAACAAGCAAAAATTTGCTTTATAAAAAGCAATTAGCGAGTGGGGATGGTATCGAGTTTGAATCTCAGTCTGCCAGCAAACTTTCAGAGTAAAAAGTCTTCAGCTTTCAAACGACAGGCTACGCAAAGCCATAAAACTCTTTTACAACACTGGAGTTATCTCTACTTTATACAGAGCTGCTACTTTTTGCAGTTGTTTGAGTTTTTATTGAATGTGTTTTCACTTTCACTGATGAGGCCCTCTGGGTTATCCTGTGGAGGCAAACTGTGATACCAGCTCCAGAAAGATGTGTTGTTCCATCACCCTGCTCTGGGGCTCCCACATCAAGAAACGCCGGGTTGTCGAGAGGGCTTCTGTCATGTCAGGATATTTCTCATCTCTACTCTGAATCCACCTGGCAGATCTTCAATCATAGGCTGATGTGTTAGAGCTCAACTGTGAAAAGTCTTAAAGCGTTGGCCAAAAGGCCAGAGGCATATCGATGCCACATTTGTTAAACTGAGAAAACTGTTTCCAAATGCCTCTTGTGAAAAGATGACGGCTCTCACAAGAAACCAGATCAAGTGTAAAAAAAGAAAGAAAAAAAAGCCTTTTAATCTGAATCTGTCTCCATTTCAAATAAGCTAATAAAAACTATGTTGTAGCAGAAAGTGTTCAGAAAGTCCACAGGGTAACACGATGTGAAATATGAGAGGTTTAAATATCCTTAGAAAGACATTTTACCTACTGCTGTGCAGGCACAACTTGAGATAAGTTATATTTACGCAATTAGAGGCAGCAGGGGTGAAATATCTGGTTTCTAAATAGTCAAAAGGCTTCAGAGACATGGAAGATATTGCAAAAAAGAAAAAAGAAAAAATTAATGCATGTAGATAAGGGTCATTTCCTATAAGAAATGTAACAACAATGCATCTCTGAATCTAACAGAACAATCAGGACGAGGAAACAACAAACCCACAAACTGGATCTATAAAGAGTTACAAAGTAAAAATGAGGAGAAATACAATTTTTTAAACAAAATTTTGTCAAGACATTTTTTTTATTATTCATTTTACTTGTATATAAATAAACATGTTTTGTGGAAATCTTCAATAAACAGTTAATTAAAATTGCATAGTTATTTTTCAGTGTTGCCTTTTGTGATATGTCAAATAATCAAATAAGTCGCCAGATGTATTACAGTAGGACTGCAGGATACTAGAAAACAAGCAATAATGTTAAATGTTGCAATAACACTGATTTGCGATAAACAAGCAAATGCTAATCTGTCATGGGTTCACTGCAAACAAAAGACTCCAGCTAAAAAAACACTATTATTTCCATTTCAAGCTGTTTATGGCCCACACCTGTTTTGGAACTGAAACAACTTAGATGAAGTCTTTTTTTAGTTACTAAAATCACCTTTCTACCAGTTAATCTTCTAAATCTGTTTATGCTGCAATAAAGAAAACAAATTTATTACAAAGCTAGAAGCTGAGGGCATCGTAGCAGCAAACAATCAACTAACGCTCATTTCAGTTCAGGCAGGATCCCAAAATATGCATATTTTCTACAGCGATGTTGCAGTAACAATAAATTATTTGTAATATTTTGATGTAACATCCAAGCAGTCCTTTGTAACTGTGATGGACCATATAGAGAGAGTGAAAGAAGCCTTTTCATAATTGTCCCATTTAATATTTTATTATTGCAATACAGGGAGATGCTGTCATTTTGAGACCATTTTCAGGTAATATATTGATACTGGCATAATAATGCACATTCTCCTTTCAAAGACCGTAACCTTTCATTTTATAAAGCTCTCCTAACACTGGAACTGGAATACATTTTGACAAACAAAAACAATAAAACAGAAATGAAAAAAAAAAAAACGCGCACACCTTGTTGCAAGTTCCAACTGTGATTCAGCATATTGTGACACTCTCAATATCTAAGTATAAATATTAAACCAGCTTTTATCAGACTAGAAGAGTAAAGGGCCTGTAGCACCTGTGCAGAAGCAACAGGAAGAATTGCGAGAAGGAATGTTGTCAAGAATCTTTAAGATATTTGTAGCAGAGTGAGCATCAGTCAACGTACAGAATATTTCAGTAGCTGCACTAAAATGAGAGCAAATCTGTCAGAATAACTTGGCCCTGTTTATTAGAAGTTTTGATGTTTCTTATTTTCAATAATCACTTCATCAATTATTAAGCGTCTCAAATAATGATTACTAACCAAAATAAGGATGTTTACAATGTTTTTCATAATCGAGCAGCCTAAGTGGACTTCGACCAAAACTATATTGCCAAAACAATAACATGGTTACATGAACAAGGAACTTGAAAATAAACTGCCGTAAGCTAATAATTAACACAGCAGCATAACTTGGCAAATATACAAATATGACTTGGACCGACACCTTTCTACTGATTAGTTTTAAACAAGCATATCAGGAAAAACAGTAAAATCAAATATGCAACGTGTCTATATTGTGCTTCTTTTCAATTGTTTAATTGCATTTAAAAAATCCTTCTGTAGCCTGAAGCTATTAATAGTTGAAACAAATATTGTGGAATATTTATTTGTATTTAAGGCGTCATTGATGTAGGTTAAGTATGATGAACCTTTAAAACTGACAATCTACTTCTTTTCAGAGTTTACATCTCAACAGTTTTGTTCAACTGCCTGTAATCAAGTTGTTTGCTGTATAAAATTATTTGTTCTTGCATATTTTATTACATACATATTCTTGCTGATGCTTTTGATTTGTGAGATAATTATATTTCTTCGATGGAAATTCGGTTGACGTATTAAGAGCAAATTTAGAGGCGGAATCCGTGTCACAGCAATGGCACGATTAAACAAATGGTGACCTCTATAGCAGAACAACTGCTGTGAAATTACAAGCCTGGAAACAAGTCATCAGTTCAATAACGAACCCAAACAGATGAATGGCACCTGTGAAATCTGAATCAAAGTACTAGATGGTTTTAAGAAACAAATTTATCAAGGTTTATTCTTTATTTTCTCTCTTTAAAAATATGACGCATGACAGCAGGCAGGTAGGTACATGTTGGCAGAGCCATTACCACAAACCGCTATGACATAGAAACATGTCTCAGTGTGGTTCCAAAACGTTTAAACATTGGACCCACAGAGTAAGAACGGCAGAGTCAGGACTCAATGACTGAAACTTCAGCTAAACAAGTACTGTTAATAAGCCAAGTGAACCAGGGCAATACGGAGATCCAACTGAACTGCAATACTGGTTTTGTTAATTTATGGACGCCACTTAAATCTGCAATAACAACAGATATGATAAGTGGTTGCTATCTTTGCTTCAATCACTGGACTTGTGATTTCACAACCTGGCAGCTCCATCCCCACTACGGTAGGCTGACGTCAGCTGGATTTTTTTTCCTCCCCCATTCAAAAACCTGTTATCTCAAATTCCTGTCGAGCAAGATCCTCTAATCACACACACATTGTAGTTCCAAGAGAAACTGACATCTTCATTCACTGCCTTTCAGAGGGATTCCTGTCAGATTCTGACTTTCCAAGGACACACTTTTAACATAAACTGTTTAAAAAAAATTAACAGATTAACATTTATCTTAACCACTTAAGCATTATGCAATATCGGGTGAACATTTCACTGAAAATAAAAACTTAATATGCAATATGTTTTAATATAAAAACCATCACTGAGGAATCCAAAAATCTGAGTTTAAAACAACATTCAACCATGATCCCGAAGTCATTTGAAAGCCCTTTTCTTTCGACAATTTTAAAAAAAAGTGTTTGCTAGTATTTCTAAGGATTCTAAAAATACAAAGGACCTAAAGCTCTACAACACTTCAATATCTTACAACAGATGTGTTGCATTCAGAAATTAAATTAAAGCTGCCATCCACCTTTTAATCACTGAATTTGTTATTTTTAAAAGGAAGGAAAAAAAGCCTTACTGCTGATAGAGGGTTGACATAAGAATAACTTTTTTAAAACAACTTAATCACTTTCCTAATGTGGTCAAAATCAAATTCAGCAAAAAAAAAAAAAATGAAATGTGTCAGCAAATATATTTCTGACACCAGAAAAAGCTGGTGTCCATGTCAAAAGAAACCTATTACTACCGCTATATTTTTCTTTTTCAAGTATTAAAATTGAACTGATTAGTATTGATCCTACTAATCAATAGTAGGATCGTAAAAATACGCTTTTTACATCCTTCAAAAAGCGTATTAAAAACTATTAAAAGTTGCTGAGTATTTACCCAGCGTATTAAATCTCTAAAGAAAAAACCGGCAGTAAACTAGCCTAATATTCCAATTTAGGTCACAAATTTGTAGAACAATTTTAAAAAGAAGACTGAAATCATCAGAAATTCCCGAGTTTCAAAACGGCTGTAATTGTCTTCATTTTAACCAATTTACATGTTATTAACATTCAGAAGCTTTACAGTTCTTTTAAGTTGTTTACTAAAATACCTAATGACATTTATAACAAAAATAAGCTCACATATTAGCGCTTTATCCGTCAAATTAAATTTGTGGAGATTTCAAGACCTCAACTTGGTGTTTTATGGCCAACATTGGGGTCCTGATATCAACTTTGTGAGTCACTGAACTGGAAGACACAGTGCTAGCTGGCTAATGCTAGCCAAGCTAAGATGTTAGCCCTCTACTTGGTCCATGCGTCTTCCATGCTTCTCCTACTTCTCAGTCTCATTCTCTCATAAACGAAACACCGTTTCAGTAACACATGCTGTTCATCAGCCAAACCAAGGGGATGAGACAGACACCTGAACACTCATCGGTGAGCTAACATTGCCGCTTTAGCCTTAGCTGCGCTTCGGAGAAAATAACACATGGTGGTAATGCAGAAGGCGACCCGCGAACATATTTCAGATTAACACACTCACCCAGAACCACCTGGAAACTCTGAAGATCACCTTCGTGTCATAATGAGAGGAGAGTCTCTGTTATCTGGAGGAAACCGTTGCTGAAACGTGTAGCGGTCCGAGTTTAGTAGAAGGAATGTTTCCACAGCAGTAGAGAGCCAGCCGGAGTGGAGGAAGATAGCCGCCGCGCCGTGTGTTGACAGCTCTCAGACAGACCCAAGCTCTTTACTACAGCAGCGGCGAACTGGACTGAACTGGATGCGTGACTGCAGGAAGTGACATATCCTGACATCACGCATAACCACGCAATCAGCGGCCGAAAGTAAATATTGGTACAGTCAAAACAGGGGGGTCATTCATTCACTGTAACACGCGTTAAAGTACTGGATAAAAAGGACTGTCGAAAATCATGCGTGACATTGTTGTTGGAATAAACGAAGCTTTATTTGCGAATCTAATGCAAGTATGCGCAAAAAAAGCAATAAAATTTATATTGTCTTTTTATTTTGCAACGCTTCTCGTTTTATGTGTAGATCAACTAGAATCAATGCATTAATGAAGAACTGTAAAGTGTATGAAGGATTTGTGATTTTCAAACGTTTTTCAAATAAAGATCTGAAAAGTGTGGCGTGTATTTGGGGTTTTTTCTACCCTTTGCTGCTGTTACTGCTGCAACTCTTTTGGGCTAAGTCTATTAGCTTTGCACAACTAGAGACTGAACTTTTTCCTCATTCTTTGACTGGGCCATTCTAACACTTTGATCTAAATGTTGCACATCTAGCAGCAATATATGGCGTGGTCTTGCTGGAAAGTGGTCCTCAACCTAAAGTCTTTTAGTAGATTTTCTTTCTTGGATTGGTCTGTATTGTGCTCCAACCAGCTTCTCACAAACTCTAACTCACTTTTAAGGATGTGCTAATGAAAACCAACCATAAAGCATGATGGGGATGTTTATGTTAAACAATGATTAACACAAACATTACAGAAAAACAGTGTTTCGGCTTTTTTCTTTTCTTTTTTTATAACCTACTTATATGATTTTGGTATGTTTCACGGTGGTCAAATGTTTGCTATGTTTCCTATATTGCTTGTGGCAAACTTTAAACACAACTTCACATGCTTTCTTTCAACAAAGGATTGCCACTCTTCCATAAAGGTCAAATTTGTAGCCCACAGTTAGTTGCCCTGTCAACAGATTCTTAGACCTCAGACGCAGATCTGCAGCTCCTCCAGAGTTAATATTGTCCTCTTGGTCATTCCTCAGTTCGATGCCACTTGTCAGAAAATGTCCATCATTCTCTGGCAAGCCTAAGCCCTTCACAGGACTTTTTAGACTAAAATACANTCCCATTGATCAAAACCTTTAAGTCTGACCACATGCTTTTGGATTAACAGGGAAAGTGCTGGACAATCTATAAAAACCTGCTTTTCCCACTGTGCGAGAGATTAAACATGTTTTGATTATTTTTTTTATTTTTTTTTTAAGGGTTTTCCTGATGAAAGCTGATCCTGAGTGAGAGATGCCAAGTCTGAAACCAAAGCTTACTAAAATGTTTGGAGGTTTTAGTATTCAACAACCAGAAAATCATTATTATTATAAATAAAAGACCGTTTGAAAGGTCTGAAAGTGAAGTTTGTCAGATATCTGGCTTTGTTCTTCTGCCGGAGAACAGTTACTGAATGCAGAGATCTTTGAGGTACAAACAGATTTGTGAGTTTAAAGGGATGTTTTGCAGGATGGCAAATTTGTTTGAATAATTATACGAATTTTTTACCTTATCCTACCAAAGCTGTAACTTCACTGCTACGAACCTGATTTCTATCCTATGGTTTTTCCTCTACAACTGCTGGGTGGGTGTAGACAAAGAGGAGGCTTTTTCCCCCTTCAGTAAGATAATGTGCTGCAGTGGGAAATATCAGTAAAGAAGAAAGAAAACGAACTACCAACATTTTCTTTCATGCTGGTATTTGTGGAAATTACCTAAAATAAAATGCATAGTTTTCAACCTAATGACAAGAAAAATAAATCTAAAAAATATTACTGGTAATTTTAGTGTCATACTGTTGTGAAAATTTAATCCAAGTATTAATTGAGAACAAAAACAGAAAACCTGCTACAGCATGCATTTATATTTAAAAACACTATTAAACGTATGTCTTATAGCATTTATTAGTCAAAGTTTTGAAGAGCCATCATCGCTTGCTGCTCTGGAACCACAGGTTGCAGTTGCTGATGTAGTTTATATAGTTAAATTTGTCTTTTTTCAGCCAGCTGATAGGCAGTATGCAGGAGTTGGGCAACACTGCACTACTCATTTAATATATTTTAAACCCTATGGAACAGTATAAGGGATTTTTTCTTACTTTTTAGAGAGACCAACTTTTAAATAGATCCGTATTACTTGATACCAGTGGCTGGTCCATCCCTACAGCGATGAAAATTTGGCTCCTTTAGCGCAGCAACCAGTAAGAAGCAGAAGGTTCCCAAAGATGTGGTGCATCTTTTTGTACCAAAAACACTAAGAAAGGGACAATTACCACCAACAAGCAAAAATTTGCTTTATAAAAAGCAATTAGCGAGTGGGGATGGTATCGAGTTTGAATCTCAGTCTGCCAGCAAACTTTCAGAGTAAAAAGTCTTCAGCTTTCAAACGACAGGCTACGCAAAGCCATAAAACTCTTTTACAACACTGGAGTTATCTCTACTTTATACAGAGCTGCTACTTTTTGCAGTTGTTTGAGTTTTTATTGAATGTTTTTTTTTTCCCACTTTCACTGATGAGGCCCTCTGGGTTATCCTGTGGAGGCAAACTGTGATACCAGCTCCAGAAAGATGTGTTGTTCCATCACCCTGCTCTGGGGCTCCCACATCAAGAAACGCCGGGTTGTCGAGAGGGCTTCTGTCATGTCAGGATATTTCTCATCTCTACTCTGAATCCACCTGGCAGATCTTCCATCATAGGCTGATGTGTTCGAGCTCAACTGAGAAAAGTCTTAAAGCGTTGGCCAAAAGGCCAGAGGCATATCGATGCCACATTTGTTAAACTGAGAAAACTGTTTCCAAATGCCTCTTGTGAAAAGATGACGGCTCTCACAAGAAACCAGATCAAGTGTAAAAAAAGAAAGAAAAAAAAGCCTTTTAATCTGAATCTGTCTCCATTTCAAATAAGCTAATAAAAACTATGTTGTAGCAGAAAGTGTTCAGAAAGTCCACAGGATAACACAATGTGAAATATGAGAGGTTTAAATATCCTTAGAAAGACATTTTACCTACTGCTGTGCAGGCACAACTTGAGATAAGTTATATTTACGCAATTAGAGGCAGCAGGGGTGAAATATCTGGTTTCTAAATAGTCAAAAGGCTTCAGAGACATGGAAGATATTGCAAAAAAGAAAAAAGAAAAAATTAATGCATGTAGATAAGGGTCATTTCCTATAAGAAATGTAACAACAATGCATCTCTGAATCTAACAGAACAATCAGGACGAGGAAACAACAAACCCACAAACTGGATCTATAAAGAGTTACAAAGTAAAAATGAGGAGAAATACAATTTTTTAAACAAAATTTTGTCAAGACATTTTTTTTATTATTCATTTTACTTGTATATAAATAAACATGTTTTGTGGAAATCTTCAATAAACAGTTAATTAAAATTGCATAGTTATTTTTCAGTGTTGCCTTTTGTGATATGTCAAATAATCAAATAAGTCGCCAGATGTATTACAGTAGGACTGCAGGATACTAGAAAACAAGCAATAATGTTAAATGTTGCAATAACACTGATTTGCGATAAACAAGCAAATGCTAATCTGTCATGGGTTCACTGCAAACAAAAGACTCCAGCTAAAAAAACACTATTATTTCCATTTCAAGCTGTTTATGGCCCACACCTGTTTTGGAACTGAAACAACTTAGATGAAGTCTTTTTTTAGTTACTAAAATCACCTTTCTACCAGTTAATCTTCTAAATCTGTTTATGCTGCAATAAAGAAAACAAATTTATTACAAAGCTAGAAGCTGAGGGCATCGTAGCAGCAAACAATCAACTAACGCTCATTTCAGTTCAGGCAGGATCCCAAAATATGCATATTTTCTACAGCGATGTTGCAGTAACAATAAATTATTTGTAATATTTTGATGTAACATCCAAGCAGTCCTTTGTAACTGTGATGGACCATATAGAGAGAGTGAAAGAAGCCTTTTCATAATTGTCCCATTTAATATTTTATTATTGCAATACAGGGAGATGCTGTCATTTTGAGACCATTTTCAGGTAATATATTGATACTGGCATAATAATGCACATTCTCCTTTCAAAGACCGTAACCTTTCATTTTATAAAGCTCTCCTAACACTGGAACTGGAATACATTTTGACAAACAAAAACAATAAAACAGAAATGAAAAAAAAAAAAACGCGCACACCTTGTTGCAAGTTCCAACTGTGATTCAGCATATTGTGACACTCTCAATATCTAAGTATAAATATTAAACCAGCTTTTATCAGACTAGAAGAGTAAAGGGCCTGTAGCACCTGTGCAGAAGCAACAGGAAGAATTGCGAGAAGGAATGTTGTCAAGAATCTTTAAGATATTTGTAGCAGAGTGAGCATCAGTCAACGTACAGAATATTTCAGTAGCTGCACTAAAATGAGAGCAAATCTGTCAGAATAACTTGGCCCTGTTTATTAGAAGTTTTGATGTTTCTTATTTTCAATAATCACTTCATCAATTATTAAGCGTCTCAAATAATGATTACTAACCAAAATAAGGATGTTTACAATGTTTTTCATAATCGAGCAGCCTAAGTGGACTTCGACCAAAACTATATTGCCAAAACAATAACATGGTTACATGAACAAGGAACTTGAAAATAAACTGCCGTAAGCTAATAATTAACACAGCAGCATAACTTGGCAAATATACAAATATGACTTGGACCGACACCTTTCTACTGATTAGTTTTAAACAAGCATATCAGGAAAAACAGTAAAATCAAATATGCAACGTGTCTATATTGTGCTTCTTTTCAATTGTTTAATTGCATTTAAAAAATCCTTCTGTAGCCTGAAGCTATTAATAGTTGAAACAAATATTGTGGAATATTTATTTGTATTTAAGGCGTCATTGATGTAGGTTAAGTATGATGAACCTTTAAAACTGACAATCTACTTCTTTTCAGAGTTTACATCTCAACAGTTTTGTTCAACTGCCTGTAATCAAGTTGTTTGCTGTATAAAATTATTTGTTCTTGCATATTTTATTACATACATATTCTTGCTGATGCTTTTGATTTGTGAGATAATTATATTTCTTCGATGGAAATTCGGTTGACGTATTAAGAGCAAATTTAGAGGCGGAATCCGTGTCACAGCAATGGCACGATTAAACAAATGGTGACCTCTATAGCAGAACAACTGCTGTGAAATTACAAGCCTGGAAACAAGTCATCAGTTCAATAACGAACCCAAACAGATGAATGGCACCTGTGAAATCTGAATCAAAGTACTAGATGGTTTTAAGAAACAAATTTATCAAGGTTTATTCTTTATTTTCTCTCTTTAAAAATATGACGCATGACAGCAGGCAGGTAGGTACATGTTGGCAGAGCCATTACCACAAACCGCTATGACATAGAAACATGTCTCAGTGTGGTTCCAAAACGTTTAAACATTGGACCCACAGAGTAAGAACGGCAGAGTCAGGACTCAATGACTGAAACTTCAGCTAAACAAGTACTGTTAATAAGCCAAGTGAACCAGGGCAATACGGAGATCCAACTGAACTGCAATACTGGTTTTGTTAATTTATGGACGCCACTTAAATCTGCAATAACAACAGATATGATAAGTGGTTGCTATCTTTGCTTCAATCACTGGACTTGTGATTTCACAACCTGGCAGCTCCATCCCCACTACGGTAGGCTGACGTCAGCTGGATTTTTTTTCCTCCCCCATTCAAAAACCTGTTATCTCAAATTCCTGTCGAGCAAGATCCTCTAATCACACACACATTGTAGTTCCAAGAGAAACTGACATCTTCATTCACTGCCTTTCAGAGGGATTCCTGTCAGATTCTGACTTTCCAAGGACACACTTTTAACATAAACTGTTTAAAAAAAATTAACAGATTAACATTTATCTTAACCACTTAAGCATTATGCAATATCGGGTGAACATTTCACTGAAAATAAAAACTTAATATGCAATATGTTTTAATATAAAAACCATCACTGAGGAATCCAAAAATCTGAGTTTAAAACAACATTCAACCATGATCCCGAAGTCATTTGAAAGCCCTTTTCTTTCGACAATTTTAAAAAAAAGTGTTTGCTAGTATTTCTAAGGATTCTAAAAATACAAAGGACCTAGAGCTCTACAACGCTTCAATATCTTACAACAGATGTGTTGCATTCAGAAATTCAATTAAAGCTGCCATCCACCTTTTAATCACTGGATTTATTTTTAAACCCATAAGTTCCTTCAATGGAAAAAAAAAAACAATGAAGGAAAAAAAGCCTTACTGCTGATAGAGGGTTGACATGAGAAGAACTTTTTTTAAAACAACCTAACAATCACTTTCCTAATGTGGTCAAAATCAAATTCAGCAAAAAAGAAAAAAAATATGAAATGTGTCAGCAAATATATTTCTGACACCAGAAAAAGCTGGTGTCCATGTCAAAAGAAACCTATTACTACCGCTATATTTTTCTTTTTCAAGTATTAAAATTGAACTGATTAGTATTGATCCTACTAATCAATAGTAGGATCGTAAAAATACGCTTTTTACATCCTTCAAAAAGCGTATTAAAAACTATTAAAAGTTGCTGAGTATTTACCCAGCGTATTAAATCTCTAAAGAAAAAACCGGCAGTAAACTAGCCTAATATTCCAATTTAGGTCACAAATTTGTAGAACAATTTTAAAAAGAAGACTGAAATCATCAGAAATTCCCGAGTTTCAGAACGGCTGTAATTGTCTTCATTTTAACCAACTTACATGTTATTAACATTCAGAAGCTTTACAGTTCTTTTAAGTTGTTTACTAAAATACCTAATGACATTTATAACAAAAATAAGCTCACATATTAGCGCTTTATCCGTCAAATTAAATTTGTGGAGATTTCAAGACCTCAACTTGGTGTTTTATGGCCAACATTGGGGTCCTGATATCAACTTTGTGAGTCACTGAACTGGAAGACACAGTGCTAGCTGGCTAATGCTAGCCAAGCTAAGATGTTAGCCCTCTACTTGGTCCATGCGTCTTCCATGCTTCTCCTACTTCTCAGTCTCATTCTCTCATAAACGAAACACCGTTTCAGTAACACATGCTGTTCATCAGCCAAACCAAGGGGATGAGACAGACACCTGAACACTCATCGGTGAGCTAACATTGCCGCTTTAGCCTTAGCTGCGCTTCGGAGAAAATAACACATGGTGGTAATGCAGAAGGCGACCCGCGAACATATTTCAGATTAACACACTCACCCAGAACCACCTGGAAACTCTGAAGATCACCTTCGTGTCATAATGAGAGGAGAGTCTCTGTTATCTGGAGGAAACCGTTGCTGAAACGTGTAGCGGTCCGAGTTTAGTAGAAGAATGTTTCCACAGCAGTAGAGAGCCAGCCGGAGTGGAGGAAGATAGCCGCCGTGCCGTGTGTTGACAGCTCTCAGACAGACCCAAGCTCTTTACTACAGCAGCGGCGAACTGGACTGAACTGGATGCGTGATTGCAGGAAGTGACATATCCTGACATCACGCATAACCACGCAATCAGCGGCCGAAAGTAAATATTGGTACAGTCAAAACAGGGGGGTCATTCATTCACTGTAACACGCGTTAAAGTACTGGATAAAAAGGACTGTCGAAAATCATGCG
Source organism: Poecilia formosa (assembly GCF_000485575.1). Taxonomy (NCBI): domain Eukaryota; kingdom Metazoa; phylum Chordata; class Actinopteri; order Cyprinodontiformes; family Poeciliidae; genus Poecilia; species Poecilia formosa. The sequence continues at coordinate 3,453,610 of NW_006799949.1, forward strand.
TGACATTGTTGTTGGAATAAACGAAGCTTTATTTGCGAATCTAATGCAAGTATGCGCAAAAAAAGCAATAAAATTTAGATTGTCTTTTTATTTTGTAACGCTTCTCGTTTTATGTGTAGATCAACTAGAATCAATGCATTAATGAAGAACTGTAAAGTGTATGAAGGATTTGTGATTTTCAAACGTTTTTCAAATAAAGATCTGAAAAGTGTGGCGTGTATTTGGGGTTTTTTCTACCCTTTGCTGCTGTTACTGCTGCAACTCTTTTGGGCTAAGTCTATTAGCTTTGCACAACTAGAGACTGAACTTTTTCCTCATTCTTTGACTGGGCCATTCTAACACTTTGATCTAAATGTTGCACATCTAGCAGCAATATATGGCGTGGTCTTGCTGGAAAGTGGTCCTCAACCTAAAGTCTTTTAGTAGATTTTCTTTCTTGGATTGGTCTGTATTGTGCTCCAACCAGCTTCTCACAAACTCTAACTCACTTTTAAGGATGTGCTAATGAAAACCAACCATAAAGCATGATGGGGATGTTTATGTTAAACAATGATTAACACAAACATTACAGAAAAGAAGTGTTTCGGCTTTTTTCTTTTCTTTTTTTATAACCTACTTATATGATTTTGGTATGTTTCACGGTGGTCAAATGTTTGCTATGTTTCCTATATTGCTTGTGGCAAACTTTAAACACAACTTCACATGCTTTCTTTCAACAAAGGATTGCCACTCTTCCATAAAGGTCAAATTTGTAGCCCACAGTTAGTTGCCCTGTCAACAGATTCTTAGATCTCAGACGCAGATCTGCAGCTCCTCCAGAGTTAATATTGTCCTCTTGGTCATTCCTCAGTTCGATGCCACTTGTCAGAAAATGTCCATCATTCTCTGGCAAGCCTAAGCCCTTCACAGGACTTTTTAGACTAAAATACACACAAGTGGGCATTCTTTAATTAGAAGGTGATTTCTGAAGCTAACTGAATGCAATGAATTCTTTCTACACATATGAGACTAAAGGGAGCTAAATACAAATGCATCCACTTTTTCAGACTTTTACATGTTTTGTGATTGCTGAACATAAAATAACATAAATTCTTACATAAGTGATCAAGGCCAGAGACATTTTAAATAAAAAATCTTCCAGAGTCACCATTTAACTTTGCATCACATTTTTGATCTTCAGCGTTTTTGACCAAAGTCTTAAAGCAACTCACTATTGTATAACTCTGCAGTCTGCGTTATTCAGCAACAGCTAAGTATTGATTCATGAGTGCTTTGTTTCTGATTTGCTCCGGGTGGACTTTTTTCCAGGAATGGTGTGAGTTATGAACATCTTCCCAACGCCCTCCTCCTCTCCTCCAGCCAACATGCAAGGTGAACAAAATGTCCGGCAGGCTCAAATGAGCTCTGCATCTTCCACGTCCTCCTCAGTTCGATGAACAGTGACGCACGGGCCAAGAAAAACAGAGAGGCCTGCTCCCCGCTGCTCCTTTGAATGTGTTAATCCAGATCCTTCTCCATTTTTTCTAAACAGAATTCCACCTTTTTTTTGGCGTGCGACGCACATTTTGTTTTTGCTTTAGCCCCATCTTGGAGATGAGGCCCGGGGATTGAGCAATGTCTATGGATTTTGATGTGGGATCTCACTCCTTTGAGATCCACTCTACATTTTGATCTCGTTAAAATCACCCAGAAAAAAAACAAAACAAAAAACTATTAAACTCCTAAGTAGATCTTAAAGCAGTGTTTCAATTATTTATGGACATCCAAGAATCCTCAATATAGATTTTTCACCCAGTTCACCTTCTGGGTCATGTTTTTGAGCAGGAGGTGGTGTTAGGTTACAATAGTATCTACTGCTGATATCAGCAATTACTTTGTTATGTCTAATTAGTTATTTTTCCTAATTCAGATAAGTTATTGTCGGAAATGTAACAGGGAGGGGTTCTGTGTGGTTCCTACCTTTTCTCTGCTCTCTGTATTGTGTAGTTATCAGCTCTTAATAAAGTCCCCTCAGTTATAAATGACCAAATATGTTGTTCTCTCGCCTTTTAGAAAGCCCCTGAGCCAGCAGACAGACAGAAAGGGCTGATGAATAATGGAGAGGACGAACAAGCTCTGGCCTTCCAGTCTTGTCCTTATCTGCTCTTTTCTCCAGTCCTGCCCTGATAACCTGAATGAGTAGCAAAATACAGGATGTGACCCAATAACCTTACACTGCGGTAGGGGGGAGAGATATTGTTTATTGGGGTGGTGTTCTCTGTAATCCTTCAAAGAAGATTAAAGTTCTCAGGAGCTCAAGGGTGACTGTATTTACCACTACAAATGTGTCACTAAACCACAATTAAAAGTAAGGGAAATAGACCGTTGAAATGCATCCCTCCATTTGTAATACTTCTAATTTGGATACTTGGATGAAATTACTGAAGTTCACCTTTCCACAATATTTTAATGTATTAAAATGAACCTGTGTGTTTATGAATGGACCCAAGAACAAACTCAGTAAGGTTTATGAAGTGACAGAACTTGTTTGTATCGCATCTCAAAACGGGTCACGTGAAAGTGCTTTCCAATTCGTACTGAATCATAAAACTGTCAGCGGTGGCCTTTGTTTTTAATAAATCCAAACCAGTTATATCAGATGTGCTTTCACTGAAGTTCAGCTCACAGCAGAGCTGCTCTCATTTGCACAACACCGACTCTTCTGCGGGAGTCCAGCCATCGAGCAAATGCAGACACTGAAGGGTTCGGGTTTTGTTGGCCAGTCTTGGAGCGGGAACTTGTCCCCCTCCTGTGGTTCTGCTGCTGATTTACTCCACTGTGCAATTGCAGCTTCAAAGTCCCACTGGAAAAAAGAGAATTACAGGGGAAGGGTTGTATTATGCAATGTCCCTCCAAGTTAAAATGCAATGTAATAAGTAACTGCAGTTCTTTGGTTGGACCTTTTGGCAATCATGACACGCCACTGCAGAGTTTAGAATATTTTCTTACATAACAAGTAACAGAATAATTTCGCACCATGTCGGTGCAAAGGTTTTTCAGACTTTGCTCCCAGTAAGACAGGCATTCTTGTAATCTTTTATACTGGTCTTGTTAGATACTTATTCAGGCTCGCTGAAGGTCTCTGTACATTTTTTCTGCTTTTTCCAGTCTAATATCTGCCCATTTTCAGAAGAATATGTTTGAAATTCATTCAGGAATAATATGACTCAAACCAAGTAAGCAATCCTGAGTTGTGTCTACATGTAGAGCTTTTAAGATAACACATTTTTATTTCAATCTTTCCCTTTTTGAAAATGAATTATATCCTTATAAAAACCATAGCCTGATTTTCTTTTAGTATTTTAGTAAATGTTTTCTTTAGCCATATCAGAAATATAAAAAACTGCTTAAAAAGACATCACATATCCATTTTGTTAGTCATAATGGTTGTCACTAAGAGACAAAAAATATTGTGTATATTAAGGAAAATAAAAAAATACATAAAGTCATCACCCTACATTGCCAAAAGTATTCACTGGTTTGCCTTCATATGAATATGAAATTAAGGAACATCCCATTTTTCATACATAGTTTAAGATGAACAGGGTCAGCCTTTTTCTGAATAGGCTTTCTAAAAGGCTTAGGAGTGTGTTTATGAGAATTTTTAACCCTTATTTTCAGAATTGCACTTAGGCACCACCATGGGACGAGGACGCTTAGAATGCAGTCTCTGCTCTAATTCATCCTAAAGATGTTTATGAGGTTAAGGTCAGGGAAAACTTGCTCAGTCAAGTCAAAGTGGACATCTCTTTGTGCAGAGGCATGCAGTCATTCTGGAACTGAAATGACCAAGCCAAAATCTTTCCCGCAAAGCTGGGAGGAAGAAACATGTTTTAGGATGTTGAATCATTAAAAGTTTCTTTCACCTGAACTCAGGCTGAGCCAACCTTCTGAAAAACACACCACCATAATCCCCTATTCACCAAAATTTGCACTCAACACAATACGCTCCAGCAAGTGATGTTCTCCTGAGAACAGTCAAAGCCAGACTTATTCATTTGGTTGCTAAAGAATAAGGCATGATTCATTGCTGCTGGAATCCAATGCTTTACAATGTAGTCGCTGAGGTAAGACTTGAACAAAGCTGCTCAGCCATGACAACTTGTCATGAAGCTCTCAGTTACAAAACCACAAGTTTTAGTATCATGAAATGAATGAATGTTTTTAGTTAAGACACATTTCTGTATTTCCATTAATATAGTCACAATAGTGGTGATTCTTTTGATAAAAGGTTAGCAATGCAAAGACAATCAACAATTGTTAACTAATGATTTCCTTCAAAACTCAAACATCCATAATAGCCGTTAATCCATGTTACAAATATTTTATTCTCACAAGGGTCTCGTGTCACACAGGGAAAGACAAGATATTTCAGGTGGTGTTTTGGCTATGGCTTACAGGACACCATCAACAAATATATGGCTGTATATTTTCAATAAGCTTCAACATGCTTTCTTCCCCCCCACAGTGGAATCTTGTGCAGTAAGCTTGCAAAGTAGGCTTTGCAATTATTGGTTAAGTACATCACTTATTGTCTCGTGAAAAAAATAAATAAATAATGCATTAACTCCAGATTCTTCAAAATCAATGCAAATGACCCCAGTGGTGTTCAAAGTCAGTTTTCAAGAACAGAACGACCTCCACAGCATGACTATGTTGTGCCGAGGCCTGCTAGTGAGCCATCATTTGATCCAGGTGTCTAGAACGAGGGTTCGGGTGGAAAGAACACACCAACCCTCGATGGCTCAGAGCGTGCTCACTAAAACATCAGAACACAAAAGTACATCTATATCTACTGCTGTCAGTATGTTTTGCAAAAATAAGGTTGCAAAGGTCTTGAGAAAGCACTTTGCATTTACCCAACGGGAGACGATTTTTGTGCAATTCACTGGCAGAAACTTCTTCATACACTATAATGTAGGACTAACCACCTGGCTGAAATCTACTGGTACCGACAGGGCTTGGTTGTTTTCTAAACTCTAACGAAAAATCAGCTACTTTCTCTGCTTTCCACTTAAAACCTCATTTTCTTTATGTGGTTATGTTTTCATTATTTACTCCTTTTGCGTTTCCACTTTATTATGTATAGTTTAAAACAAACCTGTTTACTTACATTCTTTCACTGAATTACTTGGGTTGCTGTGAAAATCTGGAATGAATTTCATGTCAGTAGGACAATCAAAACACAATTTCCTGTTTTTCAACTTGTCTCCAATTGTTGAACTAGATAATATGATTATCTACAACAAAAAAAAAACCCTATAAAAAAGAAGCAGTTAAAGGCTTGTATTCAACTAAGCTGGCTGGTTTAATTAGAACTCTTGTGAGATGACTACTTCTACAATCTTCTGTTCATTTTATTTTTAATAACAAATAACATGTAATATCATTGTGTGAAAGTGGTCACATAATTCCAGGTTAAATATATTTCAGTTAATCTCTGAAAATGAGCTGAAACCTCAACTGCTTCAATGGCCTTTATTATATTTCATAAAAAATAAAAATAAAAAAGTATTAGGTGAACACCTACAACACGGGAGGTCAAGTATTGTTCCCACACCGCTAAATTCCCAGCCAACAGACATCAGACAAGAGCCCATAAACATCTCTCAAAATAGCAGGGGGGAGCACTGGCCCCCTATAGACAAGCCAACCATTCTGCACCACTTCCTAAGCAGACAGGCCCAGCCCAGTGGTGGTCTTTAATCAAAGATTCATTACAGCAGAACAATTGGACCACATGGTAGATCTCAAACAATTCCACCCATCATTGAAGCCCCCAGCCTCACCACTCCCGCCAAGACGCAGCACTCAGCAGAAATGTGTATGAAACATTCAAGACAATAGAAATACCAAGCTGCTGGCAGCAGCGACAGACCAGTTTATAAAACGATAAAAAGAATGTCGCCACTTTTTTTTTTTTTTGAATAGGACTTAATGTTAAAGCATTGTAATGACATTAAACAATCTCCCTCTCCACTTTATTTGCGTGAGGATTAAACATTAGACACAAAGTCAAACTGAATGGAAACCTGTTCTACATTATGTCACCAAGTGCACCACCTCTGTTAAGTTTAACCAGCAGCTGGAAGTTTTAAAAAGCCGGGCTGTACTCTCTGTATGCACTTCCAGTACTTTTTATTCAGAGAGCTAAGGATTTTTTTTTTTTTTATCTAAACAATGATCAGTCGAGATTCTTTTCAAGACACAATTTTATATTTTCTTCTAAATGTCTTGTCCTAAAAACAAGTAGATTTACTTGGAATCTACAGCAGTAGGCCACTAGTATTCTTCACTGGAAAATGAATCTATGTGTGTGCAGAAATGCATTAAGCACACTTAAAAATATATTATGAACACTGTTAAGTCTTTCTCCATTTTTGAAAGTAAGACATAAGCTAAAAAAAACTCAAGTCATTTGCGTTTTTCCTGTTTGGCAAAAAGCATCGACCCTCAATTGTTTGTGCTTGCCCAGTTTGCCTTTGTTTCTGGATAAACTGACTCCTACATATTCCTGCAGCAGGACAAAAAAAAAAAAAAAAAAAAAAAGGAGTCAACGTTTGTGGGAATCTAGCCGATATGAAAAACTTGAAATTTCACTTCCTTTGCAGACCCTATGCACTTTAAAGAGAGGCATAGTAAATTACATAAGTCAGCCAATCTGACACAAGACTGGTTTCTGCTGTGTTGCCAATAGTTGACCCTTTGGCATATTGGTACTCTGCAGAGCACAGTTAAAATACAAACCCTGCACTGCTCTTTTCACCGCATCCATGGGGTTCCATGTACATGCTGAGCAATGTCTGCTTACAAGAAACCTTAACCACCATCTGACTTACTTCCCCTAAAGTCACATGTTAAAGAAACAAAGCATGAGTGATACACACCATCTCTTAGTCTCATAAGTCCCTTAAACTAATCCCTTTCTAATAAAATAAGTGACCAAAAACACAGTAAAGGTGACGCAGAAGAAATCTAGCAGCACTGAAGGCAACATCTGGAAGTATAATCACAAAAAAAATTAAAAAAAAATCAAAGTTTGAACTTTTACTCACTTTAAAGTTTTACTCAGAATTGAGTCAACACTAAAGTTTAATTGATGTGACACAGAATCATGAGCACTCTGACAACTATAATTTTCTTCCATATTCAGCAGACATCCTCTATTTCCAATATCCACAAGCTGTCACCACCTAGTGGTAAATTCTTAAAAGTGCATTATACTGCCTAATGTTTTAATGGCTGTGTTGTTGTTTTTTTGTTTTGTTTTTTAACATGATGACTTGCAAATATTTATGTCCCTTAAACATTTCACATTTGCTACATAACAGTAAAGCTCAATGTTTATTTTATTTAATGTGACAGACAAACACAAGGTAGTGTTAAACTGCGAAGCGGACAGAAAAGAGGTCCACAGCTTTCAAAATCTATATATATATTTTTTTTTACATAAAATTGAAAGTTAGTCGAGGAACAGTGTCAAGAAGAGGGACATTGTAGTTGAAGTCCTGTTTGCTACAAGGCAAGCGGGGAACACCTGGAAGAAGGTGCTCTGGCCAGATGAGACCAAAACTGAAGCTTTCGGCCTACAGTGCATGCAAAAGACTATATTATGTTTGGAAAAAGACTAAAACTGAACATCACCCGACACACACTATCGAATGGAGGACCCATGGTAGTGAAAGCATCAAGCTGTGGGTTTAGTCAGACTTTTCTGCATCAGATGGTTGAAGTTAAATACAGGGTCATTCATGTAGTTGGGGGGGGGCAGGGGGGAAAACTCAGACAAAATACAGTTTGTGGTTGAAACATGAAATGCAGAAAGGTTTGAGGTGCACGTTTAATTTTGGCAGGACACATTACTGAGTCAACAATACACAATAAGGGTAAAAAAAAGGGGGAAATATCTGACCTGAACCACATCTTAATTGTCTGCTTTGAATGGTTAGTTGATACAAGTTATTTTTGATCCAAATTTCCACCCACCTCCAGATCAGCGCTGTCTGATGAAGAGCTATAGGATGTGTCAGAGGAACAAAGACTATTGACTCTCACTACACGCACCATCCTGTGAGGAGGTCCGACATCTAATCCATCTTTAGACATTGTCACTTCTTTAAGCGACAGTAGCTGAGAAAATAAAATAAAAAATTAAAATCCCACAGTAAAAGAAGGAGTGTTGATTTAGTTTTTAGCCCTGTGTTGCTATGGTTTTGAGTTTGGATCAATACATTATTTACATACTTTAGATGTCTGTTGACCACTGACGTCCATATATTGGCCCATCTCAGTCAGCTTCTGTACATTCTTTGTCTTTGAGGAAAAGACTGAAAACTTTAACATTTAACACAATATGTGTAAAAAACAAATTAATGACACATGACAAAAGATTAATTATTATAACAGCAAAACATCTGAAAGAAAATGCACTGCCATGTTGGTCAGGAAATTAGTAAATGAGTGACAACAAAATACAGAAGATGAGCGTTTTGTCCGTAATCTCACGAGAGTCATTACAGAGATCTAAATTGTTGAAAGTAAACCTAGTTTATAGACAAAATATGTATATTTTTCAGTTAAATATGATGACTAAGACTGCATTTAACATGGGGTTTATTTATTCTCACCTAAATAACCCTTACACCAAAAATCAATTAGAAACTCTGACAGCAAGAAAAAAAAGACTAATGTAAAATAATGAAACAGACTTACTTTTGTTTGTGCTGCTGATGGAGGTTTTTGCTGTTTTTTCTGCTGCTTCTTGACAGCAGTATGTTCAGTGTTCATGCTTAAAAGTCCCTCCATATCTGGTGGTCGTTTCATTGTCTTCTGCCTGGTTCCTATCTTGCACCAGTGGATCACTAAAATCTGTCATGTCTGAGTTAAAAGTCAACATTAAAAACAAACATGCAAATCCTAACACAAGGAGCAATTATAATTGTAATTTCTGTAAACGTACAAATCACAAATGGTATCCAGGTGCTTGCAAAGAAAGGATACAAGCAGGTCCAGGATGACACAGCCAATCGATGACAGCAGCCAAGGCATAACTCTGATAAGGAATCCGAACCGGACATCTTGTAAGAGGATGGCTGCAGCGTAGAGGGCACCAGATGCGGAGCACAAAACTCCAGAGACGATAAACGTCGGGGTCAGGTTCTGTCCTCTCCTCTGACAGAAACAAAAACAGCTTATGAAAGCAGCTGAGCTTTAGGAACATGGCTCTCTGACGTTCTGGTGCTGTCTCTTACTGCTCTGCAGAGTGCAGGGAATCTGGAGGTCCAGGCAATGACGGAGGCCAACAGGCCCAGGATGTAACCAAGGATTTCTTTGCTGTCCTTTGGAATTATGAGGAGAATTATTAGCATTTGAGCTTCACATCAAGGGCTCCTCAACTCCAAGGAAACAGAGTTTTGAATTCAAGTTACATTATTAATTTAGTTTTTGACTGGCAGAAAAATGCAAATACATAATTTGTTTCCCATTGCCTTACCTGGGTCTATTAAAAATACCAAACATAATTCAACAAAAACACCACTTGTGCACCAAGAAAGCATTTCCCTAAGAAGTTTTCTTGGAAAACAAACACCAAGGATGGCACTTCTCTCCAAATCTGTCAGTTCTGCACTGGAGTTTTTCATTGGCATTTCATAAACAACCACAAACTTTCAGGTGTTTAGTTGGGACTTTATGGAGCAGACCAACATAAATTAAAGCCCAAAACAGAAGAAAAACAATGAGTGGTTTTCCAAAAATGTTCAATAAATAAAATTATGAAGAATTAGACATGCTTTTGTATTCAACCTGTACACCAACCGCACCATCATCGGGCTCCAGCTGGAGATTTGAATGGAGCTGTGCAGCAGCTTCCTTCCGCTGATGGATCTAATCGTTACAGGTTCATCAACTCTGGACTTCAGGAACCCTCCTGCAACCACCATCAATACACCCACAGCCAGAAAATGCTGCCTCCTGCGCCTCTTCACCGCCCTCAGCCTCCGCTCTGCAGGAGAACACCGGAGAATTGTCCTTTAACTAAAGGGAGACTGGAAACAAATTCCCCATTTATTCATTTGTGTGTTTATCAGGAGGTTTACTGATAAGTTTCCTTTTTAGGTTTGCCTACATGGTTTGCCCTGCGTGAGGCCAACGCTTTACACACCTGAGCTACTACGCTGCACTTTGGTTTTTTTTGCATACTGTGAACAGGTCATATTGTTTGGAAAAGATGGAGCTTTATCTTAACTTACGAGTTTTGGAGTTCCAACACAGGAGCAACGGAAGGCAGCACAAGATACAGTGCACAGCATCCATTACAGCAGCAAAAGTAGCCATAGAAATCTACAGACAGAAATAATTTACATCAGGTTAAAGTATGCAGCGGATGAAATGCATTAATAAAACTATGTTACCTGTAGGTGAAGCTGCCTGGACAGAATTGCTCCCACAGTGCTGCACAGGTTGCCCAGAAAACTGTAGAAGACTATGATGGTTTCTTCTGAATAATCTCCTCTTAATTTACACTTCTGACACGCGATCCTGAAACGGTAACATCGACTTTATTGCCAGATCTGCTTCTTTAAATCTCCGGATGGGATAGGGGACCCCGCTGCACTTACAAGAGGGAGGAAAGCAGCAATAGGACGGCAGAAAGCAAGGTGAGACCAGCGGAGACGCACAGATGGGCCGCGTCTGGAGACCCGCAGCTGGCGACCGAGTGAAGCCAAAAGGCACCGAGGCTGGTGAGGAAATGAGCAGAGCTTCCTCTGAGCTCATCCTCAGCGGTCGAGACACCTCCATCCATTTCACCTGCAAACTTCTGCTCATTCCGCGAACTAACTAAGCCGTGCAACTGAGACGCTCAACAAACAGCAAACAGGAAGGATCACCACTATTCTGAGGAGGGGCTTGGTCACCTGGGACGCACCTGCACGTTAAGGTTTTCAGCCAATTACCGTCAAGCAATGAGAGTAGATGAATTTATCCCGACTTATATTGACGTATGCAAATTGTGTTGCACTTTATCAGCATTTTGGACACTTTACTGCTGGGTCTGCAAAGAAGGTTGTAAATTAAGTTTGTTTTACAAATAAAGTTGTATGTTATTTCACATACCCAGCTAAATTAAAGTCTTCCAAATGTGTTTAGTTATCTAATTCAACAAGCAATATGCATTAAAATAAGAAGAAAGAAGTCAAATGAAGAGTTTCTGGCCAAGGTTGATGCAACTTATTTATTTCAAATCGATGTTTAGATGAAAGTCTTTAAGCAAGGACAAACATCTTTTCACAACATTTTAATGAGAGCTTCTCTTCATAGAAAAACATTGATATTATAGTAGATCATACCAATTTATGGGGCTCAACCTGGGGACATTAATTACCACTCTAGGTAAAAAAGGCTGCTATCCAGAGCAATTCAACTGCTTCATAAAGAATTAAAGGGTTCATAAGTAATACTTTTTTTTCTGAATAATTGGTGCTTCAGCTCCTATAGTCATCATTATTCAGATCGTGAATTCAGCTTTTACAATCTTCAGTTCAGAGCATTTAACCACTTAGATCAAGTCCTCGCCACACCCACAGATGCATCCATCCATCTACGTCAGGGTCCTTTAGGATGACATACGAGCTGCTCTTCAAGACATTTCATTTCATCTGAAATCATGTGGGTTTAAAAGAGTTTAGACGATCATCATCAACCATCCAGATGCTTTGTGACCCGTCGCAGTTTCTCCTTCTTGTTTCTGTTTCCGTGTTTTTTCCAGGGCTTGCCCTCCATTGCCTCCGACTCTGAGCTGCCTGGGCCGACTGGTCCGTTGCCTGGTTTGTAGCCCATGACAGTCTTAACTCCTTTGGTGAGTGCGCGGACATTATCCTAAAAGGAAAAGTTCGCCAAAGGCAAAGAGCTTTATCCCATGTTGTTTTTCAGAGAACCAGTGACGAGTACAAATAGTTTTTGCACTTATTTTACCTGATGGAAGAAGTTTTTGTCAACAACATTTTCAATCCTTTTGATTTTCTGTGGTCTGTTTGTTACGGCGGAGACGTTCAAGCTGTCCAACTCCCTCTTCTGGAATTTGCTGTGCTGAGACTGAAAGTCTTCAGGATTAATGTGTAGAGGAGGATGGCAGAACAGGAGCTTACCCTGTGAGGAGTAAACAAACTTTAGAGACTAAAAGAAGAAAATCACTTTTATGCAAAGAATTGTTGCCTGTTGGTTAAAAGTGACACTTAAAATATATATGAGATGTCTCCACTTTTCCATGAAGGACAGACTAGTGAAGTGTGCAGACACTGAACTTTCCAACCTGAGCTGTGGATCTTTGCAGCTCATCCAAGGTCAACATGGACTCTTTGCTGATTCACAAATTCTTTCCTTGCTCTGCCTGTCAATTTTTGTAACCAGCCATGACTTGGTAGGTTTCAGTGGAGCTATGCTTTTTTTATTTTGAGATGACGGACTGAACAGTGATCTGTGGGATGTTCAATACTTTGGATATTGACTTATGGCCTGATTGCTGAGCTGCCTGCTGTGCTTTTCAGTCTTCATGAAGCTTATTCTCTAATTTTATCAAACAAACATGTCACAGATTAGCTGGATTTATACTATGATTCAACAAAGTGAGTTCAATTTAGTACTTAGGTGACTTCTAAAAGCACTTGGTTGCACAGTATTTAATTTAGGGCTGTCAGAGTAAACAGGGGGATTAATATAAGTCCACGTTATACTTGTATAGGATTTTGAAGAAGCATAAACCACATTTCTTTAATTTCACAAGTAGCAGAGAAACTTCACAATAATGCAACTTGCATGGGTAAATGTGTTACAGAATGTATTTGTTTACTTTTACTGCTTTTAATAAAAGTCCCCAAAATTTACCAGTTAGTAAAACTTACATTGACATAATCCTTGAGGATGTACCGAGCTGATCTGGGCTGATCAGGCTGGCCGTGTGATGTCATAAAACCTCTCATATCTGTAGCAACCAAAAAGATACAACTCTTTTTTTCAATTAAAAAAAGGTTAGAACAGGGAAAGGAAAAGAAAGAATGTGTTGTGGTCTCACATCCATACGCCGTCAGCAGCTCCTCAGAAGTGGGGGGTCTGTCGGGGTCTTCGTCTTCCCGCGGTCTGATGATGTTGATGCCATACGTTCCTTCTAGAACATGTCGAGGGATTGTCTGACATATGTGACAAATCCATTAAGGACTAAAGACACAGATGGCAACGGTATAACATTCTCTATAATGTTCTGGAAAGGATATGAGGGAGACTGCAGGTACATGATCCCTCATCTGGTCGATGGGTAAAATCCCAGAGCAGATCATCTCCGCTTTGGTAGAAACAAACGAGGGCATCACCAGACCGGGGCAGTCACAGAGACACAGGCCTGGCTCCACATACAGAGTCTGAGAGGAGGCACAAAAAGACCCACTTTAAGCTTTTTACAGCATATGAACTAAATGTAATACTATGATTGGATTTATACCTGGAAGTGCTTAGTGTGTCCTGGTGTTGCTGAAACAGACACCTTCTTGTTTCGTAAAATAGTGTTGATGGTGGAGCTCTTTCCCACGTTAGGATACCCGACCTGTCGAATCAAAAATATTAATTATTTCACAAACTCATCATAGAACAAGCTGTAGAGTTCCTAAATGAGATAAAATGAAGACTATGTCTAAATAGAAATTCAGAGTTTTACTAACCAGCCCTATTGTCAATTGATCTTCTTTACACCTGGGTCCATTATGTGACGCTTTAAACATCTCTAACAGCTCATCTTTGTGCAGCAGTCGGCTGGAGTTATGGAAGGATTCACCCGAAGTACCGGCATTCTCTCCTTCAGCTTCGTCCTCTTCCTCCTCCTCCGAGCAGGTCTGCCAGTCCTCTTCATCGACGTTTACATTGTCTTGCTGCTCTTCAACACCACTCTCGTCTCCTTCCCGCACCTTTTCTTCTCCCTTCGACGCTCTTTCGTTTAAGTCCACACTGTGTGGCGAGCCATCTGCTTCTGGATCACTTTCTACACTTTCTGGATCATCGACTTCCATTCCCTGAGAGAAAGACACATCAGGCTGCAGTGTTTACAGGAAGCCGGAATATGAATCCACAGGTTTATCTGAAATGCATTCAGTTATAGTTCCTCACCTTTTCTTCTGCATCCAGCCTGTTACTCTCAGCCAGAGCAGACCAAAAAACAGCCCTAACACCTTCCTTCTCAAAATACTTGGCCCAGATTTTCCTCTGCTCCCGCGTTAGAAGGTCTGCCTTGTTCACCAGAAGCATGTTCACCTTATTCTCTGACACTTCTTTCACATATAGCTCCTGTCGGGGAAGAAGAGGAGTATTTAATCCCGAAGATCACGATCTAACCTTGATGTCAGATGTCTGATCTTACACTCAATTTTTACACTCAACAAATTCATTTTGGGTTATATTTTTCATTGTGTTACTTTATTTATTGTAAGAAAAAAATATATATGCTAAAATATTTTGACAAACAGGTGAAAAGCTGTTTAGTTCCTTTCTAACTGAATCTCTTGTGATTAAATGAGGCCTCACCAGGTCAGGACATCTGAACAGCAGAGGATTCCTGGCGTCAACAATCTGAACGACGATGTCACTGAAGGAAAACATAACCATGAACTTGACTTCATAAAGAGCAAAAAATGTTTTTTCAAAAGTATCCATACTTCTTAATATGTGTCAGCTACAACAACAAACTACAATGTATTTTTGGGGGGATTTTTGTGTGACAGATCGCCACAAATTACTGCTTGATTGAAAGGTTAAAAAGAAACTGTGATGTTACATAAAAATCTAAAAAGTGTGGTGTACATCTGATATCTCTATCTAGAATCCAGTGACTCAAACGCAGCATGTAGCCTGAAAAGTAGTTTTCAGTAGAATAAGTATAAATATCTCAGGCAAAGCTGGTAGAGGCATACCTCAATAGATGTAAATGTAGTGGGGCTCTGTTCCGCAATACTTTGTGGAACCGAGCCCCAATGTATTCTGTCTACTTTCTGTTT
This sequence comes from Poecilia formosa, assembly GCF_000485575.1. Lineage (NCBI taxonomy): Eukaryota > Metazoa > Chordata > Actinopteri > Cyprinodontiformes > Poeciliidae > Poecilia > Poecilia formosa. Next base: position 3,468,684 of record NW_006799949.1, read on the forward strand.
CACAAATAATCCCAATAAAATACACTGAAGTTGGTGGGACACATTAGAAAAAGTTTAAGGAGTATGAACAGAATGTTTCATTGAACTCATATATGAACTATCCTTAATTTTACCTTCTCTCAATGACTCTCCACAGCTGTCGCCAGAATTCAAGGTTCCTCTCAAACGGGGTAAGAATTAACTTCTGTTCCTCCTCCAGTCTTTGGAAAATATCAAAAGATTAGATTACAACCAGGAAAGTCCTACACAAACATAACAAGGTTCAGTGTCCACACAAAACCTTTTGAGTTCTGTAATATTCAGTTGTTTAACATTTTTCTTTACTGGTAGAGTCCAGTGTCAAGACAATTTACTTAGAAACAAATTATTCCATACTGAGCAAGTTCTCGTCTCCACTGCAAGAAGCTGTCTTTCTCTGCCTGCTGGAGTAAATCTGGGGTGGTGCTTTCATCCCAGTGAGGGCTGGAGACACACAGAGCAAAACACTGTTGAAAGCAAAATGTGGTCAAATATTCAGATTGAACCATGTATGTTCAGCTTACCGCCGAGGAATTCGGAGGAAATGTTTGTTTTCTTCGTGCAGCTTCTTTAACCTGCTTTTCTCCTCAGCTGTCAGGAGGCCTGCTCTGGCTTCAGCTGGAACAAACTTAATGTTGAGTTTCTCTGAGAAAACAGAAACAAAGACATGAAGACAGAGAAGCTTATATATTTTTTATATTGTTTGTACACACAGTTCTCTGACAAGAACTGAATGTGTGAACTGAGTTGTGTTATACCAGCAACAAACTCTGTTCCTGCCAGTTCAGCAGTGGCGAGGAAGTCATCCATGGAGCTCTGCTCTGTCACTGACTGCAGGTTCAAACGACCCCAGTCGTAGCCATCGTTCAGTTCACTGGTGTGTAGCTGGAAATGTGCGACAAAACTTTAATTCCAAACCTGACACAGCTTACATAATGCTCAACCCCGGATCAATCTCACTAAGAAATGTTTACCATCCTTTTCTTTAAGCTATGGTAAACTGTCTAACATCTATTTCCACCAGTACAAGCTGCTAACTGCGCTCATGTCTTACCCATGAGTCGCTCCTCTTGTTTCCCCTGCTCGCTTGCAGCCTCTCCTTCATCAGAGCTCTGCCGAGTCCAGCTCCTCCTCCCGCTTTCTTCTTCCCCATAACAATGTCTGAAGACGTCCACACCGCAAAATACCGTAGAAATACAAAACCTAAGTAGGGGGGGAAATAAGTTGTCTCCGTCACTAATAGCTGTGAAACATGTGGACTGCCTTGTTTTCCAGAGCTGTGGAAGTGGAACCAACCAACTGAGTGACACTTCCGGTATTTACTTCCAAGCAACGGAAAATATTCCCCGTACACTTTGTTTTAACAAATAATTTTATTAGAAATCATACACATCTTAAAAGATTTTAATATGATTTAATAAACAATTTTGTCGTTGGAATACTTAATAAAGTGGTTCTTTCCGATGAGGTGTCCAACTCTTAAATGAGCTCTGAAGAAACGGGAACTAAAATGATTATAGTTCCAACTGTACATCGAGCAAAAAAAAAAAAGAAAAAGTAATATAAAAAAAAATCCAATGTTGATCATATAGATATAAAATAATGTTTGGCATATGAAGCTTTGAATAAGATTTGGATTACTTTATCTTAAAAAGTGTCGTAAATTATTTAAAAAAAAAACAAAACAAAAAAAACACTCATACACAAGATCAGCAAACACTGCTCAAGGTAGAACCACTAGATGGAAGCATAAACCAGCGCAGTAGGCCTCTTTGTCGAGACTTGTTTTCATAATGTACTTGATTAGCTGGTACTTAAAAAGAGCAATTGGTTTTCTTTAATTTATTGTTCATATTTTTTCCTACTTAGTCCTTAAGGCACGCCCCGTAAAATATACCTTCAAGTCTTAAAAGTATATTTTCATTTAGGACAAAAGGGGTCTGGGTCTGCAGATGTGCTGTATGTTATTGACAGAACATTTACTTTGTAGCATAAAATTAGGGAAGTTAATGCTTAGCTTCAACCACAAACGTAAACATTTTCTTCATAAAACTACATTAAGTTTTATCATTATGTTTTTATGTTAAATATTTGAATATTGCACAATACGTATGAAAATAGAATTATTGACATGTTACCAAAATCAGGTTTTGTCATTGCTTGTCACATTTCACCTTTCTGAATAGAATAAATGAGAAGATAATCAAAGACATAATTTATTTCCAGCGTAAAATTCAACAAGTGAAACAATGTTCATTATACACACAGTGATACATTTGATACATTTGTTTTTGCCATTTTTTAAAATCATGACTTAAAGTTATTGAAAACTTCATTCAGTCTGAGAAAAAATTAATTGCACAACATTCCAGGTAAAATATCTAAATTTTCAATGACTTTATGAGTTTTTCTCATGTCTGAATTGATTATTTTGAAAAAAAAGTGACTTATCTTTACAGATTTTGTATTGTATTCTATAAAATAGTAAAATTTACACATAGTCACCTCTGATATACTTTTAAATAAATAAATCAGATGTTATGAAGTTCCTCAGTACTAACCTTTTGACTCTGGAGTCATCTTTGAATTATGTTTTTTAACGAATTTCATTTTTACTTTCACTTCAACAAAATTGAAGTAAAACTACTTATAATCCTTTAATGTAATGTTAATTTTTTTTTCTAGAAACTGTATTTTCTGTATTCACAATGATCAAAACTAAATGAATCCTAAGTGATTTAAGCAGAATGTAAAAGGGCAAAATCGTATTTTCTTTCTACCCCAGTGTAAAGATTTGTTGAACTATGGTCTGCATATTCTTGTCAAGAATTTTTAGATTCTCAGTTTTTATACAAATTATACAGACGCAGTGGGAATGAGCATCATTACAAATGGTCCAGTCCCCCCCTACGCTCATGCTGTAATGGTCTGTCCCTGTATATAACAGGTGAATCTGCTCTCTGCACAGCATATATCCTCTGCAGTGAGCATTTGCAGCGTTGCGCAGATAATGGACAGAGGCTCTTCGGGTGATGGTCAGATAAAGTACGTTGTCCTTGCGCCCAGCACTCCCAGAGTGGCTCATCCATGCCCTGACAGGCTCCCCAAACGCTTCTAGGATTTTAGTAGTAACTTCAAGTTTATTTTTTCTTTCTCCCCCAGTGTTGCTGTTGAACGGGAACAGCGGTAAAATGCTGCCGTGGAAGAAGAACAAGTTCGATCTGATCGAGGAAGACAAGCAGTCCAAGCAGAAGGGCTATGCGGTGAGCCTCAACTACTCCGCGCTCACCTCCTTCGCCAAGTCCTGCCCCGAGAGCGCTCTCAACCGGGTGGGCAGCATGTTCAAGTCCAAGCGGAAAAAGGTGAAGATCACCAGCGAGGACCCCACGTACACGGTGCTGTATCTGGGCAACGCCACCACCATCCAGTCGAAGGGGGACGGCTGCACGGACATGGCGGTGAGCAAGATCTGGGGCAAGAGCGAGATGGGCAAGAACGGCACCAAGATGCGGCTGACCGTCAGCTCGCAGGGAATCCGGATGGTGCATGTGGACGATAAAGCCAAGAGGCCGGGACATCTGTACCTGCTGCACCGCATCACCTACTGCGTGGCGGACCCGCGGCTCCCCAAGATCTTCGCGTGGATTTACAGGCACGAGATGAAGCACAAAGCGGTGATGCTGCGCTGCCACGCCGTGCTGGTGTCCAAGCCAGAGAAAGCGAAGGCCATGGCACTGCTGCTGTACCAGACCTCCGCCACGGCCCTGGCGGAGTTCAAGAGACTGAAGCGAAGGGATGACGCCCGGCACCAGCAGCAGCAGCTCGTCGGGGACCAGACCATCCCCCTGGTCCCGCTCAGGAAGCTGCTCAACGGACAGTGTTACTACAAGCCCCCGGTGGAGCGCAGCCGGAGTGCGCCCAAGCTGGGCTCCATCACCGAGGATCTGGTGGGAGAGGAAGAGGAGGAGAAAGCGATGCACTTCGAGTGTGAAGACATTTTAGACTCGGACTGTGTCAACGAAAAACACGAGTTAACTCAGATCATTAATGACTTGGGGGAGATGAGCATAGGGAACGACGTGCAGACTCTAAAGGCTGACCTCAGGGTCACCAGACTTCTCTCTGGGGAGAGCACAGGGAGCGAGTCCTCTATAGAAAGCAACCAGGAGTTCACCCCGCTCAGCAACGGGCTGGGGGAGGTCAAGGTGCTGGAAGTAGCCTGAATGACTATTGTCTGTGCCTCTCTGTGGCTTTGTTTTTCTGAGCCACATTTTCTCCTTGAGCAACATTTGTAGAGATGCACCAATCAAGCCTCTACCAGATTTCAGTTTCGACCAGTTCAGATTTTTCTGAGGAATAAAAAAAAAGTTGCTGCAGGTTCTAACAGATAATAATGGAAGTTAACAAATTATTGGCATTATTATGTTACTCTCTCACTCATGTTCATTAAAGTCTGATGTTGTTCGATGACTTCATAGGGAGTGGGAGTTTATGGTTTTAAGCTGCTGTTTGCCTGCATACAATTTATGATTCCAATCAAAGGATGGATTGGTGCATCTCTAAGCATTTGTGCTCTTTGTTGGGGAGCTTTTGTCTGATATGTGCCTCTACAACCAAAGGAGAGAAGCTCGCTGTAGGTTTTGGAACTACTGCCACACACAAACTCCAAATCAAGCTACTGAGTGACACTTTAAGATGTTATGAACACAGAAACAGTGGGAAAATGCATGCACACCCGAGAGATGACCCCTAGTGTGTCTGAAGGCATCTGCACTAAATCATCCTCTTTTGTTTTAGAGGATTTCTTGTTGCAGCGGGCTTTTGTTCACTTAAGGTTTATTTCTCACTTGAAACATTGTGATCCAAAAATTCTGCATTCCAGTTTTTTCCATTTTCAGTGCTACTGTGGGTCTGAATAAGTCCCCCCCCCCTCCCCCCTCGTTTTCCTGTCAGGGCGCTTCTGTGACATCCTGCTTTATTTTTGCACTGTTGTACATGTACATAATGTGTGCCGGTATGTTGTCTCTGACATAAATGTCATATCTTTGCTGTGCAAAAGAGGAAAGAAACATTTATGTACTAAGTTGTAAATTATGTTTTAGCTATTAAAAAATTGTATTTTTTAAAAAAATATATGAAATGTGGTTTGATATGTGAACCTCATGGAATTCTCAATAAAAAAGAAAACATAAACCTGTTGCATCCTTTCTGTTTTTTTTTTCATATTTGTATAAATATGAACGAGGACCTGCAAGAGCTTTGAGATCAGGTTTCCTCTGAGGAATAATTCTCTAAAGAGCAAAATGTCATTTCTCCCTGGTATTTGTCAGGATTGCAAATGTGCAGTCCAGTTAAAAGGCTTCAATAAATCTTTATCATATCTAGGCAAATGCCATCCAGGGAGGAGGATGGATAACATTTAGCTAAGCTTCTGGCTTAATGACCGTCCAGTCATTCAACCAGCCTCAGAGCAACCAGGCCACACAGCGACGTCAGCACAAGCTCAGATTGCCAGAGCATCACAAGGATCTGCTAATATCAAACCAGGTGTGACATCCCAGGTCGTCTTTAGCAGTTTAAACCCACATCCTGCGAGGCGGATCGCATTGAATAATTCAGCCTTCAATCGAAAGTCTGCGCGGTTGTTGATGTGTCGTCTGTTGCTATGACTACACAAAAAAAAATCACCACTGAAAATGGAAATGCCGACCATAAAATATGAGTTCAGTTCCCTTTATGGGATGTCACAACATTGCGTTGATGTGTGATGTAACCACAGATTCGCATCTAACGCCACCTCATGAGTCCTTTGGTCAGAGGAGGGCGTGACTCTGCGACTTCTGCTGCAGCTCTAAATGTGGACGAGCCGTCACTTCCCTTTCACAGTGAACACCAAACGGAAACAGGCGTTCCGTAGTTCTTCAGACTTAATCTTTATCTGCTGATGCTCTGTTCACATTAGCGTTGCAACTCTGTCAATGACAGACATGACAGCTTTTATTACCAGACTCAGTGGCAACATTTCTGTATTCACACCCCTTGTGCCTTTTCATTGTTTGTCACAGTAGAATCAGCCACTTCCATTTATTTTATTATGGGTTTTATGAGATAGATCAACACAAACTGTTTTATAACTAAGTGAAAGGGGGAAGAAGTGATTCGCAGAATTGTGACACAACTGTTTCATCTGTATTCAGACTCCCTGAGTCAATACTTTGTGGAACCTCCTTTTGCTGAAAATACCACCTAAAATCTTTTGGGGAATATTTATTTTTATTCCTTCCTCATTCCTTCTGGCATATGCAAACAGGCATTAGTTTTCAAATCTTACCACAGATTCATGATTAAATGTAGACCTTCACATGGACCTGCCTGATTATCCCTGGAAAGGACTGCTATTGGAACTGGGAACCATCCCCTTTACTGCCTCAAAACATACACACTAGCATGATGCCAGAGACGATCTAAACCATACCACTGTAGCCACAGCTTTCTGTTTAGGGTAGTTGACCTACTGGAGGGTGAACCTCCATCCCAGTCTCAAGCCTTTTGCTGCTTCTAAAGCGTTCTTCTGCCAGTGCCCCCTATTTAGCTGCATCCCTCTTCCCAAAAACTCTGAACCACTTCCCTGTTCTTGCGGAAAACAAGTGGTTCCCACTAGTGATATTGCTACCAACATGTTTCTTCTTGTCAGTCTCCATAAAGCCCTGATTTGTGGATTGTATGAGTAATAGCTAACTCAAACTGCGGGCCTGTGCAGTTCCTCCAGAGTTACCACGGCCCTCTTGGCTGCTTTTTTGATAAATTCCCTTAATGGCCTGTTAGTTAAAGTAGACAGCTATGATCATGTGCATCGACTGGCTAAAATGGTTCCACCGGACGCCATTGAAATCAACAACACTCTGAAAAGAACGTGGGTTTGTTTCAGCGTGTTGAGCACAGAAACCCACACTTATTTTCTCTTCCTCCTGCGGTGCATTTTCTTGTCTACACCAGCTGCAGCTTCTTGAAGTTCCCAAAACCTCAAACCACAGCAACTGTATGACATCATCAGCACAAGCCCATTTTAATGTGATTAGCAGAGAGAGAAAAGAAAGCCAGAGCCAGTGGCCCCGTGTGTGCTGTTCATGCCTCTTACAGCCGCTTGTTGCTTTTATAGGTCCATTTTTCTCCTGACCTACATTCTTACAAAGGATTTGCTGGGTCCCGTCTCTGCAGCGTCAGGGGTTAACTGGCTATCAGCCACTCGTGCAGCCAGCCCATTCACACAAGTAAATGTCTCAAAGTGTTTGCACAACACATTTCAGGCCCTCAAGGTGAAGCAAAGTTTCCCTGCTGATAAGAGGGGATTGACTAAATAGAGCTTTTGACTTTAACTTTTCACATCCAGTTTGAGACAAAACAAACACTCAGGCGTGTACTCAGCCTATTGGGTGAGCCTTAGGTAAAGAGTTCCTAAGACTCAAGGAAATAGTTTGTTCAAATATACAGTTTAACTTTATTTTATCCTGCAAAAATAATGCCATGTTTTGAACTTTGTCACATTTTGTAATGTTATAACAATGAATTTTCTTGGGATTTTATATGATAGACCAACACAACTCAGTGAATAGTTTATTATGGTTGATTTTTTTATTTATTTTTTTTAAAAATAAATAACAATCCATTCAGTCATTTTCAACGTTTACCACAGACTCTGACCTGGATTTAGGCTGAAACTTTGGCTGGGCCATTCTAATACATGGGTATGCTATAATCTAAACCATTCCAACTCTGGCTGTATGTTTAAGGCTGTTGTACTGATAGAAGGTGAACCTCTGCATCATCCTCAAGCGATTTGAAAACCCTAGTAGTTTTTCTCCCAGGATCACCCAGTCCAGTCCAGTCCATCCATCTTTGTTTCAACTCTGACATGGTTTCCACTGTCTGCTGAAAAAAAACTTCACCACGGCCTGAAGGTGCCTCCATCAGGTCTGTTATTTTTTTTTTTTCATATGAATTTGAGCAGCATATTTTCCTCAACCTCATAAATATGTTCTACTTTGTGTCTTCCATATAAAATCTCAATTAAATTTTGAACTCTTATTACATCCATTCCTCAAAACGAGGATGGACTTATGTTGAATCTTGAATGCGGCAATATTCTTTAAAAAATAGACCTGCTGTGTGTTATAGCTATCTCGTAGAAATCAACACCACCATGCTCATAAAAAAGAAAGAAGAAAGGGGATGTGCATAAAGATAAACGTTCACACTACAGAGGTCATATTTACGGTTATATCTGCGTTCCTGCTGTCTGCTGTGTCAACACATGGAAACCATTTATCAAAGGTAACAAAACTATAATTTTCAGAGGAAGTGGCTCTGAATACAGTGCAAGTACACTCGGTTTTCCCACTGACAAACAGTAAATAGGCCTGACAGTCAGACTCTGACCTGACAGAGGCACAAGAGTCGAGCTTTCTAATTAACCGCTCACTGAACAAAGCCACAGGCGATCACTGTTCTACATCAGCATTACTGCCAGAGAGCCACACAGTTTAATTTTAAACCATTAAATCTTGTTGTCCATAATACATGAGAGGACCTGGGAAGGCACAAGGGCTGTCAGTGAGTGTTCCCAGCTCCGATTTCACCCGAAGCGCGAGAGACGTCAGAGAGGTTGAGTCACAGCATGGAGGTGTGGTGACCTTTCCTTGGTGATGGAAAGAGATAGATGCATCTCATGTAAGCCTTGCACAGAGCAACATGTCCCAGCATGCCCTTGGTTTGTAGATTCATAATTAGATACTGTTTATAGAATTTACCTCAGAAATAAATGCAGATGAAGAGGATTTGGATGCACAACTCTGCAATTTGTGGTTCAAAAGTTTGTAATCATCACAATCCTCCATGATGGAAACCGCTGCTGAAGGTGATTTTTAGTGTAACCATACCATTAGGTGCAGCACACTGTAGCCAATGTGGGAATGAACTTCGTGTGGAAGATGTGCTCCACCGTGGCCTTCATGAGAAAAACATGTCACAGTGTGGGTGTGTTAGTCAATCCGTGACAGTACCAGAATGACAGCCGAGGGAATAAAAAGGACAAACAGGAAGCGAAATTCCGAGTAAGGTTGAATGTGGCAGCTGTCCTCAGCATGTTGGGCATGTGTAAATATGAAAGTTCATGAAACCTAAAGAACTGTCCAGATTAATGCAAAAAAAAAAAAAAGCACTATAATTTGAATTTGACTCAAAAACAAAAAATCAGCGCTATGATTAAGAATATGCACGTACCTGCTGTTGCAGGTGTTGTAGTTTTTTTTAAGTATGACGGGAGCCATCCAAAGCAGGGTGTCTTATAACAAGTGTGCGTCAATTCGTACTCATCAAGGGAACGTTTCATAATCGGCTTCAAACAAAAATCAAGTTAGTGTAATTTTTTATTGTCTACTTTTAGTTCACAGTAGTAGATGTGTGGTTATGTGACTCCAAAAACTAAAATATTCCAGCAGGAGGTTGCTTGGAGCTAACATGTTAGCTCTCATCTTAGCTAACATGGGAGCTAACATGTTAGCTCCCATGTTAGCCAACATGGGAAAATGTGATTTTCCCATGTTAAGAAAATATGATTTTTTAAGATTTAGAAAATCATATTTTCTAAGATTTATCTGATCAGCACTACAATCAGAATAAGTTAGATGAATGGAAACAGAGTGCAATTAAGTTCAATTATATGTGAGATCTGTTTGCTGTATGACTTACTCCATAACTGAAGAAAGTATTGAACAATAAAAAATAGCCTTATGGTTTTAGACGGACAGGTATGAAATGGAAGCAAAAAAGGGAGAATTTTTAACGCCTGGTTATGAAACGGTAATAAGTGTCACAGGGTAAGCTGAAATTAAACTGTGAGGCCTGTCAGCCTTTTCTGGCTGACACCAATTATCTGTTTTCACCGTGGTCCGACATGCTAATTCCAAATTTACCTGATATTGTTTTCTTTTTCTTGGAACTCATAGCAGAGAAAAAAATTAGCTTCAGCTTCTTTGATAGATTACTTCTTAGATGTGCCAGTATCCAAGTATCTTCATTTATACATCAAACTATTTCTTCCAAACCTTTATTTGTTGTTAAAACTGAATTAAAGTACATGTTGTTGATCAACTTCTTTATAAACTGAAAATTGTGGAAGTTCTTTGTTTTGATGCATTTAGTAATCTGATTGCTCAGAAATTAACCTGATGACTTCCAAGCCAATCAGGGGAAAATTACCCTATTCCGATTTTTGGTTGATTGATCATGACATCCTAATATTAAAAAGTAGGAATAACATGTGGGAGTCAACAGAACTTTTATTTAAGACAACTCCACCAGCAACACCTTAATGGTTTGAACAGGTGCTAATCTGGACATGCAGGAATGTTTTCCTCCTTGCGGAAAACAGCATAATTATATCTCATCAACTGTGTCAGTAGATGCCTGTGTGCAAATAAGTAATAAAATGTTGAAAACATTACCATAAAACACACGACCATAAAACAAAAACTATTAATTCACAAAAATAAACCAACTTCAACTGTAGGACTGGTGATTTGGCTTTGAAATGTGCATTTATTGTATGCATAAAGATGTGAGGGTTTATTTACAGTTATTTTACCTAAAACATACTGCTCCTCACAAATGGTAATAAATCCTACACTTGCAACTGGATTCTTTGTTAAGCCAGATCATAAGGTGACCTTCTTATCTCATATTAATGCATTTCAGACGTTCTTTTAGGATGAACCATCAGATGGCAAGAATGCAAAAATGTTATAGCACATCCATTGATTTCCCAGTTAATCTCTCCATCCTCACATCCCACACACTTTTTGCAGAACCATTTCATCTGTGAATCCGCCATTAAACTTCAGGCCAGACTGCAGCTCCCAGTTTCATCTGTAAAACACAGCTCATTGTCTCATATGACACTTCTCAGTGGGACTCCACACAGCCTGACCATTTAATGAGCCGTGTCTGTATCCATGGACCGAGCCACATGAGGCCTTGAAACTGTAGTGTCCCATTCAGCTGGCTCTGCTCTTGTTTTTTTTACTTGCTCTGACACAAAAGCTTTGCCCCTGGAGAGCCGTAGATTTCAACAGAGTTATTTTGGTCTTTCCGTTCACACAGAGGAAACAGAATAATAACAGAAGAGCGAGAGAAAATCATAAAGTGAGCCCCAATCCTGACGGTCCAAGCAGAGGGCTGAAGTCAACTTGGAAAGGCCTTTAATTGAAGAGGGGATGAACCAGTAGTAGCAGCTAGTACTCATTGATTAGGCAAATCCAGCTTGAATTTTCCATTGGATTTGTGACCCGTAACAAAAAGAAAAAAAGTGTTACAGCCCAACCTTTATGTATTGATCAATCCCCTGTGTGACACCGGGATCCAGCTAACATTTGCAGAGACCTGAGCAAGACCTTTTGGTGGATCTTCACAACATTTAACTTATAAAATCATCAAATTACATCTGAACATATTTTTCTTAATCTATACAGCTTTAATATTGGGTATAGAAATGAATTTCTTGATGCATTCATGTACTTCACAAGCATTGTCCTTAAACTGTGGTTGAAATGAATAGGGATGAACACAGGCAGGCCAGAGGAACGGATCGATAGATGTGTACAAAACATATCTTAACCTGTCGCATCTTAAATCCATCATCTGAAAACGGAGTATGACTACAACTGCAGACCTACCAAGACATGGCTGTCCACGTACTATTAGATATAACAAATCCTGGTTGCAGTTTCCCAAACTGGGCATGTCGTTGACCCAGCAGAGGAAGACAGAAAAAGGTGATCTTGGAAAGTAAAATCAAAATTTTGCTTTTCAGTACAAATGAAAACTACTGTGCTTATCAGAAAACTAACACTGCATGTCACTCTGAACACACTAAGTGTATTCTGAGGCAGAGCAGCATCATGCTGAGAAGAACAATCGATTTTATGCAAGGCAATATGGTTGTTATGTCCAAAGGGTTGTATGCAGATTGGTATTTGTGTGTCTCTTCTTCTCATTACATGATGTGACAAGCAATTGCAGCTGGAGTTGTTAAGGTTCATCAGGAGGAGGAGCTTAAAGAGGAGCAGTTCCCTGAGGCAGATGGCAGATTGTTTAGATTGACTAATAATTAGAGGCACTTCTTGTCTCTACCTACGTTTCTAGAAGTTCTTGTGTTTAGTCCTTTGTTGTCGTCCCATCAGGAAACCACTTTACCTATTCAAGCTCAGTTCCGGGTTTCTGTCTTCAAAATAGAATCTTTGGCAACAATTTTTACACTTTTATTTGTGGAATAACTTAGAATACTGACAAATATGATTGGTTTTACAAATCCTAAGAGTTCACAAAGCTTCTTCCTATGATGTCAAAAAAGTGAACTAACCTCCTTAAAAGAGACTGCAGTGTCAGTTTGGAGTCATGTTCTTGTCAGGCAATTGCTACTGCTCCTCTCTGGTCCATTCTCCATGTTTCCAGTATCTTCAGCCTTTAGCATCGTTTATCTCTGCTGCTGGATGTCAGTTTAAACTATCCGTCTCCCTGAAAATGTAAACAAAACAAAGCAGAAACTGTAGAGACATTTCTGCTCTGTTGCTTTGTCGAAATAACGGCACAATAAAAATAAAACCAGTGTGAAACTTTGCTGCAGATATAAGGAACAAAGTTCAGGATGCCTACATGCAGTGTTGATTCTAAGCTCAAATCAGATGAAACAGCGTGATCTTGTTTGAGGGTAGAAAAGGAAAACAGATGATTGACTCATTGAATGAGTGGCAGATTGGGTGCAGGTTTTTGACAGGTATGGATACTATAAAAAAAGAGAAGTCATCTTCATATACACGACAGATGAAAGAGCTTCAGGAGGCATCAGACCGCATAAGCGATGTCAACATATTTCAACCATATGTGACTGGCTGTTCAGGATTTAGCCAGATGGCAGCTCATCCCTTCCAAGCCTGTTAAAGCCTCTTAAGACACAGACCATGAGCCGCAGCAGACAACAGAGCAACCTTGCTGGACTTCCACGTCCAGACGGTAATCTCACCGTGACCGCCCAACCCCCACACGCTACATTACCTCCGTGGAGTTAACATATCATCAGGTTTGAAGAGACACACATAGTTAACCAAGTACACATTGGTCTTGACTGCTATCCCCACATTACCTGCTACCTTACCTGGAGGTAAGCCTTAAAGTGGCAGTGCATGATTTAATGGGTGTTTAATGGTGCTGAACACAGGCTTTATTGTAGCTGATTTATGCAGCAGTTTCCATACATTCTCAGAGATATTTGTCTTTCCTCCAGGATTCTTATTTTTTCAATTTGTTTTTCCATCCACAAAGAGATTAATTTTGTTCCACGCTGCTGATCCTAAGAGCATAAAATCTGCTCACTTCCTACTTACCAGGACTTTTTTCCCCTGAAAAGAACTACCTTACATCTTGTGCTTAGAGCAGCAAGTTTTAATGATACAGACGGACTTTGCTTATTTATTAACTGAGGGTGCAAAGTTTCTATTACTCATATAAACCAGTTGGATGTATGAGACAGGATTTACCAAGGAGAAATGCTATGCCAATGCATCGAATTGCCTCTGATTTACTTAATGTACATTTTGCAAATGAAAAAAAAAATGTTCAGTTTTCATTCCACTTGATCTAATCTTTAAACTTAAATGATATAAAATCTAATGTGTTGCAATTTTTTTTTATTGCTTATATGGTTCGCCAAAAGGGATTTATATTCAACTACTTTTTGGTCCCAAATAGGAGAAACTTGCATAAATTAATTTTCTGTGGTCAGACAAGCCCAAACTAAGATTTTTGGTCAACATACAAAACATTATGGAGACAGTTGTGATTCTTAGATGAATGATACCCTGGCAAAGCTCCTGCTACTCCTCCACTTTTTCTTTTACATATAAAGTCAAAGACTACAAATTGATTTAGCCCTGTTCTGCTTCATTTGCTGGGAAAATCTGCTCCATTTGGTTGAAATAAGCAACATCTGATTTGCCTAAAACATAGGACTTGGTCCTCTTACGCAGATTCTAATGCAGGAGGTGAACTACAACACAATGCATCATGGGTAAGCACAACTAAAGCAAACACACATGAAGTAAGACAGTCGGGGGAAATGACTCCTGATCATCTGTGGAGGAAGTGTTAATTAAATGCGAGTAAATAAATGTGGTTATCACTGCTGGTATTGTGAAAGCAAACTCGGACCAGAAGAATGTAGCAACCCAAGACAAACTGACTCCTCAATTGTACTGGGTTTACTGGACTGTAAACCCAGTACTGTACTCGGTACAGTACTGGAATGTACTGTACCCATCTTTACTGTAAGGTGTAAAAACAACTTAAAGAAGCAGTGTAGACTAATTCAGGCCAGGCTTAAAGCATATGCACTGTGGTTTCCATGCTGTAGGAGTCCTAAAAAAAAAAAAAAAAAACATTAAAAATGATATTTTTGTGTTTTCAACAGGTTACAGGTTTGTAAATCTCAGACTGTGAATCAAGAATCTCTGCTAGGTGTAGAAGATCAACCAGTTCAGGTTCAACTAATCTAAATATTGAAGGTTTTGAACTCCAGTGGATCAAATGCAGTTCATAGAAACAGTGAATCTTGACTACAACATCCAAGTCATTAACAAGTCAAATTTTCTTGCTTTCTCTGAATAACAACATTCAGTAAGTTATCTGGTTGGTCTGGTTGTATAACAACAAACATGTTTAGAAGGAGCTGTTTTTCTTTTTGAGAGCATGCAATGAGCACCCTGGACAATGAGCCCTGTTGCACATATAAAAATATGTTGCGTAGAAAATACAGGGCAATGCTGGAAAAAGACCTGTTAGAAATGGCAGGAGGCAGTACATCCCCTCCCAACAGGATGACAGAGCCGAGATACTCAGCCAGAGCTACAAGCGATTAAAGCACATTGATGTGTTAAAGTGGTCCAGTCAAAGTTCAGTAATTAATCCAATTACAAACCTGCGCATGACTCTGACTCTGTGACTCTTCTTTGATGTCGAATAATTAAAAATAAAAGCCAATTATAAGCTTAATTTGAAGCCAACATTCTGTTCCAAATCATACTGTGATTGTTGCAGGAATTGTACAACTTGTTTCTGACACACCCAAAACTAAAACATTACCTGAATGAGGTGCTGCCAATCATAGGCACATGAGAAGCATTACACCTGAATCAGACAGAGGGATCATCTGCTTATCTTCCCTTATGCAGGAATGAGGAAAACTCTGTCTGTCTGAGGAGTGAGAAAATCAATCAGAATAACATTGTCAAGTGATTGCATGCTCACACACACACACACACACACACAAAGCTATGCACATCCATGTAAGGGTTTGCAATAACAACCATACTGATGACATTCTTTGAGTGACCTTTCACCTTCCCTTGACATTCCTTTCTTGTTTTTCGGCTGCGTTTTTTTGGATGAATCATGCTTTGTCAAAGAGAAGTCCTGTTGAATCAGGCCAGCCTGTCTGTGATTTAAATCGCCAACGCAGCTGATCAGGTGTTACTGGCTCGTTAAGGCAAACAATAGCAAATATGCCAAGGCTGTATCTGATCCAGAGCTGCTGTGTTTTTGTTTTGCTGCCAGTATGGTTTTGCTGATCTCTGGGTTATCAGAGTCGAAGAACTTGCTTCCTGCTCTGAGGTTTGAGGAGATGTTGTTTCTTTGGCCTCAGTTAAGCTGCTAAATGTGCTCCGATTGTTTCACCTAACCGGTTGTGTTCAGATATGTCTTCAAGAACAGAACTTGAAAGCCTCTTTGATGGGTGTTTATGTGGTTGTGAGTAACTAAATGATTGCTGAGTGAAAGACAAACTGTACTCAAGACGTGTTATGTAGCATACTATTAGTGACAAAATACAAACCACATTTATCATTTTCTGTATCGTCTTTCTTCTATCTTTATCTGCTGACCTGTTCCTCAGTCTCTCTTTTATTTCAATCTTCTTTCAGTTCCATTTCCTCTCTGCATATCTCTTCTGTCTATTTTTCCTAACATCAAAATCTTAGTATCATTCAATCATTACCTCAGGCTGTTTATTTATTTTTATTTTTTTTTTACGTTGACAACAACAGAGCCTGTAAGTATGTATTTGTGAGCTGAAGTTTCCACACAGGACGGTGAAGAGAGAACGGCAGTTTGCAGTCTCATGGAGCAAACATTTGTCATTTCCTTCCCGTTTCCTTCATTTCATTCAACGGCCTCCTGTTGCAAGCTGCCCCCTCTTTGCTCCTCCTGGAAACACACAAACACAGACACACAATGTCAGACAACACACAAACAACCTCGTCTCACATAGGAAAAATACTTCTGAACACAGACACAGACAAAAACAAGCTAACACAATGTAGCTGCAGCTGTAAACAAAACAAAACAAAACAACAGTTTCAACTCTTCTGCACCAATCTTGACTCAAATGTTAAGAAATATATTTTTATTACAATTTAGTGATTTATTTTCCAGATTTAGGTTTAAGTTTTTTTTTGTTTTTTTTAAGAATCTTTGGGAGCAAGATGAAACTTACCTTTAGGGTCATGTTTCCGGCTGCGTTGTGATATTGGTGTACATTACATTCCTGAGATCGATATCGAAAACTTTCAACAAAACCTTGTTGAGAACAAGGCCATTGTGGTTGAATGTGTTGCTCAGTATCTTCACGGCAGAAACTATATCTGACTTCCAAGGTCTTGCTGAAGCTGCAAGTGCTTCTTGGCTCTGGGAAAACTAACTTTTGATTATTTTTTTAACTTCTCCATCAAAACTCTTGAGAGGAGCACCTACCTGCAGCTGGTTTACGGTGAAATTTTATTCTTTTCAGTTCTGGATTATTATTTTTCCAGTGGTACTTGCCTGGATATTACAGCTACCACCGTTGCCATAGCAAAGTTTTGCATCAGAGGGAGTTTTTATGAAGGTGCAATCTGTAACATTCTTTGGTAATGAGAAACTTTTTTATGGGCTATCAGTTAATATTAAACAATATATTGATTTGAACGCAGTATCAGGAACACTTTCTAAATTTCACTTCCACATTTCAAATTTTATTTTCCTCTTCACACTCGAATTTGCTTTTATTTAATTTTTTGCATGTGTAGATATGTTGGGTTGTTGCACCTGTTCAATCTTATATCCATGACTCCATTTGAAATAATTAAAGTGAAAAAAACAATTGACTTGTTCAACACTTATTTTAGGCACCATGTGCACTGTTTTTGTTTTAGCTAGAGTCACTGAGATTATGACAAAGAGTCAGCAGTCATGTAAAAATGACACAGCAAGGAAGATTTTCTGGTGCAGCAGCGAGTAACCAGAGCAGGTCTGAACTGAACTGAGGCTTATCAGCTGTAACCCAGCAACAAAACCTGCAAGGGTGGTTCGTCGTGTGAACAGAGGCACCAGTGGTGCTTAAGGTTCAGCAGGGAGATTTTTTTTTCACATCGTTTACGCCTTTGAAAAATAACACGCAAACTCCTCTGTGTTTGCATTACATTAATTCATCTGTCACTGCAGCAGTAAACAGTTTGTGTTAAAAGCCCATAAAGCATCTGCAGCAGAGTTTAAAAGAATCAGGCAGATCCTCTGATAAAGTCTCACGCATCACTCTGGATGTGGGAAAGCAACATGTTGGACTGGATGCAGAGGATAAGCTCTATAATTATCCAGCTTATGAAAATGAAATTGACAGAAACCATTGTTTGCTCTAATAAGCAAATGGTGCTAACACTGTGTGACAGGAATGCTCCCAGTCAGGATTCCTGTTATTGAAGGAGACTGTTGCTCTGTGTGTCGGTCTGTGCGATCTTGTTTCAGAGTGAATCTGGAAAATCACTGATCTCCTTCTTTCCTGCTTAATCAAGAGTTCAGCCTCTTGCTGACTGGATTTCCAGAATGTATCGACACGCTGAAGTTGCCTCATGCGCTTGAACATGTTTGAAATGTGTTTTGAAGAAACACACACCCTTCAATAGATTCCAAAAAGTTAATCTCAGCTTGATTAATGTGCAGGTCAAAGCAACTCCTGTTTGTTTTCTTTTGTTCGTAAACTGCTCATCAGATTCCCACATTTTGTGAATGTCTTGCATAGCTGTCATCAAATTGAAATAGGAAGTCGCGGTCAAAGCTAAATGCCTTATTGCTCTGTATTTCTGAGCTTCAAATTTAGTAGGTTTCAGAGTTTTTAAAAAGTCTAAGGTCCTCCGAGGTGTAGTAAATGAGAAAAAGCAAGTTAGTTAACAGCTGGAGATGTAATGTCAGGGAAAAACACATGCATCTTAACTTCTGATTCAGTGTCATTCTACATACCACCAAACCTTTTTAAAACTCCCTCAATACATTTTGGTCAGTCAGATTATTTCTATTTTACAAAAAACAATAAATGTTAAAATAATCTGAAAAATATCAGCTGTTAGCCTAATATTGCTTTAAAAGTTATTGTAACTATCTCCATGGGCGTGCATTTAGGATTTTTCATGATGTCAATGAAAACATTCATACAGATTGTTCATACTGTCTGTAGTTTTCTACCGAATAAACAAAATACTGCCACATAAGCAGTTTAAAAGTGGTGGCGGGCGCTCCAGTGCTTCTCAACTCCGATGTTGCCAGCCAACCCGACAAGCTGACGCCGTCATCAAAACAGGGCGCCTCAAGAGCCGCGTCTATTACTACTAAGACTGTAAAAAAAAAATCAAGTCTACAATCATTCACATCCCTGGTTGATTAATAATTATACATAATAATAATAATAATAATAATAATAATAATTTCCATCAACCAAAGAGTTTGTTTCTGAAAGGAAATTAGAAAACCACCTCTCAAAAGACAATAAAACAAGTTTAAAAATACCAAATAAATCCCAAAGAAAAATAGCATTTACCTTTTATTGACAGGTGCAATCAAGCCTGATTATTTATTTTTGGTGACAAACACAAATCTTTGAAGTTGGAAGGCCCTTCTTGGCATCACCCTGATCTTTAACTTTCTCCACAGATTTCTCTATCAGAATCAAGTCAGTACTCCAAACTGTCACTCCTAGTCACAATATGCATGGTGGTAAAATAACAATATTACTTTAAACTAAACTTTTCCAGGTCTATGAATGATGAACTGTGTGCCTTTTACACATTTAAGAAGAAACTGTCAAATGAATTTATCTTTTGAATTAGATTCCAGCTTTAGCCTTGCTAGCTAAAGCTGGAGTGATTAAATTGGATGTTTTGGTAACCTGAGTTGTCAGACAACAAGAAGCTTTCAGTCGATTGTCAACACAGAAGGGGAACTAAACAACTGCTTCCTTTTTTCTTCAAAATAAGAGTCTTAAAAGTTCCCAAATGTCCAACTGAAAAGCACTTACCTTCAAATCTGGGGTTGTTATTGATTGCTGCTCTTACTGTGCCAGAAGAAGTCACATCCTGACAGCAACTAGATAAAAAAAACATTAACAGATTATACAAACCTAATCTCATTTATTACCTACTTTTTCTCAGTTTTATTATTGACAGTTTTATATGTGAAAGCTCACAGCAAGTTTTTTTTTTTTTGAGCCAAGACTGAAGAATGAAAGGCATTTTTCTTTGCAAGCGTTACTCATAGTGTTGGACTGAGCTGACCAGAGGTTTAGAGGTTGTGGAGACAAAGGGTCATTGCTCTGGGTCCAGTTCCCATCTGTCACTGGAGAAGTCACGAGCCTCCACCAGCCTGTCTAACCTGTTGACACAGACATACAGGCTGGAATGCAAAGCTGCCTGTAGCTTTCAGAGGACTTTTACATTCCTCTGTAACTTGAAAAGAAGAGAAGTCAAAAGGAAAACAGGATCAGACCAGAAAAAGAAAAGCTTATAGAGTGGGGAGTGAATTTCTCATAAGCTGGCGACTCTACTAAATGCAAGAACTGGAAATGGTTCAGAGCGTAGATTTTAAACTAGTCGGCTCTGGATCTATTTTCTTAATAATTTCAGGGGATGTTAAACTGTGCAATGTAAAAGTGAAGAAACGATGTTTAGTTGGACTCTGTGGGACATTCATTAAAATGTTTTTCAATAATTCAATAACGGAACTGGGATATCTTACAGTAACCCAAATATTTATATTTTCATTTTATAAAAAAAATCTAAAAAAATAGATGTTAATTGAGAACCAACAGTCTACCTGTTTTTGTCCAAAATCAGCAGTATGTGGTTACAAAAGATTTAAGACTTTAAAAAAAATCAGCAGCTGAAGTTTAGCTGATACAGCAGCTTTAACAATGGGGTTAGCGGTTCAATTTGAACTTTGAACTTTTAAATTTAGGCCACTTGTGCTCTGATAATTAACTTCTTAGGAGTATCACTCACTGTTGTACGTGGCTCAGCAGAAAAAAGTAGCTAAATGGCGTCCTACCACTTACATAATGATATGATTTGTTTAAATGGCCATGATGGAGGTGTAATGGTTGATGTAAAAGAGATGATGCCAAGAGAGAGTCAAGAACTGAGTAAAAACAGAAATATGTAGCAAAGCAAGACGAGCTTATTTGTACACCTGCATTCTTACCCGGGATTTTTCACCAAAAAGACAAAAGGAGCACTGCATAAAACCATGACACACAATCACATCACAGAAAGAAATACTAAAACATTTGCAAATAAAAAGCTCAGACATGATTTAAAAGATAAAACCCAATGCCGTGTTTTATTTTCATGCAGTTGTTTATTTTATACAAAGACAAACAGCACATATGCATCCCAGTCAGCTGGGCGGCATCTTTGCACATGAACAATTGATTTTCTATTTGGACCGGGGTTGTAAACATCTCCTGCTCCTGTCTTTGGTAAAGACCAATGGAAGCACACACTTGTAAAGAGTGAGTAGCGATGATATCTTCTTTTACCTCAGAGAGACTTCAATTAGAAGCAATTAGCCATCTCAAAAAAATCAAGTCGTCGTTTCTGGCAAAATGCAATACCAGCTTTTAAGTCAACACTGAACAGATGTTGTTCCACTTTCACAAAGCCTCTACAAAATATGCATGAAACTTCAATTAAAAAGGGCATATCAGTAAACAGGAAAGTATCAGGCATGACATTTTTTTTTTTTGGTGCAAATATCTTATGCAAGCTAAAACTGAGAGCCTGGAAATAACTTAAATAAATCTGAAGAAGTAGCTCGACACATTTGTTCACCGGCTGTCGGGGAAAGTCCCAGTTAGGCTTTGATTAGGCCTTGTAAGTTTTATTCATGATGTAGCACATTTAGCAAACCACTCACTTTCCTCCCCTGCTTCCTTCTTCCTTTTTATCAAAAGACAAAAAATAATAAAAGGCAATCACAGATGAACAAGGTTTCAAACAGGGTGAAAGTAGGTCAGAAACCTTTTTTCCGTCTGTTGAACATGCAGAAGCAAATTCAAAGTGCAGATGACAACAAAAACCAGAAGACAGGAGTCTACTGCTCGGCTCATAAGGAAGTCCCACCCTTTAAATTAATACTTTAGCTGCTGTCACCAGTCTGCTGTTATGCATCACTCCCTTAATAAGTACAATAGGATGAAGACTTAGACGATAAAGAGGTGATTTGCCTGAGACAGAGTGTCTTTTGTGTCATTTTGTGTGCTTCTGTACATAAATTTAATTGTTGGGATGAGTTTGTCTGAAGTGATGTAATGCAGGCTTTGACAGCACATTTAAAACCAAATGAAATGATTTTAGAGGATGAAAAAAAGGAACAATAAATGAAAAGTAAGAAATAAATAGTGGGGTTGTGAAAAAGTATTTGGTCCCTTGAAGAATTTTTACAGTTTTTGCTCCTTTGTCGCATGTAAATTTGACAACATATTGCACTGTACTGTACAGCTAGTGGGACGTTAGTGTCCTTAGACATCATTATCTGTAGAGGAAGAAGGGCAGAGAGAGAAGGGAAAGATATGCAGTGAATGGCCCAGGGCCAGGAATCAAACCTGGGACAGCTGCAGAGAGCAGAGCAGTCCCTGCATGTAACCTGGATTACTTTAAGCTTTGTAGGATGCATTTAATCAGTTATTAATTTGTTTGTTTGCTTTTCAGATGCATAATCACAGAGGTGTTTATTCCACCGCTGCAACTCTGATAAATGACACTGCCAACTAAATGCTAGTCCAAGAAAACAGATAAAAAGTTTGAAGAGCTCCTTTGCACTTGCCTCCCAGTTGTTCTCCAAGATGATTAACTTTTCAGCATTTGGGTAAATATTTCCTACAATATCCCTTGCAATGCGCTGAGATATACATTAATCATCTTCCCGGAGTCTGACTGGGTGCTTTGTGCTATTTTATGTTTTAGTTTTCTTTTTTTGGACACACTTAAATGTTTGAGACCTTAAAGGTGATATGAATAAATAAAAAAAGAGGCTTTTGAATAAAAATGTTAAAAATTTAAATTCATAAAAACTATTAACTTGTTGTGCCTCCCCTTGGCAGCAACAGCTAGCATCAATCAGTAACTGATTATGAGTCTTTGGCATCACTTTGGATGCCAAAGACTCATAATCACTGTGTTTTATTTAAACACAGTGGTGTGTTTTTTTTTCAATATGACTAAAATCTCAACTTTATCCAGGGCGCTCCAAAACTTCCACAGCACAGGTACACCTCAGCTTAAGGCCAAAAACTGGAAATTTTCCCTCACTTCCATGCTCTCTTAGCACAGCACACAAAATGGGGGCACACCTTCCAAAACGTTTTAGTTTTGACTTGTCAATCTAAAGAGTATTTTGCAAAGGTTTTGGAGATATTTTGGTAGGTGTGCGTCTCTTTGCTCAACATTGGTTTTGGTTTTAGCTCCTTTTCAGCTCCATTTTATATTGTTTTTTGTTCTTTTCAATAAAATTTTTTCTCATCCTTTTTTTTTAGATTAAATTTATTTCAATTGGGATGTAATTTTTCAGGTCTTGTTTCTTTTTTCAGATCAGTTTTTACTTCAGAGTTTTATTTTTATTTTTTTGCTTGTTGTATTATGTCGGGTCATCTTTGTTAGATCATATAAAAAAATGTCATCTGTCAACAAACAGAAACAGAAAATGTTCGTCTCCGGGTAAATAACTTTTCGCCGTGGTAAATGAGAGATCTCCTGACTTCCTTTGACTGCATCACAGCTACATGAAGATTAGGAAATGCAGTTTTAAAAAAGTGAAAACAGTAATGTGAGACGAACGGTGAATGAAGGATGGCAGGAAGCTGAAGTAAAACACAAACATGTATTCACTCGAAACACGTAACACACTGAAAACCTCCGTCCTGTTTCCTGTTTACGGTGTCCTGTTCGCTATTTCTGTCTGCAAGATGTTCGCAGGGAGGTCTTCAACCTTAACAATAGAGCAGTTCAGAGCGGTAACACTCAAGTTAGTCAGTCATGTCGGTTCTTCGTTTTTCTGGTTCCGCTCTGCTGGCAAACGTGAACACCATGCTTCACGTTTATCCATCTCTTGAAGCATTGGCGTGCATGTTCTTGCTGCCTTTGGATATTTTATTGTTTTCATAATTAGCACCAAGCTCCATTGTTCTTACGGGGAAATCTGCACGCTATTCCACATGGTTCAGTTTTATGAAGAATGTTGACTTTACAGCAGTAGCTCAGGAAATCAGTGTTTCCTTCATGCCCTTTTTCAGACGAGTTTTGAAAACAGAAGAAAGAGAAATGTCCTCTCTCTATATTTAGTGGAAGGTCAGTCATCACGCCACAGTTT
The DNA here is from genome assembly GCF_000485575.1 of Poecilia formosa. NCBI lineage: Eukaryota > Metazoa > Chordata > Actinopteri > Cyprinodontiformes > Poeciliidae > Poecilia > Poecilia formosa. Next base: position 3,492,471 of record NW_006799949.1, read on the forward strand.
GAAGAACACAGGTCACCAAATAAAGGGAAACATCTCCGTGCAGCGGTCTGCTGTGGCCCCGCTGCCATCCGCCACGACGCCTGTTTATTCATCACGCTTCCTGTCCTTGTGAGCCAAAGCGCGCGTCCTTTAGCATGTGTGTTCAAGTGTTAATGGGTTTGTGTCCACATTGTTTTTTAACGCCGTTTCAAACGCACAAGGAGGCACAGAATCAAGCAATAAATCTATTTTCATACAAGTGTACCATGTGCTTTATAGAGGTTAAAAGTATAACAAGAAGACAACATACACAGATAAAAATAATTATTTTAGAGATCGAGCAACTGAGGAACAAAATAAAAAAATACAAAGATCGAGAGTATTGTAGGTGAAAAGGAAAAGCGCATAACGATTCAAACAAATATATTTTACACTTCCTAAAACTGACCTTTTTATGATTTTAATGTGACTGCCTTGAGATTCAAGCGTTAACACTTGGGCTAAAACTGTGTGATGAATGAATCAGATTTAGGAACACATATGGCCTGAATCTGACTAATTTGGTTTATGTTATTCACATAACATATCTGGGAAAAAGAGTCATATTTATGTCCTCTGTGGCTACTGCGAGCAAAGAAAATGGCATCTGGAAGCACTTTTCTAATGAAAAAATCAGTAAAATAAATGTTATTCAGGTCCAAATATCTTGCAATTTCTCCATAAAAACCTGAAGAAGGAAAAGAAGTAAAACAGAAAGAACAAAGAAAAGAAAGTAACACAAATAATCCATATAATACTTGAATATTGAAATCTAAATATATTAATACAAACAGATATTACGTCTTACTAAACTCAAACCGAACAGATGCTTTAAAAACAAGTAGAGTGAATCACACACAACCTCAGCTGTTCCCAGCAGATGATTCACAGCTGTGTGAAAGTGTCATTCATGCCTGCGAGGCTTTAAGCTGAGCTTGAACATCTCCTTCCGAGTTCAGAAGAAAAATGGAAAACAAAAGAGGATAAAAGACCCAAACACATATCGTTACCAAGACAAAAACAACACAGCTACCTACAAACAGAACCTTATTACCAGGTATTGAAGATGAAAAACAGGAAAACAGGAACACAGGCATCAGATATTCCGATAAACAAGAAGCGAACCGTGTACACAAACTCTTAATAGACGACTAAATATTTATACGTAAATACTGGAAAATGCAAAAAATATTCCAAGTAGACAGTTTTCTCCGAAGGAGGTTGTTGTGACCGTCTCAAATAATCATAAAACAAATTTAACACTGTAAAACATAACACCTGATTTATATTTCGCAACAGGAAACTGCCAGTGACTTAAGTGGCAGTTTTCATGTTGTAGCTTGGTTTTTTTTTATGAGCAGCTGATATTTCATTCCCACATTCGGTGTGACAGTGAAACTCTGACAGCAGCCCCAGCAGCAGACAGCTGTCAGCCGAGTTGGCCACAGGCAATCTATGCCAGGAAATTTCAAAACGGGGTTGTGAGCCAATCAGAAATCACATCCAGCATGCCAGTTAAAGGTTCACTTAACTTGTAAGCCGCATTTTATTTCCCTGCATTTCGTGGGGACAATTAGATATGGCTACATAATTATTCCACCAAGTGCACAAATGAATTGAAACAGAGAAAATAAGCTGAAAGTGAACTTTTTTTCCTAGATTACACTGAGCATCACTTTATGATATCATCACATTTACTCATATTGTGTCTCACACGCAGGACCAGTTTTTCTGGTTTTCCAGATTTCACTAACTATGCTAAAATGAAGCATGACTGAAGTCTCTAACATTTAAACGCTTGTAGAGTTTTGCCTCTGCTCCTCTCTTCTGACCTCTGAACAAAACCAGTTTGAAACAAATTCAAAAATTTTACTCGCATAGCAAGAATACTCAAAGAGCACATCTCCCTTTTGTCGCCCGGTTCTTTATTTCTGTAGAACTTTCCACGTTTTACAGGCTGCACCAGCTTGATGATGTTGGCAAGATCTTAGATGTAACAAGTTGCCCAAAAAAGCAATTTTGTGTTTTTTGTAAAGCTACCTGTTTATGTGCAAACACAAAACACAAAACACTGGCTCATGCTGGTAGTTTTTGTCTGTTTCGAGGAAGGCGTAATGACCTTTGGGGGAATGGAAAGAAAAAGCCTTGTGACCTGCATCTGACCCAGCCGGACGGACTCACCAGATGTTTCTGGTCTCAGCAGGTGAACTTATATAACTGGGAACCATCTTTCCAGTTGAACTAGTGACCTAGATACCACTAAAAGTGACGGGAAGTCACAAAAAAAAAGAGCTTTCCCAAGTTCACACACTGTTTCACTTTATTTGTTTAGGGTAGGCAGGAGAAATGCACTTTTTAGTTGTATCTTGTGCTGGTTTTAACCATAGTACCGCCTCTCCTGTGTTGCCCTGCACAAATGGAGGATGTTTTTCTGTACAGTATCTACACATTCCTGTGTCCTACGCAGCGTCCCACATTTTGGATACCTTTAAAAGGTATCTAAAATGCTATAATGCTGCTATAAGCTGCAGTAATCCGTACGCACCTCAACATCAAAGCAAATTTGGCGCATTAATCCCAGCTGGAAGCTTCATACATCTTATCAACACTCTTTCAGGACCTGCTGGTGACACAATTTGTAGGAAAATGGGTGTGGAGCCAAAAACTTTTCAGCAAAACTGTAGGTGTAGCTGCATGTGCGGATCACTTTTACTCTGATGATATGACTGAGGGTGTGTTCCAGAGTAAAATGGAATAGATATTTTTGTGACAATATCAAGAGGAAATGAACAGTTATGCAGGTTAGTCAGAGTGAATTATTTTCCATCTGTTTATTAAGGCGTCTTGAGAATGACAAGATGAAAGCTGAATGACGCCACTCCCTTTTCTGTTTTTCACGAGCACAAACATGAAGAAAGCGAGCAGAGACATGGAGATAACTAAAGCTACATACTTGCGCACACACACACACACACACACACCCACACACACACACACACACACGCCTGTCGCCTGCCCCGCCCTGCGGAGCTTGATCTGTGTCTGGCTTCTGCATCCTCCTTTGTCTCTGCTGATTAGCAGCACAGCTGAGGAAGCCTTGCAGGAGATGACCGCACAGGCGCTGAGCACCAACTTGGCCTGTGTGTCTGGGCTATTTCCAGCCTCCCGCCTGCGCAGCGTGAGGCTGCAAGACCAGGGAGCCAGAAGAGCGAGCGCAGTAGATTCTAACTCTTATTCTGTCACAGGTTTTGACTCGTGTCCTTACTGACTCCGGAAAAGACCCCGCTGGTGTTTAAAGTTGAAGTCAACAACCTGGTGGTGAACTCCAGAAACTTGTTTGAAAGGGGACAGTAATGGATTGCTCTTTTTGATCAAATTTTACACAAAGGTCCATTCATGTTGCAGGATGTTTTTGCAAGGTGATGTTTTTTTTTTTTTTGCAGTTTAGCTGATTCAGAGCTTTTTTTTTTTTTTTTTTTGAATCCAGTTTTGATGTTGAGGAAATATTATTAACCCCTTGGATCTAAACTGATTGTAGAATTACATTAATTTCCTTCTTTTAATATTTAGTAATACAGCAGTACACAGTAGTATTAACTTTCAAAGTAAGTCGAATCATTCTAACAGTCAGATGTAAATCATATTATGCACCGTAATGAAGTTACTGAACTTGGACTCCTTACATTTCAGCAAATAATAAAAAGTCCAACGCACCTGCATGTAGCATTTAATCCAGTCTAAAATGCTACATGGCACATTGCATTTGGATAGACAGGTGAGATGCTTTTATTCAAGAATTCAAGCATAACTTGTACTGCAGACTAAGCAACTCGAAAATGAATTAAATATATTTTCACAGTCTTATTAAAAGAGCCCTCTAAACCAAAACTGAACATTGTAAAGTGATTTTATTGTTGTAAAATATATCTGGCCATTACTTATATCTGCTCATCTTTTATAAATAATAATGATAATTTTAAAAAATCCAATCAAATATTTCTATTTTTAAATGTAAATAATATAATTAAATGAATGTATTTTCAGAAATATATAGTGTTTAATGCTGAATAAAACCCCCCCCAAAAAAGCAAATGTTTAATATGCATAAAAATGGCCTCAAACCTCCCTAGGTGTTGGGGTTCTGCCTCAGTTTTCCAGTTTCAAATAGTTTGCTTCAGCAGGTGTCTTCCTGAGTATTTTGTGTTTTAAAGCCAAAACCCATATTTACTTTGAGGAACTAAGCTCTGTCATCTTTGTGATCCAGGATATTACATCCTGTCTGCAATATTTTTTCCATTTCTGCTGTTTGTGGGTTTGCTTTCAGTAACCAACAATTTCACAAGAAGGTCCTATTAATCCAAGGAAATGTGTGTGTGGGAGTGTGAGCATGTGTGTGTGTGTCACAGTTTAGAGGGTGTGTCCTAGGTAAAGCTTGCGTAGTCTAAATATAGGATTCTTAGCAGCAGCTTGGGTTAAGAAGAAGACCAAGAGTCAAGGATAAGCGCAAGAGGCCTGACTTCTCGTGCTATAAATCTTAATCCAGTGAAGAAACGTTTAGAAAAAGTTGATCGGTTTTACAGTTTTCTCATGTTTTCTATTTGGAAAATTGACTGCAACCTGTGAGTAACTGACTATTTCCACTCTACTGCAGGTATTTTAGCAAACCAACATAGTAGATGTTTATCAGTTTCACAGTGAGCAACAGAGCAGGTGGTGGTGAGAGATCCTTGAATCTTGCCAAAAGGACAGCATTACCTCCCTTCTACTTCTTAGGAACATTGCTCATGCTTTGAAGAATCTATTGCTTACGTAAAAATAAAGACGATGCAATTACTGTGGTATGATTTATTATTATCATTATCTCTAACTACTTCATACTATTATTATTATTTTTTATATCCCATATATCAGAGACGGGAAATCCCAGTCCTTCATGATTGGTATTTTGCATGACGTAGATTCTTTCCTGCTTGAACACATCCAAGTTTAATGAATGGTTTATTAGCAAAGTTCCTGCAAGAACTTGCAGCCATGTTGAGAGGATAATTCAGTTGATAGAATCAGGGTTGTAGGAGGGACTTAAATCGAAATAAAATGCAGGGCAGCAGCCCTCAAGGACCAGAATCAACGATTTCTGCCATAAATGAATTTATTATTGTTTGATTATCACTTTCTCAATACTTTAACAATAAATAATACATTATCTTAATAGGATTCTAAAATGTTTGCCTACCTTTTGTGTCTCTTCACTGTATTTGTCATTATTATCGTAATATTAATTAATCATTATTATAATGAGCACCTAGATTAATTTTAGCTACTCGTTTCTGTACTTGTTTGAATTTTTTTGCCCTTGTTTATCTCATTGGTCTTTTGGTTTCCTGCTTCAGCTCACTTTGTGTTGTTTTCACTGTATGAAAAATGTTCTATAGATAAAGACCGGCTAAACAATAAAAAGTCTCAAATGAATTGATTGGGCATTGATTGGGCCCTTAAATGTATTCAGTTATAACACATAGGTCAGACTTGCTTTAAAAATACCTTCTGAATTTGTTTTTGTTTGTAGTTGAATGTCATTGACAGATTGAGTAAACAGTCAGATTAGTTCATTCATTTCATTTTCAGTCTAAATAGACAACAGTTGTTATCATTTATATCGTTTACACAGACATAATAAGGTTCAAGATCTCATTCTGTCAAAATGGAGAGTAACAAACTGCACAGGATGTACTTACGGGACATCTGGGAAGTGGAGAAAAAGGTGATTGCAAGAGATAATGTCAATTAAATTTGACATATTGTTGTTCATATGACCTGTACTTGATTTGATTTTGGATTTGAGCAGCTGGAAAGCTGAACTTCCACTTCAAGCTTCCTTCTTTCACTGCTCTATTGTCCAGTTCTCGCTCAAAAGGTTTTTTTTTTTTTTGTTGTTGTTTTTTGCAGCCATTTCTGGGAAGGAGGGTGATTCAACAAGGGAAAACCGATGAGAAGACAAAACAAAAAGAAACATTTTCCTCAATTTCCTTCAACTAGCTGCAGTTTAGTTACAGTGTGTTGTAGTTCATAGTGCTCAAAGTAGTATTCACACCCTTGAATTTCATCACATTTTGTAAAATAGGTTTTGTGACATTAAAGGTTTTTCGTATTTTTTTTTTTGGGGGTTTTTCTGAGGGTT
>NW_006799949.1:3500051-3502020 GCF_000485575.1 Poecilia formosa
TTTGGAGAGTCTAGCTGTCGTAGTTTTGGAAATAGAGCAGTTGTCGTGTGACCAAGATAAAAAAAAGGTGGTCAAATCACCCTTTTTTAAAGTTTCACAAATCAGAAAAAGGTTTCACAAATCCCAAACACGGTTTTAAATATTCTGCTATTAGAGCAGAATAATCTAGTCCAGGTTTGAAGTGTCTAGGTATAGTAGATTTTAAACTACAGTCGATTAATGATGCGGAAGGTAATGAAAAATTAAGTGGAATCGCCCTTTAGCTATTGGAAGCTAGAAATGGAAACCAACTTCAGCGAGTGAAGTAAATGTCATACACTGTGACGTCAGCTCCAAAGCTCTATTGCAATAAAAGGATCCTAGCAGTGTCTGAACTGGTAACTTATTTACATATTGTAAATAAATCATATGTGGGGATTTATTGACCACAGCTTTATTTTTATAATACTATCATGAAAGATAAGAGTACCATCGTTGTGCTGACAAGAAAACAACCTGCTGAATACTATTAATCAATCATTAATCATTTTTGTCTAGATTAATGTCAAGTTGTCAAAACAAAGACATTTTCAATAATGTCAACTTTGTATTAAAAGTGTCATGATTTACCGAATGACGCTTTATGACAACATTCATAAATATTCATGAAGATATATTCATGTTCATGACAGATGTTTATGACGGTGTCATGTCAGTCTTATTCACCCGAATTCAAATAAAGTGTTATCGGCTGGGTTTATGTAGCATTTGATTTTTAACAAAATATTTATACCTGTATTTCATAAAAATAATGGTTGACTTTGGGCATTTATTTTGAATTATGTTGGTCCTGTTTACAACTATGATTTTCATGTTCAAAAGCATTTTTTATGTTCTATCTTATAGTATAATAACTGAAAATTGTTTATTTGACTTCAAAGATTAGAGTCAAGACTGCTTTATATTTAATTTATATGTTGAAAATTTGTATAGTAAAATGCAATAAATTAGTTGTGATGTACAGAAGATAAACATTAGCAAACTCAATAATATGTTGCGTTCTTAATATGTAATAGTAAAGGTTAGTTATAAAAACTAGATGACATGTCAATTTATGGTCTTAAATTGCAAAATAAAGTCTGCAAATTGATTGTAGAATGGTTTCATTTTTACATCACTTTGCATGAGCTACTTTCAAACTAAGTGTTTTGTGTTCTACAACTACATTTCCTGTGGACTTAGAATTAAATTTTGTTGAAAAATTATGTTAAGAATATATTGAATACATTAACTTTAATATATTTTACACTATAATTAACATATGGTATAGAATATAGACTTCAATGGTTTAGAGGACAAAAGTATTTGGAAAAGTCCAAAGTTGTTTTTTTTTTTAAATTTGTGAATAAATTACAAAAGACAGAGTAAAAAGAGAGAGAATTTCAGTTTTGGGTTAACAAAATATTGGTAAATTTGACATAAAAACTGTTAAATTATGGAAAATATTTTGATGGAAATTCTGAAAAAAAAAGTATATAAAAATACACTAAATGTCCTGGTAATTCTCTGCCAGGATATTTTCAGTGTTTTTTTACAGAATTTCCATCAGAAGTTTCCCGTAATTTAACAGTATTTTATTTAAATTTTTTCCACTAAAAAAACAGGGAAATGTCCTGGTAATTTTCTGCCAATACATTTTCTCGTTTTTTTCGGAATTTCAACAGAATTATTCCATAAATTAACTGTTTTTTTCCCCTTAATTTAAAATATACAAAACCCCCCCACCACTCAACAGTACGCTAGATCGCCCCACCCTCTTTGACCCCTCACATCTACCTCTACATTGAGGGGGGGCTAGTGTACCTCTCATGGTACACTAGCCCCCCCTCAATGTCTCTCCTTTGCCCCCCTCCTTCTACAGCCAGACCTCCTCCCCCTTCTTGCAATACGCCGTCCGTCCGCCACCCCCAGCACTCAACGGTACGCTAGA
>NW_006799949.1:3513071-3515108 GCF_000485575.1 Poecilia formosa
TGACATCATTGTCAGAAGCATGGCAACTGTTGCTAAGGGTAAAAATAGCACGCAGTGAGCATGCGCTATGAAAAAAAAAAAAAAAAACTGTGTGAACTAAATGCATTATTCCCGCAAGTCTGAACTGGCAGTGATGTGCGCAGCTTAACGGGAGGGATCAGGGAACCATTGGACCCTCCACTTTACCGCCCTACCCATTTTTATTTGTTATTTGGGTTCCATCTCCTAACAGGCATAGAGCAAAATGTCAATGGAACCACAACACGACCTGGGCCGGTCTATCAGTCTTGTGATGCCCACTGGTGTGTGCCCACAAAAGTGAAAAAAGAGCATGCATTTCTCTAAATGTTTATGGGGTTATGATAAGAAGATATTTTATTTGTTAACAGGGGTTAAACACGATGGGTGCAGTAACTGCGTTTCACCGGTAGGTGGTGTATTGGGACTCTGAGCTGCCTGTTGCTCTGCCGTTTCTCATAAGCTGAGAGAAATTGGAGTAACACAAACTGCGTCTCCCGTGTGCTCATTTACTTGAGGTGAGAATAACCATAAAGTTTATTTTAACTAAGTACTTTTATTATTTGGTACTGTTCGAGGATTGTTTAAGGAAATGTAATGTATTAAAAGATATTATACGAGTTTTGTTGTGTTTCGGAGCCAGCAGCGGCTAGAGGAAGTAGCCAACAGGCCATGAAGCTAGTTGGTTAGCACACACTATAGCGGTGGGAAAGAGCGGGCTACTAGGTGCAACCATAGACATTAGATGGTGATGGTTGTTGGAAGGAAAGATCTTTTGCAGGGGTCTGTTACGTGAAGTTTCACAAATCACAAACATGATTCTAAATATTATACTATTAGAGCAGAATTATTTAGTCCAAGTTTGAAGAGTCTAGGTGTTGTAAATTTGGAATTACAAGCAGTTCTCGTGTGACCGAGATAAAAAAAAAAAGAGGTGATATCGCACTTTTTGGAAGTTTCACAAATCAGAAAAAAGCTTCATTGAAATTGAAAATAATCTGATCCAGGTTTGAAGTGTCTAGGTGTTGTAGATTTGGAATTAGACCAATTCATGTGTGATCCAGATTAAAAAAAAGTGGTAAAATCAACATTTCACAAATCGGATAAAAGTTTCACAAATCACAAACTTAGTTTTAAATATTCTATTACAGCAGAATAATCTAGTCCAGGTTTGAAGTGTCTAGGAGTTGTAGTTTTTTAATTAGAGCAGTTCTAGTAATGAAAGAGGTGCCAAAAATTGTGAAAATCTAACTTTATTGAGTTTTTACAAATCAGGAAAAGGTTTCATAAATAACAAACAAGGTTTTAAATATTCAGCTTGAAGAAGAGAATAATCCAGTCCAAGTTTCAAGTGTCTAGGTGTAGTAGTTTTTAAACTAGAGTTAATTAAAGATGCGGAAAGTAGTGAAAAATTAAGTGGAATCGCCCTTTAGCTATTGGAAGCTGGAATTGGAAACCAACTTCAGCTCATAGCTGAGATTGAGTCCAAAATCCGATGTGAGATTCATCCGTGCTGCAGTGAATCCGTCTCTCTTTATAGATATCTCCCTCTTCTTCCTCACATTGTGTCTTTAGGAAACTTTCAAAACAAAAACGGAAGATTTGGGATTGTGACGGGGTTCTCATATGACTTGGACAAACAGAAATATGACTGCCCAAGGCCAGAGTTCACTTTGGTGAAATTTATTTAGCTCTTCAAGTGGTCAAGATGGCAGGTGCAAAAATATATACAAGGACGTCCAGATAGGTCGAAACAAACAGCAGAACCTTCAATGCAAGAGTCCATCACCTTCACTGTGACATGGCAGGAGTCCAGCCACAGACTGCAGAGCCCTGCTTTTAAAGCCACAGGCTCCGCCCACAGGAAGACCAAACAAAAACAATTACTTCTAACTCACATAAACTCTTAAAGGGTACAAAATAATAATAATAAAGAGAAAAACAGAAACGTGTAATCAAGAATACAATAATCAATTTAATAATTTCATAGAGAACACTCAGTACGTTTCGATGACGTCA
>NW_006799949.1:3515838-3603684 GCF_000485575.1 Poecilia formosa
AGGAGGGAATACCGCTCCAAGATGGCCGCCGTATTTCCTGCGCCGGAGCAGGAATGTCATTTTTTAAATAGCAGTGTAAATAGCTTCAAGTGTCCAAATTATTAATTTTTGCAGCATTCTAGGCAAAAATTAGTGTGAGATTTATTTTTTTTATGTTGCGAAAAAAAATGCTCACTATTTATGCAAAGGGCTTCTTTGAAAGATTTTCAAACTATCGTGAAATTCGTTCCAAAAGATAGAAATAAAGCTCAGAACCAATGTGTTTCTGTTTACTTTCAAAACAGTGCACTCACTGCACTGGCTGATAGAGATGTTTGCTGTGTCAGAGATAGACGAGAAGCCGAGTAGGAAGAGCTGCTGGACCGCTTTATGGCAAAGCATAAAAAACAATAGTCTTGTCTTGAACATGAAGAAAAGAAAAGTGATTATTTTCAAGATGTTTTGATAAAAGAAACAGGGTTCGGTTAAATACTATTTCAATCATTGGATATTGAATTGAACTGAAGGTAACCTGCATTAATAGAAAAAGCTGTTTTGAAGCAATGATGTCATTCAATAAGAGAAAACATTTTGCAAACCCACCTGGTCTTTGTTAGGTAATGAAGAAAATTGTTATACATTCAGTTCAGTGACAGAAGCCTCACACAAATACTATTGTACTAAGCCTACACAATCAAGATTTGACTGAATTAGAACATGATAGAGGAGGCTAAAGAGCAACACATGCCCTGAACTAAAGAAATTCACAAACATCTGTCAGTCTGAAAAGGTTTACAAAGCCACTTCTAAGTTTTTCTTATGGATAGTAGCTCCTCTCACCTTCTTACCTGCAGACTGTGATCACCCCAATAGTCACAATTCAAAAAAAAAAAAAAAGTCTTGAAGGCTGCATCCGTTTCCTGTTTCTTCATGATCAGTGGACAATACCAGAGTGGCAACTGGACAGCTAAGCCACAAACAGGAAGTGACCCATGTTTTCACTCAGTCCAGCTTCTGTAAACTTTTGTTCAGTGTTTTTGCTTGATGTTTGCAGCTGTCAGCGTGGATGTGTGGGAAGATCATGCCAGACAAAAAAATTGCAAAGAATTTTATGGCAGAGCAGACAAAAGAGGAAGTCAGAGCCAGAGTCTGAGCAAGTTGCAAAGCCAGGCTCACCGAAGAGAAAAACAAAAAACAAAGACAATTTGGATTGGCTACCAAGAAGGATGTGAAGAGGAACACTCTGTTTTGCAGTCTGAAATCTTTACATCTTATCCAGCTTTAATCAAGAAAACAAACATAGACAGAGAGATGAGGGTTACAGTCCAAGTACTGTCTTTTATTTATTTATTTTTTTGTGAAAATGATCAATCAAAGAAAGAAAAACTCTTAGGAAGTATTTTCTCAACTTCATTTCCAGCTGCTGGTTCAAAGTTAGTTTTTGATTTGAGATTAAATAATACATCTTGGTTTCTAGAAATCACACCCAAATCTCAAACTAGCAAGGTCAGCCATAGAAGAAAGCTTCATCAAGAGGCCACCATGAAAAATCATTTGAGCATATATCTGCAAAAGATCTTTTTAAGAGCTCATAATGAACATTTGTTTAAAAAACCTGAAGATCAGACTCAACTTTTAAAATCAAATTAATTTATGTTCAATGCCTTTTGCATAAATAAAAGTTAATTCAATCAAGAGGAAAATATTTAGGCTGGTTCAAAGATTTAACTTCTTCACACACCATTCATAAGAGTATCTCTTTTTGTTTCTATTGCTGCCATCATGTATTTTAGATTACTTTTGCGGTTGTAAATCCTATTGGGAAGTTCACCATTTATGATGATGACGCATGTGCATGTGTGATGAGACCAGCCCCTGCACTGCTGAAATTTCCTCCAGCAGAAATAAACTGCAGTATCCAACAGATGCTCAAATCTCATCAAAAATACAAAGCTGTGGCTGGAACTGTGAGAATGATGTTGGCAGGTAATAAGAAAGCTGGAAAGGAAGAGTGAGATGTTTTATTTTTGTTCAAACTGCAGAAAACTACTATGACACATTCGTACGGTCAAGTCTAAAGTATCTTTGCCAGCAGGTGTCTAATATCGTTCCCTGACAGATATTCATTCGGTAAAAATAGACCCATGCATAAATGTCTTGTTATCATAAATTCTGGACTCATCAGTGATTTAAAAAGATCTAAAACCTGTCCCATGCATTTTTGCTCAGCTCATGTGGTTCACTTATTTATTGAGCAAACATTTGACATGAGAAGAGCTGCAAGTCTTAATGGGTATGTCTCCATCTGCTTTTCACACACTCACTGAATAGTTGACCTTTATTGTCACAGATTCTTAATCGATACCAGCTCTTGACGTTGAATAATCAAACACGGCGACTCTTTGATCTTAGCCATTACATTGTAGCTCTCGAAAATGTAATGGAAACGGGACTTCTTATCTCTCTTTCCATCAATAGCTCTCTATTTGTCATTCTTTCAAAAAAGCTGCGTTACAGATGGTTGCATTGAATTTTAACAAATAGATCATTTAGGAGGATAAAAGAGCTAAATGCAGCTGAAAGCCACACTTTTCATATTTTAATTATAAAGAATGTAAGGACAAAATGTGAAAAAGGTCAAGGATTTTTTTTTATTTGTTTTTTTATTTTGCGAGGCATTGAGAAAATATATGTTTCCAAAGTTAGCTTTACAGCTCAGCAGACTCTTCCATAACCATCAAACTGTAGTTTCTCCACTGGACCTAAAACCCCCATTGGGGATTTACCTGCGTTCCTTATAGGATGCTGCACATACAAATCTACACCCACTCACTCTGTCTCTGTCTGATGCAATCTACTGAAATCAACCACCCTCACCCGAGGTAGCGCAGCAGGTCGAGATGTAAGAAGAAAGGAAGGAGTATTCATATTTTTAGAGAAGAATTTCCCTGACATGTTTATTTATTTGCAGCTAAACAAAATTATTTTGGTAGTTCTGTTCTGCTGGGAGACTCTGAATGCAGAACTTCAAAAAAGTCACAGCTTATCAACCTAGGAGCAACATATAGAACAAGAGATGATGCATTGCAAAACCAAAATAGCTCTGTTGAATAAAAGCAAGTAAAAAATGTATAAGTAATTCTCATAACTTCCTGATACACGCAGCCGCTTCAGTAATACTCAGGCTGCAGTAAAGCAGCTGTGAGAGCCTAAATGATTAAAAGCCCAGTGGGGTGGATGTTCCTCTTATTTTTTCACAGTAGGAGGGTCTGGTTTGAGCAACAATAATTTGCTTAATCTTCATATCCATGAGTCTGCTTTCTAAAAAAAGCAAGTTCGGCTAAGTGGTTTCTCTAAACTCACTGAGGAAGAGGTTTGACTCTGTCTTAATGCTGACTGGGTGATCTCTTTAAGTTTCCTGCAGTGATTATTGTTAAAGCCTCCAACGTTTTCTGGGACTCTGCAATCGGAGAGGCGAGTTAGAGTAGCCTATTTCAACTTTCAGGAAAGTCATCTAAAGGTGGCTGTTTTTAACTAACAACTTAGCAGAAATACTTTGAGTTATTCAGTTTGTCATACAAGGAAAAATGGGAGTTCATTTTTCAAAGTGATATTATCACCGTATTATTCAAACTGGAATATGCGAGGGTGCTGGTGAATATGCAAATTCACTTGCCAATAGCAGAAGTGGATGACCAAAAATAAAATTAAATCACTTCAATGCTGATGCTGTTGATCTATCAGTACGTAAATGTCTATTGCCGTTTAATCAGGTCATCCTATGTTTTAAGCTAAAAGGTCGGACATGTTGAGAGAAAAATAATCGCTGATAAAGAGGTAAAATGAGCAACAAATAAAGTGAATCGGTCTCTCCAGCAGGACTTCATTCTAAAGGTTAACAAGACCCAGCTTTTATTTTGGTAATCCACTTCCTCTTATCAGCAAGTGAATTTACTTAAATATTTATAGTTGGCTGGCTAAATATTTATTTTGGAAATGTGACATTTATAACTGAATAAATAACATGGTGAAAATATGACGTCTAAATAGACTTTTATTACTTTTAAAAAGAGTCAGAAGAAACAAATATTCTTTTTTGTTCATATGATGAATTGAAAAGTAGAAAATACCTGTACAAAGAGTACCACTTTAAAATATCAGAAACCGCTTGACTTGTGGTTTGTTTGACTTGAGGTTGTATTTAGCAAAATAATAATAATAATAATAATAATAATAATAATAAACTGACTATTTGTTCAAAAGTTAATTGTTTTTTATCCTTTTCCCTCAGTTTCTGTCACAAAGGTGCAATTTTGCAGAGAATATTTTCAAATACTTGTTTTTATCTTCAGGCAGATTAGTTAAAGTGATGAATCACAGTATACTGCAAATTAATTTTCCTAAATGGAAAAATGAATAACTATGATAGCTGCTGTGGACTGGATTGTTGGCTTAACTCAGTTATTAGTGGGGCATGTAGCGAATAGACCCTAAAATTTAATGTTATCACCTGCTGATAACCATATCATAGGTATATAATTGTAAGAAATTCTTTCAGGAATAAATTGTTAAAAATTGAAGGGCCATTATTAAGTAAAATTGACTTTTCCGAGCTTTAAATTATGCTATAATATTATCCCCCTGGAGTTGCATTGACTTTTTCCTGCATGTCTGAGGATTTCTTGAATCTCCAGAGGCAACTATCCAGGGGCTATTCTTCCATTCACTACATCTATTGCGAATCATAAATATAGATTTTACATTAAAATAAGCCAGCTGCTTCAAACTTCCTGACATGTGTTGTCTGGGCAAAGGTAAGAAAAGAAAACGACGGCTGAACATCCTTACAGAAGGAAACAATATTATTACATAATAAGAATCATTTATTGGGTCAACTTTGCACACTCTGTAGCAGTGGGATACTTTTAACAGTAGTTCCTGTGATAATAATTAATCTCTCCAAACTTCCAGTTGCTTCCGCCTCTCCGCCGGTTGCAGGTTATATTCAGGACGGAGGAAGTCCAGCTGCATGAGCATGACTCTGTCTAATGCCAACTGTCACAACCGTCCACTGAGAGAACACAAAGAGTCGCACACTGAGATGGTTGGTCTCAGTGGGTCTGCGCTGTAGGTTTACCAAAGAGACCTGAGGCCATGTTCTGCTAAATACCACAGTTACATAATCTGTACTTACACAGAACCTCGGAAACTCAGACGTCACGAGTGTGTAACTGATACACAAATTCATTCCCACAAATGTGCATGTCCACCACATGGAGGCCAAACAAAACAGTAAAGAAAGAGAACAAGAAATAAAAACATACTTTCATGCAAAAACAAGAGTAAGTGTTTTTAATTGCATCAAAACAAACAAACAAACAAAACATTACACTTCTGTTATTCATGAAACATATGATATAAAATAAAATGTATTTTCTAGCAAATGAAAAAGGTAGTAGTTGCTAGTCTTACCATTTCTGGGTAAAGTAACTTCAGTGAGATGCTTTTTGCAGCCAGATCCTGACATCAGTCTGAGGAAAGTTTACCTCACTGCTCACTTTCACCACAGCATCTCAGATCATCACCTGAGCTTTGATCCAGCTGCACTTCAGCTTTATTCCTTTTTGTACATAATTGATTACTAAGTAAATATTTGACATTTTCTCTCTCATTATAGTGCCTATTGAACAAATTTAAATAATTTTGGTAATTCTACCCGACCTAAAAACAAGTGAAAGTTGAACTGGCTTAACTTCAGAGCAAGAAAAACAAAAGGTGCATGTCTTTTTATTCAGTGTATGTAAACTTCTGGTTTCAACTGTATTATGATTTTAACGAGCACAATATGCACGTGATTATGTCACTGTGGGAAGTTAGTATTTTAGCTTCACAGACCGGGTAAATAAATGAACTCTTAGTGATATTCTAATTTATCTAGACACGTCTATGGATGCAGGGAAAAGAGATGATTGGCAGGAAGAACAGGTGAGTCTAATTAACTAAATCTGCTGCTGCTCTGCCGAAGCATGAACTTATTGAGGATGGCTAAGAAATAACAGGAAGGAAAATCCTAAAATACCTCAAAGAAACAGAGGTGAAAGACTTGAACCGTACAAACATGGGGAAACACAGGAACATGAATAAATGCTACTCACAAGAAAGTTAAACTGAGCTGGTACTTTGGAAAAAGCAGACATTTCATTGAAAAGTACTAAGATCTGTGGTGGGGAGTGAATGCAGAAAAACGTGCTGCCTCAATATATCTAAAAGTAATAGTCCATATTTATTATCCCTTTTATTTACAATAATTTGTATCTTTTTATTTATACTCATCTGATTCAGTAATAATTGTGTTAGATATGGAATAAATCATAAGCCATGACATGAAGATGTCATCAGTCTGAATTCATTCAAGAGATAATTCTGCTTCTTCTTCCATCTTTTGCAATAAATTGAACAAGTTCAATTATTTTAAATAACAAGCAAAGTGCTCTTGTATAAGGCACACATTTGTGGCCTCACCTAGAGTGCCCCCGTTTCTAATGTGGGAGAGAATCAGGCCACCTTGTTACACACAGCTGGTGAAGCCTATCTATAGAAACACTTGGTCCTGATGCACCCCAACTGATGCAGAAGAAAATCCTTCATGGCTTCTATAAATACTTAAAGAAGGTTTATATTTACCTCCACAGAGGCAGATAGAATAAAAACTGACTCTGGGTGTTGCTGTAGCCTAGTTTGCCTTGAGACCACCCTCCCTCCCCATGCTCCATCCACGTGATTTGGCGAATTTGAGAAAGGTGATGGAGGAAAAGGGCAACATGTCCTCTTTACTGAAATATAAAACATGAAAAACACGCACATTTGTAGACTGAGCAGGACATGTGCACCCAGGCTCTCAGGTCGCAAAACCATTCCTGGAGGTACATCCTTACAGATGAAATATGAAGTAAAGAACAGAGGATCACAATCAGGTTTTAAAACTTTAACTTCAAATGTTATCTAGTACTAAATTTGAAAATGTACAAAGTTATTAATATGCACCAGGACAAAGACCTGAAGTACACTAGCATCTCCACCTGTGGAAGGTTAAATAAACTCCCCAAAACAAAACCCTGCAGTGTCCTTGTCAAAATCCAGACTGAATTCTGACTGATATGCTCAAACTCTCAACGTGGCTAATTCGAGTAATGAGCTAAACTTAATGCACTGCTTGATAACTAACATCAATTGGAATAAATGCATGACTGAATTTGAATGACTTGTTTTGTCTTCAGATGGCATATGTTGTGAATTGGTGCTATATAAATGAACCGAACTAAATGTAATTTGAACTGAATTAATTTAAAATAATTGTTTGGACCAAATGTCCTTCAGGGCGAGGTAACAAAAACAACAAAAACTCACTATTAGTTATCACAGACACTTAACCACAGTTATTATCACAAAGGGTGGCACAAGCAGTTAATACGTTTAAGAAGTAATTATATTTTCACATTAAGCCAAGTTAGTATGATTACATATTTTGCGTTAATAAATGGAGTTATTTAAAACTTTTCTTCTTGATTATTGACTGCTTTTTCACTTCATTCTTTAAAACCTTTGCATTTAATTCTGCTTGAAGGAGCCTTAAGCGAACCAACTCTCCAACATTGCCTCTCAACATGTCTGACACTGTAGTGTAATCATTTTGATTTCCAGCTAAGCCAGGCTCTCACAGATTTTTTTTTTTTTTTAATCAAAATCTTTAGTGGTATAAGTACTGTAACTTTGAAATGCAACATTTTGCTGCATATGCACCACTACTGTGGAAGTTATGCAAGTTCTACTAAAATATTTTGCAGCAACAACCCAGAATTAACACGACTAATGTTTTTTACTTATATGTAATTTTAAGTTCACCAGCAGATGATAATGTAAACTTAGCAGGAGTTATTCTAGAAGGATCATCATGAGTTATTTTATTGTCATTACACTTAGACTGTGTAGGGAAACGGATGTTTCCAACATCTTACTCTATAAGGCAAGCGGTAGATTATTATTTTTTATTATTGTTTTTATTGTTGTCGCAGTTATTGTTTGGGGAATGTGGCTGTTTTGTCTGTTTGGTGTGTGTGCTTTTTTAACTTTACTTATATATTCATTTATTTATTTATTTATTTGCTTGTTCCTTCCACTAGGGGTGAATTATTCATTTTTTTCTTTTTTAACATGTTCATTTTCCTTGGCTAAAAAAAGTTGTTGGGGATAGGAAAAGGTCTAGTGTTAGCGTGTACTGTGCTGCTATGTTTGCTTATGTAAGCGAGGTGTGCTATTGTTACCGATTTCTAAAAGCGACATTTTTATTGTTTTGAAACACAGGAGGGTTTCCTACGTGTCTGGTTCTAGGAAAACATTACTTCAGCTCTGTAACATGGGATTTCTGTGGATTGGGCTTTTTGTTCCATGCAAACAAAATTAGATCAGATTGGTGTTTAGTGACCTTGGAGGAAGGAAGAACGCATCAGATGCTCCTTTATGTTATTTGCCAAAGCAGTGTCTGTTAGGCCCCATAGATGTATGAGTGTTTTGATGATCAAATAATTCAATCAATGGCTAATATATATGTTTGGTCATCATAGACACATAAATATGACTAGTTTTGCACGATATTTCATCTCAATAATGTCCAAGGAATGACAGATTTTAGGTTATATTTGTCAAAAACTGAGCTGTAAGTGGATGAGAAATTTTTATGACTCCTGATATAGTTACTGATCAGATCAACTGAACTTTAAAACTGGTGAATTAGTAAATTATTAATCTAAATAACATGTTTGTTTGTTTTTTGTTTTATGCACATATATTATTATAGTTAAACCCACCCAGTTTTAAATGAGATTTTGTATTCCAGGTCGTTCCATCAAAGCAAAGTTGCTTGCCTGTTTTCAGCTCTTGATGATTCTTTTGGTGCTTTGTGTGCCATAAATTTAATAACATTTAACCTCAGACGCGATGTTTATCCCCTCGGCGCTCACACTGAGCCCAAACCAATGTTAGTAAATGACCGGTGCTGCTAAAGTGGGTCAGCCTGATATTAGCTGAGCAGACGTAGTGACTGACCCAAGAGTGACCGATTTGGTGACGTCTGTCTGGTTTCGCTCAGGCTGGAGATCTGCATCCATGTTGAAGATGAAGACAAACCTTGCTATGTTTGGTGTAGAAATAAAATCTACTTTAGTAATTTTAGACTTATTAACTTTGATTTTTGGCTTAAATCTAATGTGGTTAGCAGAAAAAGTGAAAAATAATGACTGGTTTCGTTTTTAAACCCGAATGTCATAAAATAAAAAAAAATCCTGTTAACTCTAAACGTATCCTCAAAATGAAACATTGGTGTGTAAAAAGCTGTGTTTTGTCAGACTTTATTTCTATCAATACATTTTTAAAGAGCTTACATTATGATTAGATTTTCTGACAAGGACGGAAAACAAAAGCACAAGTCGTTCTCCATGTGCGGAAATTCAGCTTTGTTCAGCTGACCCCCTCTGCAGATGTTTCCTCTCTCTGTTGTTGTTGTTGTTCTCCCTCAGCACTCCGGGGTCCACACACTGCAGCACCTGGCCAAGCTAACATCTTTTTAAGGGAACACAGGTGGTTATGACAAATCATATGAGCATATAGTTGTTCCCTGATGCCTTATTAGATAATCTGCTTCTGCAGGGCAGGAAGTTACAACCTCCACACTACTCAGTTTTTCATGAAATCTATTAGGAACTTTTCCTGCTCTGCAGTCCAGAAAGTTTGGAAAGAGAATGTCTGCAGGTTTTGACAATGAGCAGCTTTGAGCAGTATAAGTTACATTACAGATACGTAAGGTATTTTACTGAATTAAACCAATGAATTAAGATTAAGATTTTTTTTTTTAAAAAGTGACAATGTCATCTTCTATTATCATTTACACAAAAAGGCTTACCAAAATATTCTTGCCAAATTTAAGCTATAGAAATTCAAGTGGAGAGGGAAAACTCAAGTATTCAAACATTTAGTGGTGAATGACAATATACAAGATGAAATTTGGTGTTTAAAATTCAGTTAAGCTGCTTATATTGGGGGTTTAGTGAAGACGGGTCATTTTGACCTGGAGGACACAGGGTGTATACAGAAAATGAGGACAACAGGAGGGCTAAGGAAAAGTTTAAGCTTATTTGAAATGTGATGAAAATAAGGACTTCAAAGTGCAAAATGCTACCTATATGCAGCATCTTGACAAAAAAAAATCTGTAAGTTTTGCTTTATAATTAAGTCTTATTAAGATAAAATATTGGAAAAAAAACAAATTGGAAATGCTGATTTATGATGTTGCTGCTGGTGGTGGTGGTTCATGCAGCATATTGCATGTTCTTGTAGTCATGATGGATGAATGCTGGTACGCCATCTGCTAAATGTGGTTGGGGTGGAGGGAAACTGGCACAAATAATTATACTCCATGACACAGCTGACCTGAACTGTCAGAAAAAACTCACAATTAAAAAAATATATATTTATATTCCTCATTTTTGTTTGTTTCTAATGCTTTTTTTTATACTGGATTTTAACTGAGGTATTCACGGAGCAACACATCCCATTCATTCACAAACTGTTCCCACGCTCTCTGCCTTCTGTGACCCACATTTATTTCCTATTCAGAGGATGAGAATAACACACGAGTTCAGCCTCATTTCGCGCCTACAGGCTGTGAAAAAGAAGTTCATTCCTTCTGACTTCTGCTTTAAAATAAATAAATAAATAAATAAATAAGAGAATCACATTGGAATATGCTGGATCTTCAAACAAATCTGAAGAAGAAAATTGGATGAAAATAATTCCTGTACAAATTTTAGTTTTACGCTGAAGCAAATAAATCTTCTCCATTCTGATTTGTCCCCTCAGGACATTAATCCTTTTTAGCAGACCTGGGTAGAATCACATGCTTTGGATGAATGAAGGTTTAACTTTAACTTTATTATAATGAAGAATTTATCCACATGAAGTGGATGAAATTTAATTGAGCTGGGTTTTTAAAAAGTCTCGTAATGCTGCTCATTATGAGACCATTTCTACCTTCTCAACATATTTTTCATGTGTTAGGGAGCAAAGAGAGGGTCTCTGACCTCAAAGCACAAGTGGGTTGCTGCGGTGATGAAGGGTCTGCAGGAAACCAGCAGAGCAACAAAAGCAGAGAGCAACAGGATGTTTTGCATCTCAAATAAAACACTTATGTGGTGGAGGAAGCAAGGTTGTGTTGGATGGGTGGATTGATTACCTTGGCTGCTTTTACTCAATAACATATACAGTTGAAACCAGATATTTACACACACTCTTTAGCATAATTGTTAAATTTCTTGTCTTAAATTATTATCATCATTATTAACATATTAAATTGCATTTTAATAGTGTCGCTGAGGGGTCGGGAATGAATCTATAAAGAAAGTGTATTATGATAAGAATTTAAAAAGAGAACAAATTTAGCCTTTCACTGCTCGGTGCAGAGATTGCATTTAGTTGAAAAGACATCAGTTTGGTTTAAAAGCACCAGCACAAGACGCCGTCAGCCTTTTTCTAAATTAAATCTCAAAGGGAGAAATGTGTTTGGGAAAACAACGTTAACTTTGGGTCAAAATCCTGTTTCCAGAGGCTCATATTGACCCGACACTGCGATCTGAATAGGAAAGAGAGTGATCTGCTGCTGCATGGGTGGACAAGGTCACCTTGCACATAAAATAATTAAAAAGACAATCTTTACAAATAAGCTTTCTTTCTTTTACCTTTCATTTATCTTTTCAGTGTTTTGATTTGACAGATCTTGACAAAGATCTAAGGGCAAGAGAGGATATGCGTTTCACTTCATACTCACAGGGGGCATGTTTTGTTGTAGAGAGTAAAATTTAGAAGCAGTCAAATCGTGAACAGTCCATTTCGAACATTAACAATTCGTTAGCTCTTCTCCGTAACCATGGAGACGGTGGCTATAATCAGGAGACCCAAACTAGTGTCATGCAATTGATGCACCTCTATTGATGTCCCCATCTCCGTGTTTTTTTTTTTTTTTGCAATGGGTTGTGATGTCTCTTAGAGATATTAACACTCCATCTCAGTCCATTTCTCTAATAAAGTGTCCCACCCAGAGGATCAAATCTTTACGCCTGAACATTATGTGATAACACGATGATCCACAGCAGCAGGGAAGCGGCATTAGCAGACTCTCAGCGGCTGCACGTTGCAGCGAGCGCCCACTTTTCGTGTCACTGATGGTATTTTCACGTGGCAGGACCTGACATTTCAGGAGTTAATGAAGACAAAACTCTGCGAGCAGATTACACAGGCAGAAACCCTGGTAGCATCTGCTCTGCTCTGTAAGCATCACCAGGGGTCTGACGGAAACACTAAATACATGAGTCGTTATGCTACAGTTCTTTCTAAAAGCATTCATACTCCTTTAACCTTTCTACATTTTTTGGGATCAAAATCACACATTAATTCATTTCTGGAGGGTTTGTGTGACTAAAACAAAGTGGAGTATAATTATTTAGAGGAAAACTATTTAATGGAGAAAACTGAATGATGAAAATTAAACGCATGAGAAGTCCTGCTTCCAGTTCAAAGCCATCCTGAAGATAAAGTTATCATGTGATCAATTCACAACATCCTGAAGACATCATGAACACTAAACACACATCCAGAACTATGGCAGCTAGATAGAAATAACATTTATGTGTTGCACTCAAAGATCATATCCAAAATCGTATGACTGGCTGAGCTTAGGTTAATTCACATAGAAATATGGGCATCTATTGAAAAAGGGGCTATGTACAAATGTCATACTTTTCAAATGTAGATTAAAAAAAATGTAAAACCACATTTAATTTACAATTTAATTTACAATAACATACATGTACTGCATGATTATTTCCAGCAAAATCAGACTTTTCGTTTGTTTTAAAAGTTACAACAGGCCTGGCAGTGCACTGAAGTGACATTTTTAAATGAGCCCAGTTTTCCCTCCTTTAAGATACAAAAATAAATACATATTCTAAAGTCTCCAAACTTTTATAATTTGTTCTGCGGAGAAAGTAAGAATTACACTGAGACATTGAGTTCTTTGATCTGATGTTAAATGTTGAAATGTAAAAAAAAAAAAATATATATATATATATATATATATATATATATATATATATATATATATATATATATATATATATATATATATATATATATATATAAATATGCTCACATTTTTACCATAAGATGTTATATCTGTGTGTGCCAGACCAACCATCGAAAAGATGAGACTCATTACGCTTGAGGAACTGTGATACAGAGAATTGGTTGGCTGGCGCAGGAAGAACCCTGATGGATCACACTAAGTACTAATTATTTCACACACTAGTAGTTCAGGGTCAGGCTAGAGCCTCCAATCGGATCCTCTGTCCTTTGCTGTGAGATGCAGATAAACTCTGTGAGGATGAGAAGCTCAGTAAAGTAGAGAGTGCCTGGAGAGAAGGTCTCTTCTTCTAGGAGTTTAGACTGAAGTGTGACTAGTTTATGAAAACTTCAAAACCACAGATCTTAGTTCTCCTATCTCTGCTTTTTCTTTTTTTTCTTTTTTTTTTTTCTAGTTTTGCAGCTTTGAAGTGGCTGCTTAAAGTTTATGGAACAAATTACTTTCCCATTTCAGAACTGATCAGAGCTGAGAGACTTTAATGAAGCCTTTGAAAATAATTTATATCCCTTGAACTTTTTTACATCTTGTGAAAACCACAACGTTCAATTTCTTTTACATGGTTTACCAGAAAGAAGTAGCACAAAGTTATGAATTGGGAGGAAAATTAGACATGGATTTAAAAATGCGTAACAAACACAAATCAGAAAACTGTAACATGTTCTTTACAGCCTGCTTTTCTCTGACTGACACTTAGAAAAAATCCATCCCTGTAAGCATCACCAGGCATCTTTTTCATCTAATTAGTTAACCACCTTTGTGTTTTTTTTTTGTTTTTTTTTTTGTTATCTGTATTAATAAAGCCATTCTGTAAAGACTTAAAAGTTTTTATAGAGAAAATTAAGCTGCCTATCAATTGTCAAGTTTCACTCTGACAGGTTAAGGTCCGGTTCAATACTACCCCAGTTGTGAGCTTCTGCATTACAGTTTGTTCCTCACTACTAAAAGAGTAAATAAGAGCATTAAAGTGAATTAAAGTGAAATCAATTATGTAACTTGTATCAACCTGTAACAATCTGAACAACACAAATTAGATTTCCACAGATGTGATCCAGGCCACTTGAATATGAGAACCTAGATCCGATATAAGTGTCTGAACTTTTCAGATGTGACCTGTGTGTGTGTGTGTGTGTGTGTGGGGGTGTGTGTGTGTGGGTGTGTGTGTGTGTGTGTGTGTGTGCGCTTGTTTTCCTTCTCAAAACGAGTGTGTGTGAAAAGCGTCAGCTGCAACAGAGAACAACACACATGATATCCTGGTCTGACCTCACTGATAAAGACTTCCCGAACAAAAATGTGGCGTCATCTGGGCCCCACTGCAGTCAACATCAATGACAACATGGCACACTCGTTGAAAATTTCACACTGTCCAACTTTCCAGAACTTTCTTTAGACGTGAACCATGTATCCACAGCAGACTTGCACTGTAGTTACAGTTGCTACTGTCAGAAAACTGTTTGCGTTGTTGGAGAAAATAAACACCAGAAAACACAATAAATATTCTGATGGCTGCATAAGAGGAGCTTCTGACATATTTTTATTGTTGCACTTCATTATCTGTTCAGCTACCCATCCAGCATCACCAGCTGGGATAATAAGCTCAACTGATTCTGAAGTTCTTTGAATCATTGAACTTTTTTTTAACCCCATTCACCTGAAAGTGTGTTTCAATCATGATTTATGTAGGTTAACAACAGATACTTGTGAGAGTTTAAAACAGTAAAGGCCCTAGTTACTAACTTGGGAAGAGAGGAGGTATAAATATCCCAGTATGCATGATTTTGTTAAAGAACTGTAACAGACAGGGTAAGGGAAACATTTTTTAATCAATTTTTTAGTATTATTTGTGAATTAAATTTCACTCATCACTGAACTAATATTATGTCTGCTTTAGACTGTGCAGACATATTTTTGAGAAGGCTTCTAACATCATCCTAAATTGACCTAAAGCAAGAAATAAAAAAATTATATATATGAATATATGAATTATCCTAAGTTCCTATGATAAATATTGTGGAAATGTTTTGGAAGAAGATCCATTTGACCCAAGTCACACAGTTTTAAAGGCAGTTTTACCAATTAGTGAAGAAATGCTTGTAAACCTTTGAATTCAAACAAAGGTTTTAAAAAGAAATCCCATGTCTTCTCTGTCTTTATTATGGTTTAGCATAAAGAAGTCAGATTTAATTAACTCAATATAAGACAGTGAGGAACTTTAACTGCATATTACAATTCTCAACAATCAAAAAGCCTTTTCTATCCAGGTCTCCTGGATATGATTTTTTTTTTTTTTTGGTTCAAGTGTTTCAGTGTAAATAACATTAAATTATTTTAATCCTGGTAAACACTACAGTTGCCTATGCAGATGATCCCACAGCAGGTATTAATCTCAAGGCTCTCTAAACTTTAAATAAGATTACAAAACACCAGAAATGGCATGTTGAACCGAACCACCTGACTGTGGAGGCTTGTGTTAGGTTTGCATCAAAGCACAAACCTTTTAATTCAGCTAAAATCTGCAGCGTCAACAAACCAAAGGACCTTTGGAGAAAAATGTCACGGTCGGACAAGATGAAGATTAAAACGTAAGGGCACATTGATAACTTATCACATTGGAAGGCTTCAGACCTAAAAGCTGTCCAGCGTTATATATATATAAAAACTAGATGGAATATTAAACATGGAGAAATACCTCCAAATCCTTCAACTTCATATTCAATCAACTGCTAGATGGTAGAATGGGTCAATGTGGAAAAATCCTGACCTCAACCCTTTCCAGTGCTGCTTTTATTCCCCTTTAAACAAATGGTTGGGCTAAGCACCATCACCACTGAATGGAGCAGATTCATCACGCCTAGCTGGAGGTTACCCTTCCCTGCCAACTGCTTATTTTAGTCTAAACTTTATTTCCCCTCTGTTTATTACTGTGAGAGCCATTTAATTTAGTCCTGTGTTCATTCAGACTCATTAGATTTCCAACAATAGGCTGCTGAGACAATAATTAGAAATGGAAGCTGCCCTGTGTTAATCAGGTCCCCATAGAAATCTTACTAAATTATGCCGGGTCCAATGAATTACTGAGCAGCGGTAACCCACCGCCCCTTCCCCAATGTCTTTGAACAATAGAGACGAAACCCACTTCCTCCTACAGCTCCTCTCTGACTTACAAAGGACTCTGCTGGAGCGTCACAGAGGGCCGGCTTTCTAACAAACCTCACTCAATCACTTTAAATCTCCCTATAGACACAGACAATAGCAGGAATCTGCTAAATCTGGCACATAACTCTGCAGACATATTTCTGGCCCACATGCATAATATATACAGAAGACCCCTAGTCACTCATATGCATTTGTCCTCTAGGACTTTTTTTCAGGTAAGAATTTTGCTTCCTATGTTTAAAGTTTCTGCAGATTTAGCATGTCTGTTATGGATAAAACGATCAGTGTTAGCATCTTGCCCTCATCTACTCAGATTACTTTTAGGGTTGCGATGACTCAGGGCAACATCCTGAAAGAGCTCAAGAGGGTGAGAGCCAAAAATAGAACACAAGTAGCGACTACTTTCTCTTACATAAGTTTCAGGTCGATTTTGTTTTCAGAAAATAACCTTGTTCTACCTGAGTGGTTTCAGCTAGTGGTTCTTGGAAGATCCGTAACTTCTACAGAATGAAAAAATGTTTGGCTATTCCTAGAAGTTATAGAAACACTTAAGCATGAAAATCAAAAGGTGACCTTTTCTGTTCAGGGCAAGGAAAGCAGTTCATGATGCTTGATGAATAAAGTCTGCAAGGTCAGATACCAACAATTCAGCTTACTGTTAAAGAGCCTTTAAATTCAAGTGCCTTTGAATTTTTGACTGATATGGTATTTTGACACTGATTAATCATACCATAATGAGGACTTGTTTGTTTTTTTTAATTCAATTCAATGTATGCACATAATGGCAATTCACAAAAAATGACGTTCTGAAGAACTGCAAAGGAAAGCAATTAGTTGATTAGAGTCTGATTAATTTCTTTATTCAGATTAGGAAATATGTAGAATGGCATCAAAGAAATTAAATAATAGAAAGCACTTGTAATGTACTGTATATTCTGACATTTATTAACCTTTCTGGCAATATGAGTCACAGTAAATTAAAGGCTCAGTTTTCTTCTTTGGGCATTTGCTTCCTAATGCATCTCTTCCAGGAATGGCAATAAAGACAATAATGGTATTTACTTCACCTGTTGGTTGTCATAATGCGATGCTTAACTGATGCAAATTGTGTTGGAGAATCATGAATTTCCTAAGAAGCAGCTAAGTTTTTAAAGTGATTTGTCATGGGTGAACGTTGGTTAATTGTTTAGGTTTCAATGGAAGATATTTCTTTCACTAGGCACAGAGAGCCCACTCATTTTCTGATTTAACACAGGAGAAATATGTTGTTTCATTTGGGTTTTCTTAATCCTTCTGCCCCCTTCTGCCCAATGAAGACATCCGTCTCATACTCTGATGTAAAGTTTGACCAACAGCTTTCAGTAATTACATTAGTTAAGTGCCGATAAAAGCAACCCATGTGCAAGCTTTAACATGTGCATATACGTATAAACATATGTTCATCAGCACTCTGTCAAAAGTGTGTTAATGTAGGCTTTCCTCAGAGCTGAGGGGCTTTGCATATTAGATGGCAGATGTTGTGTTGATTGATTTAAGTACCTATTGGTGTATATTCCTCAGGATAAGCGATGGACCGTCAGAGTGTTAAATCCCTCTCAATGGGTTCCTTGTATTATGATGTAACTAACACCAGGGGCGAACATTCCTGAGAATCAGTCCTGTGCACAGAAAGACTTTTTTGAACAGGTTTTTTCAGTGAACAGAGCTAACACTTAGAGGAGTGATGGAATTATGCATAAATTTGTTCAGTGATGCATAAAACAGGACGAATGCAGGGCAAGTCATGTTCAACAAAATGGGTCAATTAAGTTTTGCCTATGCTATATGTAGGACCTCCATAATGCTTTACTTTCTTTGGTGCGACACAAAACTCAAAGTAAAGAATGTTATTTGCAGGATTGAGCAAATCCAACATGACGAAAAGATGGGCAGCAAGATTTACCCATGTGCAAACCAGTCCATGCCTCTCCTACTTACAGGAAATGTGACAATTTACAATTAGAAGAGCCTGAAAGTGTCATATGGCCAAGAGACAGAAAATATCTTTTCCTAAGTTTGTGACTTTTTTTAATTAAAAAAAGTAATGAAAATGTTACAACAGGTGTTTTTTAATTAATAGCCAACAGGGCTGCAGGGGACGAGCAACAGGTTCTCTGGCTGTATTAGTTAAGACTTCTGCTCAAGTGATTATCAAACCAGTCAGAAAAAAATTCAATGTGTGCAGCTCAGGAAATGTTACTAATCACCACATGAAGACACCAACAAAAAACACACAAGATGCCAGCTGGAGCAGAATGTCAGCTATATTTTTGAAAACTATACTAATGCATTTGTGATGATTCATGGGTTTATTAGTTTTGTTCCTGACTAAAATTTTGTATTTTGACTATTTTGTGTGGTCATAATTTTTGTTTACCTCAGTTCTATTATAGTTTTTTTATATATTACCTGATGAAGTAAACTGATTTAAGTATTTTCCATGTATTAGATTCTAAGTAATGTTGAAAATTTTGTTTTGTTTTACTTTGCTAGTGTTATATAAAACAGCAATCCTCTAGAAAGCTATTTATACAATGATAAAGAAGAACATCATTACAGTGCTGAGTGGAGTGGTTAATGATTTGACATATCAGTTTTTGACCAGTAAAAGATCAGCAAACGTTAAGAAAACAAATACACTCCTTTAAGAAACATAACACTCTGCAGAGACAGAGAAGAATGTCAAAGTTCTTAGAAAAGAAAAGAAGCATAATCTTAGTAGAAAAAAAGCACTTTTGATTTCTCCCCTTTAGTCCTCAGATGGGATAAAGCAGACAAGGGTACCGGGGCTGAACGCTGACCCTGGACCTGCTGCTCCTGACTGATACGAGCTCTCCAAGGATTACGTCTGCCCAGAACCTCCAGTTCCCCAGAGATCAGGCCAGCTGTGAATTAGCTCTGATAACGTTACAGTTGGACCTCACGAACTCTCTCAAGAGGCCACCAGAAAAGATATCAACAAGGTTTTGCAGCCACTTATCTGTTACATCACATCAAAAACCAAAACAACTCGAGGGCACGGCCCTGGCTGATTTTGGGAGTTGCGTAACTCCAATTGGATTTGGCTGGCTGATGTTTTTGATGCGTGCCCAACCTTTCTGCTCTGTGAAAGCCTGGCACAGCCAAGCTCCCTTCATTATTAATGACCCTATTAGGAATGAGGTCCACATAATGCAGTTTGCTGGATGGGTGCTGGATTCTTGTGTCTGTGTGCTTGCTTGACTGTCCTTGAAAATAAGCTGGAGACTCAAAAGCCTTCAGTACATCTTATAGAGAGATTTGCCTTTGAATAGTTTACTGTTTTTTTTTCGTCCCTTATTTAAATGATTTTTTTATTTTTTTAAGGATTTCAATGTAAGCAAGCATGCAGCAAGATTTTAATGTTACATTTTCTATCAATGGATATAAAATCAAGCAAACATTTACACAACTTTATATTCTTACAGAACAGCTTCCTCCCTTTCAATAATCTTAACCCTTGTGTGTCCGAGGACTTAGGCAAATAATGCAAGTTGTATGTGTGTGGGGTCGGTTGGACCTCATTTGTAAACAGGTTGGCTCTTAAGATAATGGTAAAAGATATTCCTGCAGTGTGCTTAGAGTGATCTTGTCAGATCATAAGGATGTCAGAGCCACTTGAACCTCGAATCAGAAATATTCATCATGTTGTATTGTCTGGGCTCGATATCGCAGCATGTGTCTTGTTCCGACAAGGACGAACGGCAACGCAGCCTGCTGAATGTGATGTGTAGCCAATCAGAAAGAGAAGAGACGGAAACACAGCGGGGAATTCTAAATAAGGAAGACAAAACAACTTCCTGGCGCACCAAAAAGTCCAGTGGACATCAAAGACGACTTTTTCTATTGTTTTGGGGGGAGGGGTTTGTTAAACACACTCCACAAACTATCACAAACTTCTCCCCAGTCGGACATGTTTGTTTACTCTTAACTCACTTTTGGTCTCAAGAGTTTTTGCAAGTTCCATTCATGAACCTCTGGATGATCATGAGTGGAATCTGTGGTGCTTTGTATTTGCTGTGTTTCTGTACACCACACAAAGTAATGGTCCAACCATTACTTTTATCTTTTTTTTTTTTATCATCATCATTATCATGTGTAGGGTTTGTTCAGTTTTGGAAATTGTCCATTAATTACAATTGCGGTAGTCTGAAGAGAGCAAAATTTATCTTTGTCCAACATGCAAAGTTTTATGTGGAGAAAAACTAGCACATAAATATGAACAATTGTAAATAAACCTATGATGTAGATGTGACAAGGCCAGCGGAA
The DNA here is from genome assembly GCF_000485575.1 of Poecilia formosa. NCBI lineage: Eukaryota > Metazoa > Chordata > Actinopteri > Cyprinodontiformes > Poeciliidae > Poecilia > Poecilia formosa. The sequence goes on from NW_006799949.1 coordinate 3,536,543, forward strand.
AAATTAGAAAGTTGGACATAAAATCACTGAGAAATACATTTGTTACATTTGTTCCTGAACTTTACTAATATAACTTTAAATTAGCAATTTTCTCAGATTACCTAGATTAAAATTAAACCAGCCTTAACCTGTTAGCTGGTGGTGGAAAGACCTCTTGTTGAGCAATGAGCATCTATTTCACTGTGTGACATAATATAAGAGAGTATCAGTTCTTGTATCCGGTGGCACTGAGCAGACAACAGATTGTCTGCCACTTGCAGCAGAGCAAGAAACTGAAAGTTAAGAGGCAAAGGATGCTGTCAAACATTCATGAACAACTAAATATAGCCATGCACAGCTACCCTTGTTCATTTGTATATATATGTATATATAAGTGTGGACTGCAGGCGCAGTGAAAACGACAGCCTGTTTTCTGGGGCTTATATTGAACACTTTAATGAGTTCCTTCATGAGTTCAAGAGCTGATGTGTTTCACACTTTTGAGGTCGGGCTTTACAGACGTGCACACAGAGTTTTGCTAAAGGTGACTGTTCGTTTGGAAGACCTGCTTGTGTCCAAGCATTGCCTTCCTGGCTGATGTTTTGACATGTTCTTTCCTTGTCATGCCGATTTTATTTTCTTTCAGTGTACCAGTCCCGAAATACGTACACAACATGATGACACCTCTGTCTTTGCTTTTGGGATGGTGTTTGTCGTGATGTGTGGTGGTGAGGTAGATGTGGTGGACCCAGGTATGGAGAGTAGATGATGATTTAATGAAGAAATACACATAATAACCCAGGCAGCGCAGGAGCGCAACGGCAAAGACTCACTCTGGCTGCAACTAACAGGAAACCCAATTAATGAGGACCCGACAAGGAAACAAGCAACACAGGTGGATTTAAATACACAGGGGAGTAATCAAGGAAACAAGACACAGCTGGGATCAATCAAGAGGTAGCCGATGGGACAACAAGGAGACTCAACTGACACAGAAACCTAAATAAACACACAGAAAAACCAAATCCTCACAGTGTTCTCAGGTTTGCAATCTTTCCATTTTCTTGTCTGAAAGTAAGAAAGGTCATAGTGGTTTTCACAGACAACAGGACATGTAGTCTCCAAAATTAAGGCTTTTGTCCTTAAATGGATTAGCAATCTGTAATCTGACTTTTTATAATATTTTAGTATTCTTCGCTGAGCAGACTTTCAGCCCATGTTTGTTAACTTTTGTGGCTCTGATCTGATTCAGGCAGTATCTTCCCAAGGTGTCTTGCTGTTGTTCTGGTCTTTATTTTGACATTGTGCCACATGTTCATCTCTTGCACTCAGAACCAGTCAGTTTCCTTCCTGACCAGCATGACGGACAGACATCTCCTGATATATAAATTTACATTTAATTATTTGGGGAGACAAACATGCCTCCTTCAGACATTTGGAAACTGTGGCTAACATCTAACTCTGAAGAAAGAAAGAAATAAAAAAAAACCCTACTATAACATTTTCTCTCTCATTCTGGCATTTATTAAATAAAAATTAATAGAAGTAGTTTTGACTGGTTTTGTCAGATTTATAGTCGGTGAGAGCAAGCTGTTTTCTTTTTACAGAGTATGAAAATATTTTTACAGATCAATTTAAAAAGGCTATTTCAAATGCTTTTTCATGGGTGACATTGCATTTGTTTTTATTTGAGAGTTCTTGTCACCCATTCAATGTTAGAAGCCATTTCAGGGAATTTACTTTTCTTTTTCCGGTAGCATCATCAGACCAATAGAGGTTTGATCAAATGGGACAAGATTTTCCTTCCTGTTACGCACCCTCCTCTTGTTTTTGTTTGTTTGTGTGGGGGATTATTTTTAGATACAGTTAAATTTAGCTCTGCACCTTCTAATCTCATTTCTTAAAAACAGGCCAAAGGGTGCAAGCACCTCTGCTTCCCTTTGGGTCCACTCAGCACAAAGAGCTCAATAAAACCAAGATAATTAATGTTCACTGACCATGAGCTATTTTTAGCAGCCCGAAGGCTCGGCTTGTTATTTTAAAGTTTGTGTAAACCTCCCTTCTGCTGCATTCATGCAGTATTTTAACCATTTGGTCTGTCTTTTTGGAGGGATTCATTTACCCAAAAATCGACTCCCAGAAAAAAAAGGCAACAGAGGCAGAGTTTAGTTGCACAGGGAAACATTGTGGATTCATACTTCACAAAAAGAGGCCAAATGGTTTGAATGATGAGTTAATTTGTGCTGCGTAATCTGTGTGTTTTATATTTGCATTGTGATGTGTTGGTTTTTTATGTGATACTAAAATTTTACTCTTTTAATGTAATTCTCAACTCAGTAATGCAATTCTGTTTCTTTATCTCCAAGTGAAGACCTTTGAATTGCCTATAGTTTCATGCAAATAAACTTAACTTAATAAACACAGTTGCACAAATGTGATTTTTTTAGGAGCTAGATAACCATGACAGGAATAATTCTACCTCATTAAAAGTTTCTCATAATCTTGATAAAGATAAAACATTCATTCTGTAAAGACACAGAAGCGTTAGCTTGCTTTTATATATGAGATCTGTCTGATCTGTTACAGTTTTAAATAACGTTGGCACAAAGCTTGCTGTGTGTGAGGGTCTGTTCTTGTAATATCCCAGATCAAAGTTCACCAGATCGCTGTGAAACATGAAGATGCTGTGAGACACCATTGCTGCCAGGTAAATAGTGGCCTCATTGAGGATATTGCTGACGTGAACAAGCCAAGGCGCATACAGGTTAGAGTTTCTCCAGCCTCATAAAGCAGGGAAAAGAGAAAAAAAAGATATCGTTTAACAGCAACAATTACTGTCTCTTTCCTCCTTTTTAATAACTTCACCTAGCGTAAATCTAAACGAGGCATTAAAATAAATTATTTGCTCAAACAGGAAATGTAAATTACATATAGACAGCTAAAAGTGTAGACAACTTGAACGACAATTTAAAAAGAACAGCAGAAAACCAAGTTAATTCACCCCTTCTAGGCCTCAACATAGCGTCTATTTAAAATATTAATTAAAAAATTTGATGGAGGTGGATACAAAGAGCATTTAAAACGATTCAATGAAATTTTTAGTGTTTATTCTAAGGGAAGGGTTCATATTCCACATGAAGGATGTGGGACGTGTCCAGCAGTGCCATGCATGCCTAAGTTCAAACGAAGTTCATAGATGGACATCTTCATATCTTTAATCTTTACCAAACACTAGAACTTAAAGTTGGACTGTGTGAAAAGATTGCTGAACCGCGGCGTCACTCCATACCTGGTAACACTCTCCATCACTGCCTGGCAAAATAAAAACACGAAGTTCTGACTGACACCAAACACCCTCAGTCTGACGTCGCTCCTTCCATCAGTTATCAGATGATGACCTTTTCGCTTAATTAGAGTGAACACAATTGTTATTAAAATAAGAAACCCAGTGAGGACATCGCCAAACCTATGCACTGCAGCTGTAATTGTGCCACATATATATAAAATACTCACTCAGTTGGTGATTATTTCTTTACAGACTAAATCTGTCCTCTTCTCTGCCTAAGAAGTCAAATAAAGTGCAGAGAAGAAACAACACTTTCAGAAAAAGTGATATCACAACCATTTTATAACACTACACAGACCAATCTACCTTCTTCAGAACTCAATAGAGCATAATTCATGTGTTCATGTAAACTTACCTTACATAACAAGGACTTTCAGGGTTACTGTCCTAAAGCATCCGGCAGCTTTTCTCTGTTCTTGGAATCCAGCTAGAAGCTACTTTATGACTCAAAGACATCAAAGGGGCAAACAGGGTCAATGGGCATAATTTTATTAAAGCAGCTCTGGATCACATAATATCAAGTTAAGCATCTTAAAATAAGAGAGCTGGAAGGAACGGGTAATTTAACCCGTGGCGCCTCATTCAGCACTTGGGAGGAAAAGGAGTCGAGGCTCAATAAAGCAGCAGAAGAGATCAGTGATCTTTTATAGTGCTTCGATTTAATGAGAAAGCTGATTTAAAATGAACTTCTCTTCACTCAGATTGAGGTCCCCCAAAGTCTGACCTCATAAAAATGATGAGTACTGGCATAACTTGTGCACAACTGCTCATAATTTTCAGTTTGGGTAGTAAAGACTATTGATCTTGTGTTGTAAATGCAGTAAAGTTGTTCGTGTTCTGGTTATTGATGATGTGGGTTTACACTAACGGACTCGCTCACTCATTCGTTTTGGACCGAAGGTCCCTGGAGGTCTGTGAGACAGTGAGAGGCAGGACACTGGGTCAGTGGAAGACACAAATGTTGCACACCCAAATTAAAACCTCCGAATGTTTTAGGAGTGCTGAAGAAAACTACCCACTGTGATGGCAGAGAAAGGCCTGGAGTTAAACACCACAATGCAGTTCGAAAAGTGAATTGCTCAGTGTTTAATGCAAAGCCTGATCATCTACATACTAAATTGCGGTTTTTTTTTTTAGATAAGACTTCACATCAGTCATGGCTGGGGTCATAATTTTAATCATACAAACATAGCTCTGCAGGTGCCTGTCCCTGATTGGCTCCCGTAAGACGGCAGAGACGTCCAATTGGTGACCTGCCGGAAATATAAGCTGCTGATGCGGATTCCTGGCCCCCCCCTCGATGGGTCATAACAACATCTTTCTACTTTCATTCATGATCTTTAAAAGAGCAGAAAAAAGAGTGGCATTGATTGCATCTAATATTGCTAAGCTGATATAAATTAATAAAATAGTCAAAGTTTTAAAATAGAGGTACAGTGGCTTAGCAGCGTGATGTCACGAGCACCTGCGATATGTTTAGTTTCTCTCTGGTTTGTGCAAGCAGACTGTTAGTAGAAGTAGAGAATCTGAGACGTAAATGTAAACAGTTGAAATGCTAATATCTGTGTTGTAGTCAGGATCACCTAACCCATCATTAAGGCACGACCAAGACCAAGTCCAATGTGATTAAACATGTTTTTGATCTATCGGGCAACATGAAGTAGGGTTACATCATGGTGGGACTGAAAGAAACTCAAGGTCAGGAAACAATTTCATAGACGTCAGTCTAGACGGGGGTTGTGAAGCCATTTCAGAGGCTGTTGGAGAACAGCAAATAGCAAAACAAAAAATGAGAGTCATTATCCACAAATGGATGAAACACTCAGCAGTTGTGGTATTTCCTGGTCCACCCAAATTACTTTTAAAATATTAAAATATGAGTTTTACTCAATGGATCTTTTCTCTTTAATTTGCTCTTGGTTGAAGTAACTGTAAACAGTATATACAGTATATAACTAGTAGTAAGTTACACCTCTTGATAGCAGACTTCCAGAACAGGAGTTTATTTTTTGTTTTGTTTTTTTTCCACACGTGCAGAAGCATCAATCAATTAGCATAGACACGAGATAAAAGTCACATGTAATGGTCCATTTTAACACTTCAATTTCCTGTGTGTTGCTTCTCTTAATTTGGTTCTTTGCCTTGGAAAACAAACTGCAGCAAGCATAACTAACTGACTTCTTTATATAGCCTGAGAAGCATGTTTTAGCTTCGTGCTAATTTCCCTCCTTCCTCCGTTTCCCTCCTTTGTTTTTATTCCAGCAGTCACGTTTTCAAAGAGGAGATGCAGAGCTAAATAGGAAACTTAATATAGCATTTTTTTTTGCCTACTGCAAAAAGCTTGATACAGTAATCAGATAAGCTTGAATTCAGCCTTACAGTTCTCAATTGATTTCTCATTAAGCTTTTACCAACAGTGTGTGTGTGTGTGTGTGTGTGTGTGCGTGGATGTGTGTTTGAATGTATATGTTGGTGTTTATCTACACAATATCAGGATCTTCGCATTCAGCAATATGCATTCAGATATCAACATTTAAGGTGTAATTTTTAATAGCTTCTCTATAGACTCTCTCCCTGAGTCACCTTACAGTCTCACTTTATTCTGCCATCCCCAATTTCAGATATTTCCCCATAAAATATCTGAAAAAAATCTATGACTCACAAATAGCATAGCCAGCCTTGAGTAAGTGTAATACTCAGAAAGGCTCCAACAGAATTGATCGATACGAAGCAAGTAGTGGAAAGAAAGAGATCATCATAGGATCCAGACAGGGTCTCTGTCACTGTCCAAATGACAAGAGGTAGAGAAACTAGACGTGTAACTTTACCCCACCAGCAAAAATGAAGACGTCATGCAGCCAGTTATTAAAGTATCAATAACAGCACAATCAGATGGGTAGGAATGTGCACATAAAAATTATATTTATTTATATATAAATGTTTTTGTTTTGCATTTCTTATTTTTAGGAAGAAAATAATTTCTATGAGTATCTTAAGAGTCTTTGCTTAGGCTGATTATATCCATGCATGAAAAAGCACAACTTCCTTCCTCAATGAGTGTGAGATTTAAAGCAGGGTTTGGCCCTGCAGCTTCACCCAGCTATCATCTTCTGCAATATCATCAAACATGAAGCTGTTGTGGGCCTGCAGATCACACTCACAATCCATAATACATCATGGGAGATTATTTTTAACACAAAGGCCATTAGTCACACAAATTTTAAGAATTCCTCTTGTGTTAGATTTTCAAAGAAAATCTTGCCATGGTCACACTTTTGTAAAGCTTATTTGCCTTAGGAAAATTATTTCCTAAGGCAAATTATATATATATATATATACACACACACACACACATATAAAGTTACACAAATCCATCAGAGACATTTCAGTATAGCTGATAATGTGGATTTACTTTGCATTTTATATTTTCTGCCTGTGGCACTTTTCAATACCGTTGCTGAAAGCTCAGCTGAATAGGAGTGTGGACAAAATACCAGGGCTGTTATAAAAAATAAATAAATAAAAAAAGCTGTTACACAACTGGTAAACCCATATAACATCAGGAAATCCTTCAGGAATGCAGGAGACTGTTGTCGCTGAGCCCCTGAGCTGTCCATCCAGCTTTTGTTGGAGAAAGCACAGGGAGAAAGAAATGGAAAGACAGAAGGCTAATGCTGAGATATAATGAGAGAGCTGAGTGGGATTTAAAGTAACAGAATGCCCACTAATTGCTGCAGCGCACTGCACTGCTAAGGTCTTTAGTCGACACATGTTTGTGCATGTGTTGGTTTACACAGCAGCGCAGTTAAATGAATTCACATAAACCTGCAGCAATGAGACTAATGAGCCGACTCTCTCTCTCCGGTGCGCCGCTCAGAGTCTCCAGTTTGAGATATTATTGTCTGCAAGAAAACCCGTCGTGGGAATTTGACTAACAAATTCTGAAGAGAAAAAGATATGAGAATAAAATGACACATTCAGGTCAGATCTTGTGTCTCTGGTTCATTTGAAGCCCCTGCAGTAGTTGCTCTTTAAGCGTAGAAAACAGCCTTAAATTGGATGAAAAAGCAATTGTCTCCCAGGCTGAGAAACTTAGCTGAACAGTTTCCCAAATAGCAGAATATAAAGTAGTAATAATAATATTTTTCGATTATGATTGTTTGATTACTTAAATCTTCTGCTAGTGCCTTTGCTAACAAGAGATGATTCTGAAGCCCTATAAAACACTGACAAATTTTTAGAGATTGACTGAAATTTATTTCCTAGAAATTCCTTTTAATTTCCATGGCAAATTACCATTTTTTTTAAATGATCTTTGGCTTTGGCAACCCTTCTCATAATGGTAAGATGAATTTAAGAACGTTGTTTATGTGCACTTTCACTTTTTAAAATTTACTTTTGATAATATTTTAACTCCATTCCTTCCTGGAAACAATCAGGGGGGTTGCAGTGGGAAGGGCATCCAGTGAAAAACATGTGCCAAGTCTGTGTGCATGCAGCTGTACAGCGTTGAGGCTGGACTGCTGTGGTGCTGAAAGGACAACAACAGCTTTCAGTAATTACTATTTTCAGACACTCAGACGTAGCAGAATTATTTAGGAAAATGTTTATTTTACTCCATACTTTGCTCAGTACTTTAAGACGAATGTACTTATCTTGCTATTATTTTCATGGATATAAACTGAGTAAATTTCCTCCACATTTCCTCCCACGGAAATGTGTAAGTAAGTTATCCCAGAGATAATCTAAAATACAGATAGATTTGTTTTTTTGAAATACCAGTTTCTATCTTAAATCCAGTACATTGTAATTTGACACACGTTACAACCAACACTATGTCGTTCGCTGTCCGTTTTTTTTGTTGTTTGCTGCACGTAACTGAAAAATGAGAACATGGTGTTTCTTTGTCCCTGTCAGATGAATCTGCGAGATGAGGGCAGACATGCTCTTTCTTTTTTTCTTTTTCTTGCATTCTCTCTCTATCTTGCCTAACATCCCCAACTCTCACTCTATTCATCCCATTTAAGGACTGAAATGAGATCTTTGCAGTAATCCTGGATTCCTAGATGCTCACATTTAGACCAAGATCACTCAGATTACTGTCTTCTTCCAGCCCGTCTCTCTGTACTTCCATCAGATTCCCTCTGCTTAGTGTTTCTTTGTGAGTCAAACTGACAGTAAGTGCACTTTCTCATTGCGGTTCATGTAATATTTGTGTCATTAATGGGAATATAGGTTATATAATTTGACTTATATTTAAATATGCAAAAATAAAAGTTTAGCAACTTACTGTAATTTCAGTCATTAAATGTTTTTTTTGTTTCGTTTTGTTTTGTTTTTTTTAATGATTAATAACAGGGCAGCAAGATAAAGTATCTTAATAAATTTTTTTTACATAGATTAACTGACTTTATTAGTTCATAAAGTCAGTCCACAGTTTACTTTCTATACATATGTTTCAAGGTTTAGCCATTAAGAGAGTTGTTACTGTGGCAGAGAGGTTTTGAAATATACATTTCTATCTGATGTGATTCTTCTACATATTTTAAGTCATGCAAATTCGTCTCCAGACTCATTTTAGGAGTGGAAAATCTTCCATTGCACACATGAAAAAGGACTGGAATCTCATTGCGTGTGTGTGCATGTGTTTTCAGACCTCAAGTAGAAGTTCAGTTCTGGTGACAAATAAGATTTCAAAAATGTATTCTAATTAAAGGGAAAACTAGGTATTTTCTTATTAATTCAAACAAGAATAATTGTAAAAGCCATGTCTTAAAGGGATAGTTCAGAAATTTTTAAGCGAGGTTCTGTATTTTATAGCTGCAGCAGGTGTCTCTCTTTGTCTCATCATGTAGTATAAATACAGATTAATTGGACCCAGAGGATGCAGCTAAAGGCAGCCCACCATGTTTGTGTTTTTGTTCATATTTGTGTTGGTATTTTAGGCATTTTATAAATGTTTATTAGTTTTCTTGCCACATTCAATTTCCTAGTTTGTTCTTGTCTTTTGTTGAATTTTTTTCTCTTAGATTATAATCAGGTTTTCCTCTTTGTTTGCAGATGCCTTTATTCTTTCTCTATAATTTCTATATGCTGAAATATATTTTAATTGCTAATATGACAAACTTTTGGAGCAAAATATGCATGTGTAGCATTAAAACTGGTACAGTTGCTAAACAACATTAAATATTTAAGCAGCATTAATATTAATCTGTTTTACTAAGTACTCCACTGTCATGTAATTAGTTAGTAGGTGCATTGGAGCTAAATAAAGGATTGTGGCTGGGGCTTTCATCTGCTGCTTTGATTGTGACTTTAGCTTGTTTGTTGAGGCCTATTTTTAGCCACCAGCTCAGACAGCAGAAGTGCTTAATATTGTCTCACCGCCGTGAGAAAAACGGAAAAAAAATGTTGCAAAATTCAACACAGCCAATACATAAAAGTGAAACTGTAATTTATTTTTCATAAAGCAGGAAGTGGAAAACTCTTAAAAATGGTTTTTGAGGTGGAGAATGATTGCCAATAATGGAACAAAGGGGTTTCTACTTGATGTGAGACAATTTATTCTAAAGCTAAGTCATGTGTTAATAAATGGAAAATCACCTGATGAAGGGTGATTGATTCAAGACAACATAAAGGATTAAAACATGCAACAGACTGGAAAACATGACTTAAAGCCTGCATCACACCCACCAGCGATCTGCTAAAGTGTTATCATCAAAAAGCAATTCAGACTGTTGCTTTTGAGGCCACATGAAGGAAAGAAAAATCAGCATCACATTAACTGAACAATGCTAAAAAATCGGCACACTGAACTTTTAAATCTATGTGGGCTGTTTTGTAAAAGTGTGTGGGCTGAAACACAGAGGACGATGCCTGTGGGAAATAAAACTTATCATGTTGCATTTAAACAACCTTGTGAGAGTTTAGCTCTCACAAGAACTGTGGCTAATTCTTTATCTGGCAAAAATGTGTCAGGAACTTTTCCATGTTTAAATAAATACTTCGGTCCCAGAAGATCCTCTAGACCATAAAAGTTTGTAAAACAAAAGTAAAAAGTGCAATATGAAGAGTAAATACAGCTCCTCGCAAAGGTTTTTAAACTCCTGTTTCTTTTATAGGAATTTTTCACATAACAATCCTTTAAATGTATTTTAATTTTCTGATACTCGGGCAACTCCCTTCTAAAGACAACAGATTAGTAAATAGTATATGAATAATTTATTCCTAGAATAAGGCCTCAAAGGTTTGTTAATGAACATTTGTAAGCCCACACCAAGAAGAGGCAGAGGAAGACATGAATGAAAGTATGGAGAATTTAAAAAACATTTAAATTTCTCCATACTCACAGAGCTCTGAGAGAACTGGCAAACATTTTAAGACGCTAGATGTGCAAATTTGGAGACATACTCCCAAAATGCAATCATGAGCTCCTCAGTCAATCACATAATTCCAACAAAATACATAAACGTTGCTGGTTGTGAAGGTAGAAAACATGGAAAAGTTCATGGGGTAATAATGCTTTTTTCAAGGTACTGGATGAAAGTGCATACAGAGGGGTGTCACAGTGGGAAAGATGTGAGCACGTGGCCGCTGTGGCACCCTGTCGCCTTGCGGGAGGGAAAAAACAAGTGCTGATAGAGCACCTGCTGCTCAGAGAGGGATCAGTCAGGCAGGCAGGCGGCAGCCCACGAAGAAATGTAGTGATTGAAGGAAGCAGAAATAGCTGGAGAACAAGGATGTGGGGATTATCACGGATGCAGAGAAATTCAAAGCATAACAGGACAGAGCAAATGAGAAGGAAAAATACAGTATATGGTGGAGATACATGTTGAAAAAGAGGCATGAAAACGAAAGCAGAAAATGACTGAAAGAAAAACTCAGATGGTGGATGGATGATAATAAGTTGCAGCTGGGGGAATACACAGGTGGAGGACTGAATTGGTATTTACCCCCCCACCCCCCATGTTTGCTTTCATCAAATTCAGTGCATGCATCAAGCTCGTGTGATGACAAAGAGGCTTCTCCTCTGCTGACTGCAGCGCATCACGTTTGCAGTTTACCAGCAGCAGCCAATCCAGAGAGTCACAAATTACCGATGATGAAAGGAAAAAGTGTGACAAACTAAAGCAGAGTCAGGTTTCATTGAGGATTCCTCATTCTTAAAATCCAACATGCGTTTAATAAATCTGCACATGTCTGAAACCGGTATTGTCGTTGACGGTTGTTTGTTTTGTGTCACAAAACATTTTCGTCATAAACCCAAAAGACCTCTAAGCCGCTTCTTGGGAACCATAAATCACAAATGAGGTTGGAGGAATCTCTCACAGCTGTGTGTGAGATACAACATCAGTCAAGAGTCTCTCCATACTCCAGATTCTTTCCTAAACAATAATCATGACGAACTCAGTTAAGCGATCCTGTTAATTTCGGTTATAAATCTCAGCCTCTTATTCTTCTCGTTGGAAATGATTTATGTTTTTCTGCCTGCAGACTACTACTACTCTCTCGACCTGCTATGCTTGTCAGCTGGTAAGTGAGGGCCATGGCAGAGCCAGCCAGGCTTCAAAGCCCCTCACCCATCGATCCTTTCAGAAAACACATGGAGAAAGAAAGACGACTTTATAAAAGTGTTTTTAAAATGAGCAAGTCTGTATTGCTCTGAAGTGGACTGCACGCCCATCCGGGGCGTTACACCTTTTGGCCAAAGACTGTTTGTGCTGGGAGGTGCTGGAGCATCTCCATATTTACACTAATCATAACAGCACTTACATAACACCTCATTATCTACTCTCTTTTCCTCCCTAGAGTTAATCTCCTTCAGAGTAAGTCTAAAAAAGACAGTACTTAGGAACATTACAGAAGACATCAGTGATGGAGCTCCTCATAGTTTTATCAAATTAGTACACATTTCTTAAATGTGTGAAATAAGGCACAAATAAGGCACAAGCACTAGAAAGATTAAATACTTATACCGGGACTGATAGAAGATCAAACTTTATTTTAATCTCCTTCAGCACTCAGTAGATATTAAGGCATTAAATTCGGTCATGAATACCAGGAAACCAGCATGTGACTGGAAAAGAGGATGACGGCAGGTGATGGAGAGAGAAAAAGGGGAAAAGAGGGTGGGGTGAGTAATGAGCACAGATTTGCTAATGTAGGTCAGCAATTCAGAAATGTGTGTCAGTGTGTTAAAAGCAGGAGACAGAACTTCAGACAGCTGCGTGCAAGACACGGAAAAAAGGCATTTAATCAAAGATAAACGGATTAATGGATAATTAATTTGAGGGAGCGTTAGGAAAGAGCACGAGGAAGTAAAATTAGAGGATTTAGAGGAAAAAAAATCAATGTGAAGTGTGGATTGCTTTGGGTGCAGTAGTTATATGAGCTGGTGAAATAAGGACAGATTGTGTCTCAGACTGAAGTATTCAAGGTTTGAAAAAAATCTAATATTATCAAAGGAAAGAAAATGTCTAGTTTGTTTTTTGTGAGTGTATGTAGTGAGACCTAACAGATGATAACTCTTACATGACTTCATCACTGTGCACAAAGCTGTTCCACTGTTGGTAAAACTATTGCTCACATCCATTATGAATGCAACATAAAATGTTTAGGTTTTTAGGACTGAGTTGAGCCCATGCTATGACTGAATAATGGGAATACTGGAGTTATAAAAACAAAGAATGGGATCCAGACCTTTGTTGCCATCCCCAATAGCTAAAACACGTGGATTTCATAGAGTCTTTCCTAACTGATGTGAAGAGAAGAATTTATATGCAAATGGTCCAAAAAACAGCACATCAGAGTACAGCAGCACCTCCTTTAGGCAGCCCAGGGGAACTTTGAAGTGAGTTTAATCAGATGTATAAATGAAAATAAAGTGTACAGCTGAGAAGGTTGAATTCCTGTTTTACACCCATGGGCCTCAGTTGAGTGAAAACCTCTTTATATAATGACTCACTAACTTAGATTTCTGAGAGTTATTATTATTATTATTATTATTATTATTATTATTATTATTATTATTTCAGCTCAAGTCCTTTTAAGTTCTTTTTTTTGTCTTCATTTAATAAACTAATGCCACAATTCATTCAACTTTTTTTTTCTCATTTAATTTGGGCAATAATGACTTTAATTCTTCTGGACCCAAAGCAATGTCACCCAAAGGCCAAATCAGCCAAAGTACAGATTTCTCATTCTGTGTTTGGAGCACAAAATACTGTGTGTTCCAGGAAAACAGTCTTTCAGTCTGACTAGAGCACAATGATCTGATGCACTTTGTGTTCAGACTGAAGTTAACACGAAAGAACAGACAGGAGACAGCCTTTTAGTCCCGGCAGCCTGTAACCCAAACAACAGTGCCGCCACGAACAGGAATGAGGGCAGCAGCAATCAAACTGGCATCGATAAATCAAACTTCCCCTGTGGTAAAAGCTGCAAATAATGAGTCGAGACCAAAGTCCTGCCGGCAGCACAGCAGCACTGTCTACTGAGGCAAATAACAGCATCAATGAGAGCCTCTCACTAACTGCTGTTTAAATGTGCAGGGGACACTTTCTCAATCTTGTTCATGGCAAATATCCTTATTTGTTTGTTTCTCTCTTACCTTTACAATTTTGCCTGGCAAAAGTATTCCCACCCATGGAGATTTATATATATATTTTTTTTACATTTTTGTCACATTCAAAAAACAAAATACATTATTCTCTACATTTGTGACAAATAAAAAAACTGAAAGGTACAATATGCATTTGCATTAAATCCTCTTACATGATGCAGAATGTTATTTTTGGTAAAAAAAAAATAACATGGCATAGCTCCTAATTATGCCACCTCAGTGAAACATGATGGTGGCAGGGCAGATTCATGCTGTGCAGATTTACTTCAGCAGGGACAGATTAGTGGTTAGTGTTGATGAGAAGGACAGAGTTATACACAACACAATCCTAGGGAACAAAAAAAAAAAAAAAAAAAAAACCTACCGGAGGCTGGCAGAGAGCTGAGACTGAGCTGGAAGTGTTTCCATTCCAGCAGGACAACAACCCTAAACAAAGAGCTACAATGAAGCAGTTTAGATAAAATGGTCCCACTGAAGTTCATGGATGATGCTATGTGGTCAACTCGACAGGGCGAGTGTTATTTTTGCAAAGTAGAATGAGAGTTTCAAGGTTTGTAAAGCTAGTATATGCTCTTTGCAAGATTTATTACATTTGGCATGTTTGGAAAAAAAAAAAAAGGCACAGAAGTTACAACTGAGTGGCGGATCTGGACATTTTGCCAGGGGAAAACTGGCATCCTCTCGGGGGCAGACGGAGGAAGTCACAGTGCCATGTGGGGAGGGAAGGGCAGTTGGAGTGTAATGATATTGCTGCAAGAAATAGCATTAATATTGGGATGAATAAAGTAAGAACACAAAAGAATATATGAACAACATCTTGCACGTTTTTTTGAGGCAGAAAAATGTTTCGGGAAGAAGCTGGGCTCTATCAAAAGGCCGATGGTGTAGATGTTTGAAATGCAGCGTAAAGCTGAAGAAGTAAAAGTCAAATGCCTTTGTAAGCATGTGTGCATACCAAACACTGTGATGCCTTGCTAAGCAGCAGATCAGCTGCTGTTTCCTGAGGCACAATCTCATATGACTCATTAACTGAGTCATCATAATATTCACATTTGTCGTGAGTATTACATTTTTTCAGCAGACTAGCAGTTGTTGATGGATGGATTGCTGGAACATGAGCAGAAATTTAGGGTGCACACTAGTGAAGAAACGTGCAACGTCATAAGTGTCAGTTTATAGTCATATGAGGCAGTCGTCTAGCCAATAAAACAACAGACAGTAGCTAAAACACAAAGACACACACTGGCACCCAGTGTCTTTATTAAAATGCAAGCAGAATATGAACTTAATCCATCCAATAATTGCACATTTCTAGCAGTGACTGTTTTGTTGGGCACCTTGCTGTTTTCCTAAATCACCTTCTAATGGAGAGGAATAATGTTTAGTCACTCTTCTCATTGTGCAGTAAAATCATGCACTTGAAGAGAAATCAACTCCGAGACAGAAGAAAGAGACGGAGCAGGAAGAACACCTGCGTCTTATTTGAAGGCAAAATGTGGGTCAAGCTGACAAACACTGACGCTCTAAACCAGCAGCGTCAACAATTCACCCTCTGTCTGCCAGGTTGAACTAAATAACGTTGCGGCAATTTTCATGTGTCTGCCTCTGCGTGCAACAGTGCATTCTGCACACGGTCGATTTGTTTTGCATCACTGGTTTCATTTCATTAAGCTAGAGGAAAAGCGTTATCGGTCAGCTGCTCCTCCTATCCCATTCTTCCCACTTTGCGTCATTCACCCCTTTTCATGACGTTTCTCTAGCATTGCTGATGATCACACTATTAAAAAAAAAAAACATTCTGCGAACTAAGGTTGTTATAATGCTGCAAATAAAGCCCAAGTGCACAAGGTTTAGTCAAACTTTCAGCCATCAATTTTCTTTCAAATGAATAATTTCAATGGTTAATCTATTCGTGACCTAAAACATATTTTTACAGTTGACTTTGTATCAGTCACAGCATTTGCTGCCTGTATCACTGCAAAGCATGCAGCTAATTAAAGGCTGATTCGATACTTTAAAACCTGTCAAGTCTGAACTGACCCACCCGAACTGCCTTTGCTGATGCGCTGAACCAATGAGGCATGTGTGATTGAGATGCATCCGTGCCAGTAATGTTAGTCCTCTGAAACAGCCTGTATCAGCTCAGAAAGCTGTGGCCATTTGACTTGATGAATACCAGTGAGTCCATGCCACCACTGCTTTATCAGAGACAGATGGTGTGAATGCTGGCCATCTGGGCAAAGGAATGGGGGCAGAGTTGCATGCCAAGCAGCATAAGGCCATTTGGTAGGACTAACAATGATCCCTTCAGCAACTGTCGCTGCTTGTTGAGAAGTTACAAATGTGTTTAATGCAAGGAAGCCTTGTGAAAAGTATTTATACTCTGATTTATACTCACATAAATCCACAAATTTCAAAGTATTATATTGGGATTATATGTGATAGACCAGCACAAGGTAAGACAAAACGGTACAGTAGAAGGAGACTGGTCACTGATTTCAACTGTTCTTCTCATATCCCTAAATAAAATATAATTAAAGATATTTTATTTATGCAAGACCACTCATAATAGGTAGATACCTGTATTGTGTCAATACTGAACAAAACAATTTGTTAACAATCACTTTGAAGAGAGACATGATACATCTTACAAGAACAGGGTGTTCAAGCTGTTTGGTTGGTAAGAAATTAATTTGGGTCAAGAAAACCGTATACTCACAAAAGACAGTCCTAACAACACGAACATCCTTTACTTGTGATGAATGAGGAAAAGCATTTATCAAAAAATAAATAAATAAAATAAAAATCTGAACACACAAGAAAATCCACATAGGAGAGAAACCACTCTGTTGTGATCTCTGTGGATTCAGCTTTAGTCAAAAGTCAAGTTTAAATGTAAATGTGGAATTGAGAATCTGGCATTTTGTAGGGAAACTATCCCTACCTCAAAAAACATGGTGGTTAAAGCATCATGTGCTTTTCTTAAGCAGAATACTCTTACAAGGCACTGTTGTCTGCATTAGTAATAGATCAGCGCAGGTAGCAGGACTGAACTCTGGTTCTGATCCAGACATCATCTCCTAAGCTATTTTATAGCTTCCTTCAAAACTGAATAGAGTGAGTTTCTGAAATGAGTGAATATTTTAATCACATTAACCAAGCTGAAGAGCTCTAAATGGTTTTGCCCTAAGACAGTATTGTGTCAGGAAAACATTCTGTTCCATGTTAAAATGTCTAATTTACTTAAAAACTTGCAGAGTCTAGTTAATCTCCCCTGCAGCTTCAACACTGCTTGCTTGCTGGATGCAGCGTAGCATACTGACCTACATATGCAGTCCTCCGCCTTATATCTTGTCTGAAAACCACAAATTGGAAAAATGCACACATATCTGGGCCACTTTATGGCAACCACTATTTTTTTTTTTTTGCTTCATGCATTTGCATGACTGTGCGTGTGACTGTGTAAGTCTTACAGCTCAGTTAAATATGTCATAGCAGAGAAAGGGTGAAAACAATTGGATTAAATCAGCACAGGGACATCATGGTTGTTTTGTAAGCGTTGCTGTCCTTTAGCATTACATAGAAACAACCTGAAATCTCCTTCCTTCCATGAACTCCAACAAATGCCCTTCCTAGGATCCTGCCAGGAGCAATCTGAGTGACCTCAATCAGCAAAAGACGTCATATCACCAACAAATACCACACATGGGGTCAAAGGTTTTTAACTCTTTAGGAAAAGCACAAATCGGCTTGTCATTTCAGATCCCTCACTGCAGGGTTTGACTCATTGCACAAGAAAAATCCAACGCAGGTTTTTAAAGGGAACTAGATGTTCTGTTTGCTTTTGTGATCACATCAACTTCCAGTTAGGCTTTATCATCTTAGGCTTTAGGTCCCTTGTCGCATTTATGAAAATCAAATTGTGCAATATTAAGCAACTTAGTCTGGGTTCGGTGTTTTAATAAGCATTAGACTTTATTGTTGTCAAAAAATAGTCTTAGGCATAAAGAAGCTAATGTTTTAATAAGAGAAAGAATTAGTCTGGGTTGATCCAAAAAAAAGGTCCATGATAACTGGAGGAGCTGCAGAGACCCAGAGCTCAGGTGTACCCCATAAAGCTGGCCATAATGAAAGAATGGCACAAAGATCAGAGCTCGAATGCATGCTAATTGTATTATTATTCAGTATTTACTGCTGTCCAGACTGTTTCTGAGACTGATATTGTGATATATTGTGCAGCCATAATCAAAGCATAATTCATTTTCAAAGAGCTCAGTCAAGATTGAGTTCTTAAACTCTAAATCTATGAAAAAACAGTAGAGAAGTGTCACAAGCTAAATACGCCATCACTAACTAAGTGGATGGAGAGCTAAGTCTCTCTATCAACTCTGACTTAGCTGCATCAGTTTCAAGATGTTCAAATACACACTGCAGCTGAATGGTACTTAGGTTCACAATTCCTCACACATGTTAAGGAGACCGGGTTAACGCCACCCAGAGAGACTGTATTTGTCATGGTAGCATGTGGTGATGGTGGACCCAAATACAGTAGGGCAGAGACATCAAGTTAATGTTCATTTAATGATAAAATAAGAACAATAAAAAAAATAAAAAATCAAGGGACCACAGGGAGCCAGAGGAGATTAAAAACTGAAATCCAGAGAAAACTACAGCAGGTCACTGATGGGGAAGAAACAGAAAAACAATGGAAGGAACCAGCAAGGAGTGAGAGCAGGAGATGTATTTCAATACTGTGAGAGCAAATGGTGGAACAACAGACCAGGGCTGAGCTAACAGGTTGCAGGTGTGAAGGGGAGAGGGAGTGGCAGCAGGAGGCGAGGGAAAGCAAACAAGGAAACTAAATTAAGAGTAACAAAGAACAACTACAAGGACGAAATAACTTAAACTAGAATCACTAGGAAGGACCGACCTAATGTAAAACAGAAACCAGGCTGATCTAATCAAAATAAGAAACTAAGGAACACAGAACAATAATCAAAACCCCCAAACAGCTCAAACAGCCCAGAACCTGACAGTATGTTAGCTGATGTTTCAGTGATATCTATGGACATAAAGCATCCACTGAATGCATTTTTTGAATTAGAGCACACGTAAAAAGTCCTCCTTGTCAAATAAAATGTGCTGTAAAGTACTATCGACACTAAAACAAACCAAAGGATTTTCCTTGTGAAGAAGTCAAAATTTTCTATTTGCTTAATTTGAATTATTTTAATGTTTGATTCAATCTAAATATTTAAAAGCTGGATGAGGTGGACAAAAACAGAGTTTCAGGTAAGAGCCACCTGTTGTCCACCCTTCGCCACAAAAGACAAGCTTGGACATTTATTGAGACATTTCTGCTTGTAGACGTTAAAGTGGGGCAACACAGAGACCTAATTTCTACCTGACAGTGCTGTCCATTATATGGGTCAGCCTCCCAGCCAATGTGCCAGGACGTTATCTTCCTAGACAGTGTCACAGATCACAGCATCACAGTTTCTGAATATAAGATTATAATATGTGACTCTTGAGACAGTCAGATCAAACATATCCCTGTCTGCCTATTGCGGGACGACGGGGTTTACAATGCATCACCTAAATTAATCCGATGTTACCACCAAACTTCAAACACAGCTGTACTCTTGTATCTAGATAAGCTTATTATGGAGACTGTGGTTCTTGCAGCATCAGGATTTCAGTATAACATTTTGAAAAAATAAATATTTTCAACAGTGATTGCAATGGTTTCCTTTTAATGTGCTGTCAGAGCACCCAACTGAAGCCTCGCCTCACCATTCTCCTGGGACTACTGTGGATCACTTCGGTTTTCTTGGAAACACAAGCCTGAGATGGTCCTCATATGAAGATACTGTCCAGAAGAAGACCCAGCAGATATCGTGCTTCCTGCAGCAACTATATAGAAGTACAACCAAACGCAGGAACTGCTGGTTTTATTCTGCACTGCCTTTAAACATCACACCTCTGCAGATCCATCAGTGTTTGGTTTGGTTCTGCCACAAAGCACGACAGGGCCAGAGTGCAATGAAAAATCACGTCTGCAGCGAGGATGATCAGAGCAGACCTTCCCTTCATGTGGAACCTGTACAGGGGTCTGCAGACATCTAGGTCTCTGCAGACTACACCTATTCTGGACACACAATATTTAGATTTTTACCTCCAGGCCAACTTACCATCACACTATTTAACAAAAGGCGATAAGTCATGGCCACAGCCTGATTTATGTTTAAAAAATGTATGTGAAAACCACATAACACAACATTTGTATCACAACCAAAACTTCTGGCTGTGACTGTACAAGCTTCAGATAAGATTATGACCTTGTTAAAGATGAAGTTTCATCAACGTTTTTTTAAAAAAAAAAAAAAAAAAACTTATTATTAGTCGGTTGCATTCCTGTCTGGACAGAGATGTTTTATTTCAGAAGGAAAAAATATATTTGTTTCAATTAATTTCCAGAGTTGTGTTGTTGAGGTGGAGGAGGGATGGAGGGAGCAGATACCGAGAAACACACTGTTGTTTTAACTCATTTTAAGATAGTATTTTTCAGCAATGTCAAATCTGACCAAACATGTAAAATGTAATGGCCCAGCACGATTAATAAAGTGCATTTTTACCAGATTAGACCACAGAGTGGTTTTCATGTTTGAAGCACAATCTTGTTGGACAAAAAGCTTTCAGGTCTGAGATCTGGTCCTGTTGGCCTGCTCATATAATTCTTTGTTTCTCAGTCTATTCCTCAACACTACGTAACTCAATACGGGCAGGATGAATAGTGCCAGAAGTATGACCTTGTACTCGAAGCAATTTCACTTAAGATTACTGATCACTGCCTGCATTGATTTATGAACACTGGCATCAGCAGTGGTTATAGCGTAAACAATATCAGTCAAACTCTAATCTAAATAGCTCCCGTTTTTTCACAGCTGCTAAATCCAACCTACCTAACAAGACTGCCTCTGTGCTGTTTACACTTATAGTAAAGATTTATTCTATTAAGCAATACTGCACCTCTGAATACAAACTGTTCAAACACATGGGAATGCAGAATTACGACCGTGTTTAGTTTGTGGAAAGTAATCAACGTTTGCAGCTGTCGAAGAAATTTGCACAGGCACAAACTCCACTCAGGCTAAGCTATAAAGGACTAAACGTGATGTGACGTTCTTTGTTTTCTGGATGAAGCAACGTGAGCCACCGTCACGTGAAGGCTTTTCAAACGGAGAGCAACATCTTTTCGTGTTTTTGATTTAGTGCTGACGTTTGGCGTGACACTGACAGTTCTTGGGGCATTGTCAAATCGCCAGAAAATAAGTTGTTCAGCAGCTTTTGTGGCAGTTCTCTGAATGAAAAAACCTTAATGTCTGTCAATAATAGTGGGTCAGAGATATTGGTCAAAGAAGGTGAGAGCTGGCGCACAGCAGGGAACCGGACCACAGATGGACCAGGAGAATAAATGATTGAAAGACAGGATCGGCAGACAGAACATTTTCTTGCAAATATCAGTCTTCTTTCCACTCCTGTGACATCTGTATATAGAGAAAAACCCAGCCTTTATAGAAGAGCAGCAAGACAACAAAAAAAAAAACATTGTTGAAAGAAAGCAATGAGACATGGGAGTCGGTAAACATGGAAAGAGACTCAAATGAGACTGAAATGTATTATATTTACCTAAATGTTAAACCCTGTATGTTACCAAAGACTAACACCAAAACACCCTTTGAGACAAGCTGTGACTATTTCAGCAGGATTATCATTATGGGGTCAACTGGCTTCGAGTAAAGTGCACGTTTCATTAGTCAGCCATGACAGGCAGGAACCACAGTGACAGCTTTTAGTGCATATTTGTTTTTATCTTCCTGAATCTGCTGCTGAGAAATGCTCCAGACTGAGTCACTGATTCATTTATTTAGAGGCAGATTTGATTGTGGAGGCATCAGATCTGAAGCAGCTATGAGGTTTCTGCTAATTACACGAACCCAAATATCTCTTCAGTTTTTATTGCTGACGGGGGAAGGAAAATGATTTAGAAATCCCGACACAGCAGTTGATTAAATAGGATTTTTAGAAGCAAGTCCAGGCACTAAGACTACAGACACGTGCATGTGACTGATTGTTTTTCTACTTTATATAAATTTGCAAAATTTATTTTGAGAAAAGTGATTAATTTAATCCAAATTTAAAATATTGAATAATGTTCATTATCGTAGGGAAACAGATAGTTTACCCTATGGGAAATGTTTTACCTGAACTGGATTGGAGAGAAATTGAGCAAAGGTGTTTTCACAAAGCTCTTGACATCTCCTTTACATTAAAAACAAAAAAATAGTAGAAGATAAAACTAAAAAACCAGCTTTTGGTATTTTTGTTTTATAAAAACAGTATATGGTTAAATATTATTGAATTTGATAGAATCTTAAAAAGATTCTTATGAAATTCAACTGAGGCCTGCATGAGTAATTATTTCAAAATATTTCTCCCATATTTACAAAATTTTATATAGTGCTTTTATGTGTAAAAACTTCAGTTCTAAGCATTGCAATGCGATTTAATTTTTTTTTACACTTTGCATGAGAACAAAACTATTTACAAAACAAGGGTGGATGCATAAAGGAGAATATGAAATACATGTTTCAATGCAAGTGTAGTTTGGATGCTATAAAATAAAGTGAATAGCAATGAGCTTTTAATCCATTCCTACTGTGCTGAAAGAAATTTTCCCTGTGCGTTTCTTTGTTAAAAGTGTGAGTCAAGTCAGGCAGTGACAGCTACGGAGCATTGATGTTTCTTAGAATCTGAACACCAGCACAGCCAGAAAACTGAAAATGGGTCAGTGTCTGCAGTCACGCTTCTGGCTCTGATGCCGTCTTTCATGTGTGCTGGCTGATAGAGGACTGTGTTCAGCGGCAGCTGAAGTTCAAATCAGGAGAGCAATGATCAGTGCCGCTGCTGTTAACACTAATTGGTCAACCTTTTTTTAGTTTGGAGCCCAGCTCACCTGCATGTTAATTCCTACAAGAAGGTCCACCTGAAATTAAGGATGTTTTCCTTCCACAGGGCTCTGAAGTCCGTTAGCCTCAAACACAGAACTGAAGTGGCACATAAAAACAACAAAATGAGCTCTCAGGTTGTTGGAAAAGAAAATACAGGAGAAACTTGGAGAAACTGAATTAAAGTTTGGCCCGAATGAAGCAAAAATAAAAAATGAGTCTTCATAATCTGAATAGAAAATGTATTAATGTAAACGCTCCAAAATCAATATATGTTAAGTTATTGATAATTCTTATGGCTTTCAACACACAACATTCATTTAAATTACACAACTGACAAAAAGACAGATCAGTAATGTATCATTTGTCAGGTTGCATCCGTGAATCTGTTCATTTGAATGAGGACAGAACTTTTGCCGTTATTTAAAGACCACCAGTGTTCAAAAACAAAATTGGGAAAATATCACGGAAAGCAGCTCCGTGCAGCACAGTGACTCACCTATAGTCTGTGACATTGTAAAACAAAAAAATCTGAACAAATCTACACGTGACTTTTCAATAAGTACCGAGGCTCTGTGCTTTTGGGTTTTATTTCTTAAATTAGTTAAATAAAACATAACCTCTACAGCATTTCGACTGCGTGTTGTCCTCCAGCAGCCCAGAGCCCAGTATCTGCTGAAAGCTCTTCTTTCTTCTGGTTCGGGTCCACATTGATCAGACTTCCAACACTTTTTTCTTTGCAAAGTGTCTCTTCTTCAAACTTAACTTTGTCGTATTGCAGTTTTTATAACATTTTGGCCATATAAGTACAAAATATTAACACTGAACCTGCTAAAATCGAAGTCAGGTCTTAACTTCTGGAGGTTAAACAAATAATGAAACAATACAATGAAAAAATATATATATAAATAACTAAACTAAATGGGTAAATCTTAGGTTTGTCAATATGGGGATGAGATATCCTGGATTAAATACACAGAGAACAATTTTAAGTCTTTAAACATGTAAGTCCATGAGGACACCAGTGTCCTCATGAAGGCTGGGGTGGTTTTAATGTATCATCTAGTCAGCCGAATTCCTGTTAAATTATCCATCCATCTATATTTCAGGCTATATTTATCCTCACAGGGTGAACTGGTGTGTGCCTTCAGGGTCAGTGTGCACCATCAACAGGTTGCCAGTCCACCAGAGGATAATAATGAGAAACAGAGGACAGATAGATATACATGAACAATGATGAAGCTAAAGGCTAATTAATGTGTTATGCGTGTTTTTGCACTGTGGCAGAAAGCTGGACGACCTTCTTTCTGCAAAGCCTCAGTGGAAATAAATACATCCATTGAGAATGGAGACGGAAACAGCCGCATGAAGAACATCAGCTTATTGATGCTTGCTTTCTTTCAAACTGTTGAAACATTTTGATGCTTTGGCGTCATCAGTGCTGTCCTGCATGCCCAGTAGCCATTTGGGGTAAAATTCAGGATGTTGGGAATGTAATGTATTATCATGGCATTAGGCGCTGCATGAGCCAATCCCATCAATGCAAAAGCATGCTTCCTCTGCACTGCTGTTGTCAAAGACAGAAGCTTTAGACTTCAGGCTGAACATAAAATAAAGCCATAAAATCAGTCATTTGGTTGGCAGCCTTTCATATCCTCTTGGCCAGCAGAGGCAGGCTCCATGACTGGTAAGGAAAGCCATTGTCTCTGGAAAACAAGTCCTACATCCCACATTAGCAGGAAAAATATTTCCCTCTGCTACACAATGAATGTCTTTTTCAGCTCAATCATCTGGAATAGGGGAATTACAGTTCCCATGATAGATATAAACGGGCCCATCACAACCGTAATACAACTGGAACACATCTCCGTAGCCGTGGTCCCTCCACCAGGTGCACAGCTGTCGGTTCCAGCCGCAGGCCAGAGAGTAAAAGAGTTCAGGATGCTCCATGCCGATCATTGAGAAGAAGTCCTGGTCCCCCAGGTGGCCCTTAAAGCGATACTGGTCTGCTAGCTTGGCCACGTTGCTGGGTTTCAGCAGCTGGTTGTAGAGAGTCGAAGCCCTCATGGCGCTCAGGTCCAACAGCATCACACCACTGTTGAAGCCCGGAAGGCCCTCAGGAGGAGGTTCTCCTACCCTGGTATTGGGGTTCTCCTTACGATACAGCCAGAAGGTGTGTCTACGGAAAGAAGTGTTAGGCTGTTGATTAGTTGGCAAAACTCAATGTCGTTCTGTGCTCAATGAGGTAGTCTAATTTATGGGATCGTTTGGTAGATCTGGTTCTCTTCCTTGGCATTCTCCTGTGCCCAACCTGTTTTACAAACAGACCGCTTCTTGCACCAGCAAAACTTCAGTGCCTCCACTTAAACATAAACACACACGCGGACTCACTCATACATGCATCTATGTGCGTATGAATGACCCCACATATCATGGTAATTAATCTCTTTTAAACCAGAACCACCTTCATCGTATCGGTGACTTAAAGCTTTTGCACAAAGTCAGCTAAATATATATCTGCTTTGTGACAATTTGTTCTAACGATAACTTGATTTAAATTTAACAATCCACTGTCTCTTTTCCCCCAAACTGGTTCAGCACCAGTTTTTTTGTTACCATCACAGCAAGCTCAAGCTATGTTCCCAAAAAACTGGATCTTCCCAAACTCCAACTTAAAGAAAAGGTCAGAGGTAAAGCCACTTTCATCAGCAGCGAGAGGTGAACTCATGGAGAACAACCAACCAACCAACAAATAATAATCTGGTTAGGATTATGAAATATTCGCTAGCATCACCTGTAGTTGAACTGTCTTCATGCACAACGATCCTTATATGATTAACTGGAGAAGTCACTGATCAGGACGTAATGACGACTTGCCTTACAGATTATGGAAAAGGAATCCAGTTCTTTTACAGAACCACTTAGGAAGTGGTTCTATTATCAGTGTTGGTTAAGCACTGGAATCCTATTTGCTTTGCAGCATCATTTAATCCAACATAGTAAAAGAAAGAAAAATGGAAGGAAAAAAACATTTAGTGTGCTTTAAAAAAATGAGTCCTGTAGCTGTACAAACCATCGTCAAAGACCACAGTCACAGAAATGCTAAAAATCTCTTATTTTCTAAGCTTTAACACTGATGAGCAAAATTAAACCTTTAAAGATCGTCTAAATCTTGTTCTCTGTAACTCACACACAAATTTAACATAGCAGGGTATAAGCAGCACACAGGGTGCAGAAAGCTGTGCATCAGCAGATAGAGTAGCCTGCCTAAACTCATATTTGTGTTCAAAGTGTTTCTGAAGTTCTGGTCTTTCCCAAAAAAAGAGAAGAGGAGCTAAAAAAACAACCTATTTCTGATGGAATGTAAAAATGCTGCCTCAAATAAAGTAAACATAATAAAGTTATTATGGTTTGACTTTTTACTGTTGACATTGCAAAAATATTTCCAGACTGCAAAGAAAACATGTTGAGAATATTTTAAGAGTTTCTGTAAAACAAAAGTTTTTCTAAAATTAATCAAATCAAAAGTGCGTAGCATATACTATTTATCCTATCAATAGAAATAACACAGACCTTCATTTATTTATTTTTTTTTGACCTGATGTTATTTTCTAAATATTTTCTCTGTGTTGTGCTGGTTTATGCTTTCAGGGGGTCTGAGGGAAAAAAAAAATCAACTGCATATCTGTAATTCAACTTTTTTTTTTCTCTGTGGATGGTTCAGATTCAGAGAACAGAGAGCTCTTGTCTGCACCGTTAACAACGTTTTTCGTTGAAATGTTCCATCAATACTGAGCGATGAATGGGAAAGTAACCTTGCACGATTGCTTGTGAACATGAACACCTAATGCCAGAACATTTGGACTATTCTTAGTTCCTGCTGAGCTCTACAGTAAATAAAATATGAATGGAGCTCAAGAACATTTTACTTTTATAACAGCAGCTAGAAACACACTTAACCTTCATGCTGCCTGTTTCAGAACTATATACAGACGCAAGGATTTTTGGGAGGTTTTGGATCGTACAATGCATCCTGTCTGTGAAACGCGATCATGCAGATTCTCCAAGTCATGCTTTGATATTATTACTGACCTACATTCAGCTCCTGTTGTTTGCTCCGTTAGTTATGTGTCGTTTGTTGGTATCTGAGGCTTTGTGGTGTATGTATCATTACGAAGATGAGTCTACGTGCCCCAAAACACATACTGGGTGAGTGAGGTCAGCAAGCAACATTTACACACACCGTCCCATGAGGCTGTTTTAACCGCTGGAGTTTACTGTGTGGACCGAAGGGGAACGGCATCAGTGTCAAGACGGCTAAAATAAACAACAGACACCACAATGGTTATTAGACGAGCACAGCTAAAGGAACACAGCTTTTATGTAGCAAGCTGCACAAATGTTTTCGAGAGTTCATGTGAAACACACATAGGGGCTCCGCAGCCACAGATGACTAGACTGCAACGGTTAGGCATTGAGAATGCGAAAAATGTTCGCCTTTATTTATGTGTTAAAGTGGCAAAGTTTTACAAAATACATGACACAGAAAATTAGTGTCTTGTTCATCTTTTCTTTCTGTGTTCAACAAGTGAATCTACATACATATTTATAAAATAAATAAAAAATACAATATATTTGACACATTTCTCTTGTTGATTGTGTACATTTTTCTGCTACACAATGTCCTTCCACTCAACTTTCCATTAATATCACGCTGAAGCTTGTTTTTAAACACTTTTTCTACACTCTAACTTTATTTTACTTTTGCTTCTCCTTGTTTTCCAAAATGTGTTTCCTACAGTAGCGGTTTAATTAGAAAGAGATGGATTTTATTTATTTTTTGTTTTGGATTAGCTAATAGTGCTATCATCAGTCTGAGATAGTTTATGTGCTAAATTTGTACGTCTAAAAAGCTGCAACATATTCTTGTTTTGGTAAATCTTACTTAATTTGCTGAATTTCCGGGGTGGGAGGGTTAAATGGTTGCAGAAAAAGGGGAAATGTCAGACTGCAAAGGCTGTACATGAGTAACTTTAGCCAATGTTTTCCTCTGGGAATTGTTTTATTGGGATGTGAAGCAAAAACAACAGTCACTGTAGTCTTGTAGAACATTACACGTTTAACTGAGTGATACAGAGAGCATCTCTGCTCTCCAACGTAAGGACAGTTTTGATTTTCTGTAGTTTCTACCAGTACACCCAGTACGCCAGTAAGACTTCACACAGCTCCAGCTTAGATTGCAGTCAATTCACACTTTCGTCCTCTAGTCAGTTTTTGCTGCCAATCTTCCCAGTGAAGTTTCTCAGACTTGTGAAAGAATGGAAAGCATTAGCGGGGGACAAGGACACTCTGTGCTGCTATCTCCTCCTAATGTGTCCTTGATTCGCTCGGGACAACAAGCAGCCTGCTCTCTCTGACGGCTCTATAAAACCCACAGGCAGACATCAGGCTGCATGTTCAGCTGGTAACACTAATGGATTGCTTGGACAAGGTGCAGTGGCTGCACAATAATAAAAAAAATCCCACATATGTTGGGGGGATGTGGGGAATTAAACATTAAAGCATGAAAATATGAAATTGTAGAAGTTTTTGCATGCCTTGTAATGATGTGTAAAAAGGATGTCAACATGTACTCAGTAAGCTACAATATTATTGAAAAGTTTATTTATTTGAGTAACTCAATTCACTACAAAAAACACATTAATTATAGTCAAGACTGATGCCTTCGAGCTTTTATTTCTGTTAGTTATGAAGATTTTTCTCTTAAGGACAAAATAAATCAGCAATATAGATTGGGATATTAGATCAAATCAAATGAAATACAAAAATAAAAAAATAAAATAAAAAAATAACTAAGCAATTTGGGTGTAATGAAAATCCTCCCAAAGCTGGAAGATCTCCTTGACATCACCTTAATCTTTAGGCCCCATGAATATCTAGATTGTGTTTGTTAGAGGAACAGCATCACAGCTACTTGGCAATGTGCTTTTGTTTTACATATAGACCCATCTGAGCTACTGGTGTGCAGTATTTTTCATGCCATAAACTAAATTTTTTTGAAGATCTGACCTCCGTTATTCTCATCATTTTGTTTGATGGTTAAATTGTTTGTATTCTTGAATGTCACAGCTAAAGTTGGTTTTCAAGTTTATTAGTTTTTCTTATTATTACTGCCCTGAATGTACAGTAAATTTGGGCAAGTAGCTATATTTATTTTTGTCATATTTTGACATGGCAATCAACCCACATCTGCCTTACATGGCCTCTTCTCTCATCCTCCCCATTATTTATAACAGCTCAGAAAAAAATTAAATCTCTGTGACACATTTAGACAATTTTTTCTTACAGTTGGATTATATATATATATTTTTTGTACTGAATAAATGTGTGCAACTTTAGCTTGTTACGCAGTTTTAAGAGTCATTTATTTCAAGGCTTGTTACACACTTTGAACCAGGGGTGTATTTATTTGGGGAGGATGTTGTAAAATCTAATACACACTAGAGGTAGTGGGTGAAATGGACATGACATAATTAACCAGTTACACTTTCTTGATTTCACAAAAACATATTTCATATTGAGAACTTGACACAGTGGGCGACTCATCACAAAAAGCATAGAAAGAGCATTTCCCCTCCTGCTCAGTGAAAGCCCAGAACACTCAAAGAATTCTGCATTTTAATGGGATCTTCTTGCAGAAATAAAGAGTGTGTTTGTGTTCTTGTTCATGGGACATTCAAGGAAATGGGTCTCATCCTCTGTGTTTAAAAAAAAAAAGACTCAGCTGCAGGGAAGTGAGAGGTATTTTGTAAAAAAAAAAAAAAAAAAAAAAAAAGAACTTTTCAGTGGCAGGATGTGGTGTGAATGTGGCTGGTGGGAGGATGCGTTGTTCTGCATGATGTTCCCTCTGTTCACACAAAAACAGAGTGGGAGTTGAGAGTCCCCTCTGTCTACAAAAGAGGACACTACAATAGGAAGGAAGCAAGCTGTGCTTCACTAAAAGCCGGCTTTTAAAATTACAACATTTTAAAGCCTCCTGACTAATAATGCAAACATGCAGCAAATCCATTTAAAGTATTGGAATAGTTACTTTCATTTGTCATGGCTGTGCAAGGTGTCACCGTTTCCTGGGCAGCAATTAATATTTTTCAGAGCTTTTAGGACATAAAAGACAGATTTTTAAATTTTATCTAAAATATAAAGAAAGAATGAATTTATTGTCAGGGAACGTGCCAATAATAATAAAAATATCTCAATTTGCTCTACATTTACATGTACATCTTCCCAGTTTAAGATATCACTAAAAAGATCATGTATCTCAGCTCTTCAATTAAATTTTAAATCATAAAATATTTATTACACATTGAGATAATTTTCAAACATTAACTGATGTGATTATGGCTTAGAGCTATTGAAAACAAACATTCAGTTTTTCAGAAAATGAATATTACATAGGGTCATTAAAAAGTCAGAAATGACAAACAGATAATTGAAACAAAATTGGCAGTGGAGGAGTTCGTTTCTGTCAAAGAAATCAGAGGCGAGATGAAGTTCACATATTTTCAAGGGGAAAAATATGAGAATGAGAATACTAAGAAGATATTCTCATGTCAAAAAGTTGTAAGTGTAAATGAAAAAAATTGTTTTCTTCCGTGCTTAAAGCATACATTTCTGACATTAGAACTATGGTATTCAATGACTTGGTAAAGTAAGAAAAAAACCCTAAATTATCATAAAAATATCAAAAGTTCAAATTTGTGACAAAAAATTACCATGAATTTATCATTAAATATTTACTAATTAACATTTAAATCGCAGAATTATTATTATTACTTTTTTGTAAATATATTAAATTAATCTAAGACCGAGTCAACACAGAAATTATCTTAGGCGCAGTTGGAAATATTTTTTGCCGTTTAGGCTGTGCGTCCACATGAATCAGGCATTTTAGGAGACGAGAAACTATCATTTTCCAGAGATCAGTAAATTTCAAAACACTGAGCTCCATTGGTCTCTAACCTAAACCTTCTAGTAAAATCAATGGAGTATTGAAAAGAGGAAGATGAGCTGAAGGCCACTGTTAAGATAACCATGGGCTTCCATAGGACCTCAGCAGAGCCACAAGCTGTTCACTTTAGTGATGTAGTAATTTGTGTATGGAGTCCCACCCAATTACTCAGTGCATAAACTATATTTATACATTTCTGTTTTTAAAATTCTTACTTGAGGGGAGGTTACATCTTGAAATTTTTTGAAAAATGTAATTGTAAGCAATGACAATCAGTAGGAACAGCAGAATTCTTGAAAAAAAAAATCAATGTGAATAAACCTAGAGAAATAAAGTGACTTTTCAATCATTTATTGAGTTGTAGTTGTAGATTCGATCATTTCCGAGACCTTGTGTGGGAGCTTTGAACCAGCGGAGCGGTGTGAGCCAAGAGGCCCAGCACTTCGCTATGATGCTGGCCGACTCAAATTAAGTGTGTCCGGCCTCACAGGAACCACATTAGAGGGGCTTTCTCAGGGTTGGCAAAGCCCCCAACCAACACAGTGGCAGAGCAGAGATAGAGATCTGTTTGGAGAGGCAGGAGCCAGCTGGAGCCTGGCAGGAAAACTACAGTTCAGCTTCTGCAGCAGCCAGGAGCCAAAAAAAAAACAAAACATGCACTGCAATTACTCATGCAGGTCAATTCTAATAAAAAAAATAAATAAATAAATAAAAATCATTTAATGATGAAAGCTGCAAGTACTTTACAAGACATGAGTGAAACTGCCTACTAAATGTGGCGGCTGTGACGGTAAGCTAAATATGGATGCAATATTGTTTGAAGGACGTCAAATAAAATCAAAAACTGCTAAACGGAGACAATAAACAGCTGACAGCAGGCCAGTCCTGCCTTCTTACTCGAACCAGACATTCACAGGCTCATTCACCCATGTTCCAAAAGACCCCAGAGAAAACCACCTGCCTGTGTTTGTCCCTGTAAGCACCTGCTGCACAAAATATGCCACCTGATCCTGCATCATGTACTTTTAACCCTCCCAACACGCACACAGTGACGTCCTGTTTTGATGTTGCAACCGGGTGGAAACAGTGAGGCAGTGAAATGACCAGGAGGGTTTGATTTGCTATCTTATAGAAGGATGGAAAAAAAAAAAATCAGCTTAGGAACAAAGAGATTGAAAGTTGGTGCCCTTTGTTTATGACTGCGCGCGCACACAAAAACAAGGTTAGATTTACTGGTATATATTCATTGCGTGAACATTAGAAGCACTATTTCTTAAACTAAAAGTGTCACCCAGAAGATAATGGCTAAAAAATAATGTCCAAATATATATATTCTACGTGGGAATAAGTTTTTCTGACCATGATTTAATTTTTCGACTGATCACTTTTACTGGAGGTGAGTTTGTTTACCTGTAGACCGGCTGCATCTCTCTGGCGATTCCTATGACTGCACCTGGAGGAAATTTGTCAAATTCCTGGAAAAGGTCCCTGATGTTGGTCTTGTATTTTAAGTCGAGGTCGAGTTGCACTATTCGTGTCAGACCTAAGGGAGAACAACATAATGCTGATGACTAAAAGACCAAACGATAAAACAAACAAAACAAAAGTCTAAACATCTCCAGAAATTATTTTCTATCAGCTTGACGCGACAACCATGACAGTTTGCCTCACTTGCATCAGTTGCAGAATTATCCACGCTCAATAAAAGATGAAGATTGCTTTTTAGAGAGGAAAAAGTAACATTTTTGCGGCGTTTTAAATGACTCAAAAAAAAAAAAAAGCATATCAGAAACACACCAGATATTTTGTTCCAGGAATGAAATCACAGTAAAGCCGTGAGCCCGGAGCAGAAGACAGGCCTAGAAATGTATTTTGCTGCTTAAAGAACAACATCCTACCAACTGTAACCAGGATATTCAGACCATCATCTGTTCATTGTTTCTGCTTCCTATATTTTGCTGGTAGCTATGGTGATGAAAGCAGAGGAAATAGTCATGACTGGTGCACAGTGGGCACAACAAGAACCTGGAGACACTGTCAGAAATGAGAAATGATGGCTTGGAGTTTGAGGCTAAAAATATGGATGTGCTGGTTTAAAAGCTGGGCGTCTTACAGCAGCTGCAACTAACCCAACTAATCAGTGATGCCAACTACAAAAAAAAATCTGTCAGCACCTGCTGGCCAACAGATGACTTTTTAAAACAAATTCTTTTTTTTTTTTTTTTTTTTTTAAACCAGTTGCTGCTGTTTTCCTCCAAATTCTTATGTGAGATAAAGCCACTGGTTGCAACCTTTGCAACATCAGGTATCTTTCAAACAATTCTTTCTCCCTGCAGAATGAAAACCTCCACACAGAATGATGCTGCCACCACCATGTTCCCCTATGAGAATGGTGTGGTCAGGCTGATGTGCATTGCTAGCATTCCCAAAACAGAGTCTTGCATAAAGGCCTGTTCATGGCAGTTGTTTTTGTTCTGCATTTTTCTTGAAAAATATATATATATATTTTTTTTTGTATCAGTAATAGTGAAATGCCACTAAAAAAAAAAAAAAAAAAACTATATATATTTTTGTATCAGTAATAGTGAAATGCCACTAAACTTTTACTCAGCCAAACCTGAACAAATATATCTAGCATTTCTGTTCGTCTCAAGCAGGGTTGGACAAGTGTCTGATTTATATTTGTTTTCTGCATCTGTTCAAATAGAAACATCAAATATTTAATTTGTTAGCAATTAAAATGAACAAAGACAGATGGAAAAAACAACTCTAAAACACAAAACAAAACATTCCCATGTAACTGTACGTAAATCAAGTTTAGACTGGTTTCTGAGGGGAAAATGACGACTCAGCGATGTGACAGCGGCCTGTTTTTATGTGCTCTCCAAACGAGGAGGCTGCTAACGACAATGCCTTGATTCACTGTGGAAACATGGGAGCGTAATCTCTGCGTGGTCAGTGCTGTTTGTTTGCACTAACGGGGCTTAACTGCTGGAAGTTTAACAGGAAGGGGGCCTTCGGTTGTTACAACACTGGGATATGGAGGGTTTTATGTCGGACCAATGACTCGACACAAAGTGATGTCAAGGTCAGAATCGGGATGGATGATTGGGATTGGATAGCAAGAGGTGATTAACAGGATCTTCTTCTTTATTTTTTACATTATTTGAACTGGGTGAAGCGAAAACTATACCATTTACAGACAAATGGTAAATGGACTCAACTTATGAAGGTTATTTAATCTTAATTGCAAACTGTACATGTTTTCTTTTAACATAATTAACTTAATTACTGCCTTGACTGTGTTTTTCTATCAGAAAATGGCCGTTTTGAGTCTGAATACTCCAGTTTCGATTACTAAATTAGTTGACGATTATTTCGCTGATCGTCAATGTTCCATCCTGTACCTCCTAAATCGAGCTCATTCACACATGGCCAAGGGAAATGGCGTGGTCAGTATTCTGCTTCTGGACTGTGCCTTTAACACAGTCGAGCCCTGTCTGCTCCAAGACAAACTGACCAGGATGCGAGTGGACCGCAGCCTGGTTGCTTGGATCTCCAATTACCTAACAAACAGATCACAGTATGTTAAGCTGAAGGACATCACATGTGACGCTGACCACAGGAAACCGTGCCGTCCCATTTCCTCTTCCACCTGCACACCTCAGACTTCTGGCATGACTCTGAATCATGTCACGTTCAGAAGTTTGTTCGCTATGGGGTGAATTGGGGTCGATCAGGAGGAGGAGATGAGGACTCTGGTATCACAACATGATTAACGATGTAATAGACCACATGCTGTGCAATGATTTTCAAACTATTTATCAATCACTAATGTTACATTTAACATTTTGTGAAGGTCTCAAAGCTTTGTTAGGGAACATTATTGAACGAATAAAATCACGGAGACCAAAGAACACAGCAGACTGGCTAAGAAAGTGGTGGAGAAGTTTAAAACAAAACAATATCTCAAACATTGTCAATGTCATGAAACACTGTTCAATCTATCACCTGATAATAGAAGGTGCATGGCACAATTTCAAATCAATAAAAGTTTTATATCTAGGCTGAGGCAAGAAAAACACTCATCAAATAAAAAGCCAAGATGCTGTGGTTACACTGGAGGAGCTGCAGAGATTCAACAACTCAGTTTGGACAAGCAGCTAGCGGGACTACACCACAAAAACAAGAAAAAAGTTTTAAAGGAACATGAATATTTTTTCAAAGCATTCTAAAATATCACCAATAGTTAGTGGATCAGACATTTAAATTATATATAATCACACTGATCATAAAACAAACGGAAGTTTTAGTTGAAGACCATTAAAGACATGGTCTGAAATGAGGCCTGGGTGAAATGAGAACTGAAGACCACTTTGCAAAAAATACAAACTACTGGTATGAAGAAAGCCTTACGCAGACCCTAAGGGAGGAATAAAGCTTTCAGATCCCTCACTTCTGTTTCATTAAACTTCGACTCAGACCAGGGCTTTACAACAGCAGCGACAGTGTTATCTAACAGCACATTTTTCAGAAAGTAGGTCACCCTTATTAAGCCCTTAAACTGTTCTTGATGTGAGCACTTACGGTCAATTTGGGAGGCACATTGTTCTCTGCCGTCACCGGCACTGAAAAACAGCTTGTTTATTGTTTATTTTCAGCTTCATTAAGCTCAAGTGCATCCAATTGTAGGTGTGTTTCCCGTTTCAAAACTGCTCGGTGTAAACACCAAGATTCACAAGCATATGTCACAGCATGAACACTTTGAAATCTGCACTTAGTGTATTTGCTATCCAAACCATAGGTTCAAAATCCTTTTGCAAAAAGTCCAAATGCTTTGTTTCTCCTTCACTAACTGCAAAAACACATTGAAAAGTGATCCTTGGTTTGATTAGATTGGTTTCATTAGAAAACGTGTTGAGGTAAAATATAAAAACCCTTTGGAGCTTTTTTTTTGGGTGATGGTTTACACTAAAATAATAATAATAAAAAAACTGTTTAAATGTCACATGTCGGACTTAGAGTAGAGTAACTGTTGTTGATGTTAAAGCACTTTTATGTGAGATGTACAAGACAGAAGCATTTACTCTCAAATATAAATAGCGAATAGGAATTATGTTTTTGGACAGAATGCAGGACATTTTTGGCATAAACCAAACAACATTTCTGGAAAACAACCTTAAAACATGGAGGTGGAGGTGTCATGGTTTGGAGATGATTTGCTGCAGATGATTAGCATATTGACAGAGATGTTTATTATTGATGTTGCAACTATTGTGTCCCCTGTTGGTTCCGTGAGCGCATCAGTAAATGCGCAGCAGCAGTACAGCTGCACCGCTGAAGGTGTCTGTCGTAGTGGAGAACTTTTTTGCACCATGAGCAAGTTTTATTTTCTGAGCAGAATCTGTTTTTGTGATGTTTTGCATTC
Organism: Poecilia formosa; assembly: GCF_000485575.1. Taxonomy (NCBI): domain Eukaryota; kingdom Metazoa; phylum Chordata; class Actinopteri; order Cyprinodontiformes; family Poeciliidae; genus Poecilia; species Poecilia formosa. The sequence goes on from NW_006799949.1 coordinate 3,572,933, forward strand.
ATGCAGTTTTAGTCGCTCCTTTTCTCTTCATTACCATAAATACCACACTATGAAATATTTAAATATATATCCCACATCCCTCACAGCTGTTTTCTTTTAGCCATTTTCTGACTTTTGAAGTTAAGAGCAAATCTGCCCCACTTGAGGCAATGCAAGACAAATTTAATTGTGCAGCTAGATTTCTAATAGAGGTGAGTTAGTAGTCACACATTAATAGACTGGAAAATATAGTCTCCTGCTGCAGGAGGACCTCAAGTCCCTGCATGTTAAGCACTCTATAGGGGATACAATTAAATACAACAAATTTCCACTAATACAAACAGTTTTCTCTTGGAAAAGGAAGGATAAATAAATAAATGACAAATAAATGACTTATAATTATCAAGAAACCTTCTTGATAATTATAACTGTTTTTCATTGTGGAATTAACACCATGTTCTCCAGGGGCAGACGGTGTAAAAACAGCATCACAACCCCTATTTACCTCTATATATCTGGTTTCACTTCTTCACTTAAAGTCAATCCTCATTTCCCTCTGAAAACTTGGAGCATTTGTGTGCCTGCTTATTAAACACTAAATATGTTTTTTTTGTACAAAAACAATTCATCAATTCCAATAAAACAGGCTGTGCAGTAAAAACAAGACAAAGCTCAGCTAAATTTGAGCCTGCAAATGTCTTCTTCAATAAATGACATCTTTCTCTCCTGGAGACGGAGAGAGAAATAAGAATTTGAGCCTCCGCTAACAGCTGTAATCTGTGCACATCACTTTTGTTTGCACTCTGTCATTAATCGCAAACAATGTTCCACGTTTGCTGCGTGACTCACCAAATGACAAGACATTATAAAAAAAAAAACAAAAACAAAAAAAAAACAAGTCAAAGAAAGGCTGCGGAGAAAATAACACAGAACATTTGTGCGTGACACACCCCCACCCACCTGTTCCTCCTGAGACACACAACACATTATGCCCTTTCTGGTAAAAGCATTCTTTAAATAGAAATGTGGAAAACACACAGACACACACACACACACACACACATACACAGCAGAAGCACACTGGTGGAGCATGTGGATGATCAATAATCATTTCAGGGCAAAACGTGAGGGACCAATCACACAACACCACTCAAACTCTTTGTCACATGCAGCAGTGAATCCTCCTTAAAGATGGTGTCAAAGGACAGCCTGAACCACTCTGAGCTCCACAGCCTACAGCTCTGCTCCTTCACAACTTCACAATACAGATAAGAAGAGCTCATAATGGTGAGATGGGAGAAAAATTAAGGAAGCCCCAATGCAGAGCCAGGAGACTGTCAGTGATTTAAACACTGACAGAAGAAGCTTTATTGTTTTTTGGGGGTGGGAGGAAAAGTAATTTGAAGTCTAATTTAACAAAGCTTCAACGCCTGCTCCAGAGCGAAAAGACATTTAGCTGTACTAACGGAAAAAAAAGATTAAGCATTAGATATTTTTTGTCGAGAAACTTTCACGTATTTTTGTTTTTTGATAATTGCACTTCTTCCGCAAGAATGTCTCTCTAATGAAAATAATGAACACCTTAATGCCAGAGTAGTCGGATACTCTTTAGTGAAACAAGATAAGCATATTTACACTCTTTTAAATTGACTTTCAAAATAATAAATAAAAAATTTTCCTCTGAATTTTGTGTATTTACACTTACTCTCAATGTTTCTCATTGAGAGTAACCTGGAGTAAGGTTAAGACTCCAGATTGCTGGAGTCTTAACCTTATCCAATCTTTAACTAATGTTAAAGATTGCAGTTATCTTTAGCAGCAATCTTAAAATTACCTGTTCAGCTATTTTGTTTGTTTGTTTGTTTGTTTTTTTTGCATTTCTTGCAGGCTTCTACTTGAAGGTATAAATATTGTCGTTTGGTTTGCGTTTGCTGTGCCCCCTGAGTTGGGATGGTGTTTTTCTACCCGACAGCTTTCACATGTGTGCCTCTGAATGCTATCGACTAAAACCTCAAAGCCTAATAGTCTGGTTCATCTTTGCAGTGATGCCCCATGCTGCACGCCTACTGAAGTGAGCCAAAACAGTGCACAACAGAGGACAGATCACTGCCGGCGCCAGCCCAGGGGGCTCTAAAGTGGGCAGCAGCGACAAAGCACATCCTTCCTTCCTCACTCTCCAGGGCCTCTGCAGCTCGCCACGTGTCTCTTAGATACCTGCCCATGCTGCTTTATCCAGCTGTGCACCGCCTAAGTTAGATAAATAAGCATGTGACTCAATGCAAAGCACTCTGGGAGAGAATTACTGCACTACGTAGCGGGATGGAATTGTTCCGTTCTAAATTTCACTGATACAAAAGTGATGACGATATTGTTCTTCTTACTCTCAGGCATGATGTGATGCATGGCTACAGACAGGAAGAAGATGGATTCGCTGTAGTACGCTCCAGATCCTGCACTGAAATGCTTCTGCATGGCCTCCACGATGGGGAAGAGCTTCTGTGTGAGTTCCACCACATCATGGAAGATGATCTGGGGCAGAAATATGAAAATATCAATAACGATTTACTGTAGGAAGATAAGATACACGAGTAGACAAACGGCATTTTTTCCTGTCCCCATCCCTTTAAATTAAATCAGGAAGTAGGTTAAATGATCCACTGAGAAATGGGACAGTTGTACTAAAACAAATAAGTTAATGACATGATTCCATTTTATTATTTCATTATGTTTTGTCATGACTGGCTGGAGAGTCTTTTTAATTGTGTATTTCAAAAGTATGAACTATTTAAGGAGAAAACAGAAACACCACTATGTGTGCAAGACATAAATATTTGTGTTGCTGGATGGTACCAACAATTAGGCTTTACCTTAAATACACTTCTTTAAGTATTCTTTACATTTGCTAAATATGCAGAATAATTTTAACCAAAGCAGACTTCGGGTAAATGTTTTCCATAAGAACCCTCATTCATCTATTAACTTCAATGTCTTATGATATGTAGTCCCAATAATACATTTAAGGCATGTAAATGGATCCATATTGCAATAAACACCAACTGTGACTCTGTGACACCAAATATTCAACAAAAACTAAATCAAACCCTTGCAGCCTTTATAAAAGGTCAGAACCGATTTAAGAAAAGTTTTCTCTTCTCAGTTGTCACCTTTATTCTTTGTGGTGCTTTTTGAAGGGATGCTTGGGTAAGTTCTGGTCTGAGCAGCACCGCATTTCTTTAAAATGTGATTGCCAAACAAATTTTCTGAACAGCAGAGTTGCGGTCAGCAGGGTTTTCAGTCCACAAGATTTCGTGTAAAATGGGAATCCATTATTTCTTTTCCATGTTTCACAAACATTTGCTTGTTGTTCTGAATTTGATTAATCAAATGACCCGTTCAGCTGTTTTTTGTACTTCTTGCAGCCTGAATCTTGTCGTCTTTTCTTTCAAATCAGCAAATTTTCATACAGACATAAATTTTTAAACTAGGCATAGACTCTGCTTCGTTACTACTCCATCATTAGCAATAAATAACAGGTTGCAAAAAGCTCCAGGATGTTCTATGAAGGACATGCAGCAGTAATGAGCACAGTTGCAGGCCTGTGTGACTCTGCAGGCTGTTTGCTGCAAATGTCAAGTAGCTCCCTGAATATTTGGCTGTTGGGAAGTAATGGGGCTGAAGATATATTATCTAGCCAGTGTGCTATCTTTGTACTTCTGAATGCTAAATAATAAAAAGGAGTTAAACTCAAGATGAGCCGACAGGGATGCTCGGATAACCACTCTCTGGGGACTCCTTGTCTCATTTTTAACCCTAGCAGAGCTGAGTGAAAAGGCTGTGTCAGTGCTTTATGTCAAAATAGTTGAAGTGATGTTTCAAGACCTTAAAAGAACCATGTTTAAAAAGTCTGGGATGATACCAGAACACCGGCAGAGGCAGCCTGGAGGTCGAGTCCAGGCGTCATCCATGTGTGTGTCTGTCTGACTGTGTGTGTTTGGGTGGAAAACAAACAGCTATAAATGAGTCTTTTAAATTATAAAAGACTGACTCTGTCATAAACAGCTTTTAGCTCCTCCATAAGAATAAGAAAAGCTTGTGCAAGCATCAAAACCCAAAGAACAAAGAGTATTATCTACTCAGCCGTAGGCACACTTCTGGAGCTAATTTTCTGCTGAGCGCTTTAGCATTTTGCTAACTTTGAAAATGTTTAGCACAGTTAGCTTCACTAAAATTCATGTCCAAAGTCAGACTCTAGAGGTTGGTGTCCTGAGTGTTTTAGTTCTTTCTGGTGGTTGTCACCACGTCCTCAGCATGTCAGAGTTCTGCAGAGGCCTGCTAACACGCCATCATGTGATCCAAGTGCGTTGAACCAGGGAGAAAAAAAAGAAAGAAAAAATAAATCCTGGTTATCAATCTTTGAGGACTCAAAGATTTTTTACATTCCTGCTTTTATTTTGAAGTGAGTGTTTACAAGGCAGTTCCATATTCCCTCCTCACATTCTCTCTTTTTTTCCACCATTAACCTTATTTCAAACAAGACACATACATGAACTAAAAAAAAAAAACACAAAAAAAAACAGACAATAACGAACAATAAACAGAATAACTAAGGGTGTTGTTGAAAATGTGTCAAAATTAAATTTGTGTTTGACGTTTACAATTTTTCAAAGTATAACTATAATATGATATGATATGAAGTTAAAGCTTAGAATTAACTTCCACTTAATACTGTTGGTGTAGGACTTTAGCATTAGTGCAACAAAAGTTAAGGATTAGTGCTTTTTGATTAGCACAACTAACCTTTTAGTTACCTGCTGATCTGGAATAGATCCCACAAAAAATATAGAGGGTGTTAGTTTAAAAATTGTACGGACATGATATCCTACAATTTATGATGTTTCCTTATGTTTTACAACTCATGCATTCAAAATTTTACATACTTCAATTTTCGATTGATGGATGAATGGTTGGACAAACAGGACCAGTACCTGGACAACAGATACTGTATGCATCATGTCATCACACTTTTAGCAAATAGGACAGAAACTAAAAAGTCTGGAAAAATATTTTTCCTGCACTTATCCACACATGGAAAAAAACTTGAATCAAATTCCAAACTTTTCCAGACTTGGTTGGAGCTCTGTTTAATATCCTCTAGATAGCCAGAGCATGTGTAGGTGTGAGGGCAACAGCTGTTGCTGCAGATACACCCACAGCTGTGGACTGCTGCTCTGTAGTTTCCATTTCAGTTTATCATCAGGACAGTTTGATAGGAACCTCAGCAGAGGTAGGACTGTAAAAAGTAGCATTGAAGAGCTTCCACCTACAGTGGGAAAAGCATTTTACATTCCATCTTTGCACATGCTACAAAACAGTCAAGAAGACAAAATATCACTCCGGCCTTAAACTGCCAAGATGTTCAGGTTCCCGGAACCTGAACCATCCCAGGAAGTGACTGAGTCATCTTCAGGTAATGCCTGGAAATGCACGTTTAACCTGACGAGATGTTTCTTGTAATAAAAAAAAACAACAGACACAAGCTCTTATGGGAGAAACTTAATCGGTTTAAGATGGCGAGCTGTGAAAAGCAGACACAGAAGGACAAACTGGTCAGGACATTTTACAAAACAAGCTAGAAACATAATCCTCCTCTTTGGCAAGAAGAACAGTACAAACAATCTACATCCCATTCACTGGTGGTGGGCTATTTAAGCTGGCAAACAGTGCCCCCAAGTGTCCCAAATTTAAGCTGCACCTCCAGCTGAAGGAGTCTTGGGGATTTGAGCGTCATATCAAGTCATATTTTCCAGCGTTATCTAAACTGTACCATTTTCGGGGCCTTGTATGATAAGTAGCCGACTCAATCTATTCAGTGATAATATCGCTACGACCTTCTCAAGTCATCTGACCAAGTGAATTCAGTGATTTTATGTGGTAGAAAAATACAAACTTGTTGAAACTGTGAAGTGGAAGGGCCATCATACTTTTTTTTTTTGCCTGGACAAAATCATGTTAGCTGCAGCAACAGACTTGAGGCAGGGAAAGAGACTCATCTTCCAGCAGGACAACAGCTTTAAACATACAACTAAAATTAAAGCATAATCAATATGACCTAAATGTAATTGAGACGATATGACTTGGGAATTGAAAATGGATAATTACCATTCAATCTTGAACATTTATCAACAGAACATTGGGTAGAAATAGTTGAGTGTAGGTGGAAAAGCTAACAGAGTCATATCTCCAAAGATCTACAGCTGTAGTTACAGAAAATAATCATTCTACAATCTGGAAACAGAGGGACTAAACAGAAATGCACACCAGATCTGATTGTTGTTTTGTTGTTTGTTTGTTTTGTTTTAAAGGTTTTAAAAAAAATCAGATACCAATTTGTTTCATTTCACAATTTGGCCCTTTGTGTAGGTCTCTGCTGCAATCCCCCCAAAAAACATGTATGAGTATTTTTGAAAGCTTCAAAGCTTAGCATTTGAACAAAGAGCGCCTAATTCAGGTAACTTGATTTTACATCAAAAGGAATTTTGTCTGAAATTAGAACATTTATTATAAAATAAAACTTCCCATTTTCCCCAAAGGTGACTACAGGTAACACTCACCTCATATTTAAATGGTGCATCCTGCAGAAACTCCTGAAGCATCCTCTGGCCCAGCTCTTGGCTCACCTGATCACTGACAAAATGAAGCACCAACACTTCTCCTTCCAGGAAATGCGCAAGCTTCACCATGGACAACATGGCCACCCTGAATTTGTGTTGCAGGCTTATGCTCCTGTCCACCTTAGTGAACATCATGAGAGCATGGTAGCGCTGGCCGCCAGCTTCGGAGCTCCCTTTTCTGGACCTAGAAATGTCACTTTCCTCTCCTACATTTAGCTCTTCCCCTCTTTGCTGGTCTGATGCAGGAAGGTGTGAAATCCTGGTGTCCACAGTTAGGTCAGCATCATTTCTGTTGGTGTTGGCCTGGGTCTGTCTTATCCTCTTTGTGGTGCTGGAGAAGCTGTGCCTCTCAGAGCCAAAGTAGTAAAAAGCAATAACGGCAAATGTTGCAGCCAGTAGAAGTAGAAACTGATAGGATCTGAATGTGCTGATCCTTCCCATGATTCTTACTACCAGCACTAGGAAGCCCATATTCACATGTTAGTCATGTGAAGTGAGGTTCAGGTGAGAAGGGAGTCGCCATTTTGCGCCTGATGGTCATCACAAATTTCCAAGTGCGTCCTGGAAAAAAAAAAAAAAAAAATCTAGTTTTAGATAAAAGTATATAAGCTTATAGATTGTAAAGTATATCATTAGAAGCGTTGGATGTTTTCTACCTTTTTCAAAAAAAAAAAATCTTCAATTTTTTATGAAATTCACCAGGTAGATAAAAGAAAAACACTTAACATTCCATCAGACCACCAGGATACAATATGTCCTCAAAAATATCTTTAACAAAATAACGAAATAAATATATACCACAACAATAAAATTGCACCAAATGCATTTCTGAAAGGGATGATGCTTTGATTTTGCATGTTTATTTTTTCAATATTTAATTATCATTTGCATAAACACCTTGGATATTATCTAATAGGAGGTTACACGGATGTCCTCTTTACTTTTTTTGTTGCATTTCTCAGCATTCTGTTATTTCTACCATTGACAGTTTCGTTTTCATAAAGCAAACAAAATATAAAACTCAGAAGCAAAAAAAAAATACACTTCACCCAAGGCAGCAGCACCAAAGTTTCACTGTGACAAACACAACTATCACCATTCAAACTTATCATGCAAAAAGGATAAATTAAATTCGTACATGCAGTTACAGAAAGTACATGGCTGTTTAATGCCGTTGTCTTCACTTCAACAGTTTGTTATAGCATAGCACGGTTATTATTCCCATCACTGGACAGAAATGTCTCTATTACTAACTGATATGCAATCAAATGTAATACATTAATGTACACAAGAGTAACTTGTTGACAAGTAATAAGGGTGCTGCTACGTTAGCAAGCGAGAGGACTTGCTCCAAGGTGTATGTCGCTAAGGTTTATTTTGGATATTTTGGTAGAAAGTTTCACTTGTTGAAACTAATTTAAATCCTTTCATACCTCTGTCGCTCTCAACACATCACGATATTTTCATAGGTCGCTCGTTTTTGGTATTTTAAGCTAAGCACATGTCTAAATGTCTGCAGCAGAAGCCGCCTGCTAACAACCTTACCAGATCCTGTGACACAGGTTTAGCCACGCCCACTTCAGTTGTGCTTCCTTCAGGTACGATCCGAATTATGAGACCGATTCCTCTAAAATCGTGTAAACCGGTAGGCAAGACTGCACTAACCCCTTCAGTCTTCGATAGTTTTAAGCACACTAATTATGAGGAAAATACTTTTTATCTAGGTTAAAAGATACTTTGAATATTTTTCACCCTCAACACCAGAAGAAGAAGAAGAAGAAGAAGAAGAAGTAATGCAAGTAGTGTAAACATGCACTACAGGTTTTATGTCAAGTTTCTTTCCAAAATCCATCCATCCATCCATCCATCCATCCATCCATCCATCCATCCATCTAGTTTCATATGTATTACGTTTATGCATACTGGGATCGTGACAAACTCTCCCTGAAAGCAGCACCAGGGCATCGCAAGTCTGGTCAGCAGCACAGTTGCTCTGTCCGCTGAAAGCATCCACATTTTTATACCTACAGAAGACATGCTCCGGTTTCATAGAGGCCTGCTGCTTTTTAAACTCTAAAGCTTTAGTATTTGCTTAATTTTAACTTTAGTGCACTAGCATAGGGCTGGCTAGCTTAATTAGCGCGTGTGAAAATGAGCTCCAGCACTCACGTCATCCAGGTGACAAACGTCTCCCCGAGCACAACGTCCGAGCAAATGAGGATTCTGTTTGGGTTTCTCGGAACCATAGAGGAGCTCAAGCTGTTTCCACCTGAGTGAGTATTCAGAAATAAAGCCCTGCTTAGTCTGCGTTAGCTTGTCTCTGGCAGCTGAGGCCTTTGGCATCACCAGAGGCCTAGCTGTATGCTAATGCTAATATTTTACCGCCTCCCCGTCAGTTCATCCATGGAAATCCTCAGTGGTTTTGTTGTTGTTGTTTTTTTCCCCAAGAACATTGTTTGAATTTCAGATTCTCTTCAGACCGTAATTATGAGGCCAACTAAACAAATAACTGTCTTTGCTTTTACTGCTGTAGTAATACATTATTATAGAATGTAGTGGTTTTTTTACCCAACTATTTGTAATAATTAAATAAAACCTTCCGAGAGGTTTTCAGGGGTTTTATTGATTTGTAAAAGTAAAGCAACTGGTGCTTTTCCTGTTATGAAAAGTTTCAGAATAAAATTGGTAGAGTTGTAATAAGTAAGAAGGAAATAATAAACAACTTAAAATATGTGCTGCATCTTGTTGTTTTTCTTATTGGGTCCAGTGTAAATGCATCTGGTGCCTGCAGAAGATTAGGTGTTGTATTTTGTCTTTGGGTATAAAGTAATAAGATTGTAATCTGCAATTTTTCTTTTCTTTACATTAGACTAACCTATACCTCATATAGATTTCACTATGATTATTTCGTCTGGCTGGGCTCATAATGGGTTTCTTGTGTGGACCACACTGAAGTTGATTAAAAATAACTTTTGCGTTTTGAAAATGTTGCAAAAACATTACAAACGTATACAAACATACAAACGTATAGACGAATGTTGTTGCAAATGGCAGTAAAGACATAAAGTGGTTGGAAGGAAAACGCTCTATACTTTTGCTTTTTAAAAATAAACAATGAAGAAAAAATAAATTTGTGTTGACTAAAAATCTAGACATTTATGCATTACAGTAGTTAATGTTCTTAGCTATGACAGCAACTTGCAGCAGCTCTACATACAAAAGTGTATAGATTCCCTTAGGAGAGGTGAACAAATAAAATGCATTAGTGATTAAACGGATATTCTTTTCTAAAAGTCACAGTTGGATAAATGTAATGGAAATAGTAAAACTGGATTACTTTGGACGCTGTTGCAGAAATCCGTTATGATCCAATTTTCCTGGCAGCAAGGTGGAAAAGGGCTTGTTGATTCTCTGATTTTTGTATTCTTTGCACAACACGTCTGTATTTTCTTCCAGTGACTCTCCCTTGCCTGTGACTTCCCGTGTCTGTTTTGTAAAATTCAATGAGCCTGAGTCTGTCGGAGTGTCCCAGCATCTGACGAACACCGTCTTCGTGGACAGGGCCTTGATTGTGGTTCCTTTTGCTGAAGGTGGGTGTCCAGTCTGTCCCTTTGCCGTTCACATTTCTGTCTCTGACTGTATATCACAGGTTAAAGGTATACTGGGTAGAATTAGCTGAACCTGAACCATTATCTAGCTTTTTTAAAATATATTTTTCAAAGTTTTTTTTAAGGGAAATGTACATTTGTGTCTCTGTCTTACAACCAGCTGTAAACTTCTCTCTCTGTTATTTGTGTTGTGGTTTTCATAGTGGACAAGTCATTTGCAGAGAGCCCCATCCATGCAGACTGAAAGTGGTCCTCTGCTGCCGTCAGGCGGTTAGAAAAAAAAAATAATGGTACCAGATTCACAAGCCCCTCCGGTTTCTTGCCCTGCAGTAAAATATTAACTTGACTTTTTTTTTTCTTTCTGTTCAAGGCATCCTTTCTTAAAAGATAGCTGTGCAGAGTTATTCCTCAAGTGAATGTCCTTGTTTTGCAGATAACGAGCTATGTTGATAAGTAGGCATGCAGAAGTGAGGGATAAACCAGGTAGAATAAAATATCCGTCACCGTCAAGAAAATGCAGCATCCTTGAGTCACAATAGACGATGATCATTAACACTGTGGACGACGTCATACTGATAAATCTAGAGATCAAATATGATGCAGCTCAAACAAAATTATTTAACTGACAGGTAGATTTATCTATGTTTTATGCGGATATTTTCAAAGTATTCACATTAGAAAAAAAATAAGATTTATTAAATTTGACATATTTCGAGATTTAATTTTTACAATTTTAACATAAACTTTCAGGTTAGACACTTAAGGTGAAGGAAATACGGCTATGACTTAAAAGGCTAAAAGCACACACACACAAAAAAACAAAACATTTAATTGGGTCCAACAACTCAAAAAGGACCTAATTGGTCTCAGGAAATTAGATAGATATACAAATTGTTGTTGGATGAACTTTCACAATTTATTTTACTTTAGCCTAAATTACTCTGCAAAACAACATTTATAGAAAATGATAAACACTGGTTCTAGATCTGTTGCTTCGAGGTTTTAAATCAGTCACATTTAGAGAAAAGATATATGGGACATCAAGATCAAATGATAAGTGGACCAGTCAGGTGTGCATGCTGGCGGCTAAAGTAACTATGGTATTCATATTTATTATACGCATATGTGCTGCATTTGGTAATAAAATGGTGTTCTTAGTCCTAAAGCTTTGCTTGATGTAGCTGTTAAAATGCCTTTTGGAAACTGTCCCTCTCCATACATACAGCTCTGATGGAGTTGAGTCACTCTAACGTTTAACAGTGGTGTTTCTTTTGTTGTTGTGTTTTACAGTTGTTTTTCCTGGTTCAGCCAACCCTATATTCCAGGCCCTGCTGAAAATGCCACCAACAGTTTTGTCCTCCGCAGCCTTACCCCGTTTCTCAAGAGTCTGTCTGTGTGAATGAGTGTGTGTGAAATCAGATGTCTCTCCCTGCCTCCCTCCCTTTTTCTCTCCCTTTCTCTCTCTCTCTTTTTTTTTTTTTTTTAAAAAGGAAATATTTTATGATTAAAATTAGCCTGTTTCCAGATTACACAGCCATGGATGATCATCTGATAAGATTTTTTTCTTTGATTTTACTGTTTGGTTCTCTTCAGCTTTGGACTTAATCTTTCATGTCATTTTCTCATTATTGCTGGCTTTAAACCTTGACTGTTTAGCACATATTATGTTTGTGTAGCATTTTGCGCAACATACTTAAATGTAGCATTACAGAAATGTGGTTGCCACGTTTGTTTTTCTTTTAATGCTAATGTAAGGAAGAGGCGGGTAAAGGTACAACTGAGTATTTTTAATAGAAGTTATGGTAAGTGATGTTGAAATGTATCTTTGTCTCCACATCTAAATCATGAACTTTGTTTTTTTTTTTTTTGTTTTTTTGTTTTGTATCTCAATGTTTTTGTGTGCTTTATAGCGAAGCAGCCGGCGCGAGTCGCTTGTTCATAATGAAATTTGAGAGCACATCCCGCGGGACAACTGGCTGTGCTTGCTAACGTTTGGTTCATGACTTAAAAAACAAGTACAGGTGATAAAATCTTGGCAGTGTTGATCACAGTGTGTATTGTGATTATTATTTTTTTTAATCTCATAGCTACTAATCCCACAATTACACTTTCACAAAAAACAAAACAAACAAAAAAAAAAGTCAGGTATCAAGATTTACAGACAAGACAAAAAGCGGATTTTTATTTTTCATGTTTTTAACTTCACTGTAGTTAAACCGAGGTGGCTTGTCTGAAAGTCTTGTCTTAGTGTTGCTGACGTTTTTTTTCCCCTCCCCGAACATGGAACTGAGATCCTTTCATTTTTTTCTTCAGGAGTCATTCCTGATGAATCTAAAGCGATGTCGCTTCTGGCTCCAGCCAACGCTGTAGCAGGAATGATGCCAGGAGGAGGTCTTCTTCCAACACCCAACCCTCTGGCCTCGGTCAGTCTTCACGTCACCTTTGCATTATGATTATTATTGTTATTAAGACTGCTGTTTGTTAAGTGTGCGAATGTTCGACACTGCAGATAGGAGCAACCCCGTTCGGAGGTCTTGGGGCTCCCAGCATGGACCAAATAGCTGCTATGGGAATTGTGGGGCCCAACATGAGTCCCCAAGTAAGAATCTGCTACAGTTACAGTCCCAACATGGAAAGTTTAAATTCTTTTACTTGCGTATCATCTCTCTCATTTCTTTCTCAGGCTTTTTCTGCGGACTTCCTCAAGCTTATGCAGTCTATTGATCCAAAGTAAGAAACTACTATTTTCGAAATTTGCAGTGTCACTGTTGTCATATATATATATTTTTTAAATGTAAAGAATGTTTTTTGCAGACTGAACCCACTGGCAGCCGGATTAAACCTGGCCCCGGGTCTGAAGCCAGATTCCTCTAACAAGGAGATTGAAGAGGCGATGAAGAGAGTCCGAGAGGCCCAGTCTCTGATTTCTGCTGCCATCGAACCTGGAAGTGAGTTCAGCTTTTAGTGCTCTAAACCTTTAAACCACATTGTAACACTTTAGAAATTCATTCAAAAGAAGGAAACTCACATAGATTCATTACAGACACTGAGAATACTTGAGGGGTTTATTTTGTTCTTTTAGTGATTATGGTTAATACCTAATGGGGGAAAAAAATTCAGTTGATTTTTAGGTTCTAGATTGGCACTGCTCAATTTATTTTGTCTCCTCAATGCCTGCAGGTAAGAAAGATGACAAGCGCAAACATTCCCGATCTCCTTCAAGGTCGCGCCGCAAACGCTCGAGGTCTCGGTCAAAACACAGGTAAAGAAAACAATCAGGTAAAATTAGCTTTTCACTAACAACAGTTTCAAATTACTTAAAATACATACCCATATATATTTTACACAGACGTTCAAACAGCAGATCTAGGCGAAGTTCCCATTCAAGGAGCCGGAGGCGATCCAAGAGCCCGAGGAGGAAGAGGACTCGCTCTCGGGACAGAAGCCGTCGCAGCAGATCCAGGTCCACAGCTCTCTGAAGTCTTACTGGGTTATTGCTGTTGTCATGACAAAACCCATGTCTGCTAGCACCGAGGCACTTTTAGATGTTTTATTTCTTTAACAGGGACAGGAGAAAAGAAGAAAAGTCCAAGAAAAAATCCAAGACGCCTCCTAAAAGCTACAGCAGTAGCAGGAGGTCTTGCAGCATCAGTCGGTGAGTTGCTGTGTGTTGCTAAAAGGAACGACAGGCGTCATCTTGCGTGATTCATCTATAGTCCAACCCTGCTTGGCTTTTAGGAGGCGCAGGCGAAGTCGCACTGCTTCCCGGTCCCCAAGGAAACGGCCTTCCACGTCTCCGTCCTCCGGCCGGTGAGTTTTCATGTCTTTCCTGTATAACTAATCGAAACGAGCCGACTGACAGGCTGGATGTGTTACTTTAACAGCCACAAGAAGGAAAAGAAGAAGGACAAGGACCGCGATAAGAACCGCGATAGGGACAGGAGGGAAGAGCGGAACCACACCAGAGATGAACGAGAACGCTCCAACAGCAAGAAAAAGAAGAACAAAGACAAGGAACGAGAGCGAGACCGCAAATCCGACAGCGAGAAAGGAGACGTAAAAGTATGTGACCAGAAACAAATTCTCACATGTAGCCCTGATCTTAAAATACCCCAGACTGAAAGCTGTGCTGTAGATGTTGGAGCTACTTAGCTTCATCTGTGCTTTCATATGCAAACAAAACCTCCCATGTTTGTTGAGTGATAGGATACTCTGGTGTTTCAGGTTACACGGGACTACGATGAAGAGGAGCAAGGCTACGACAGCGATAAAGCAGGAGAGGAGGAAGATGAGAGGAGGAGCGAATCGGATTCTGTGTCATCTCCCAAAGATCAGGAGGAGGTGGAGCGAGACGAGCGTCAAACGTCCAAAAGGTCCAAACTAAACGGAGACGATCGCCATCAGGAGGACATGGAGATGAGCGACTAAGAACTTTCTGTGCCACCATCTACTGAATTCTGTTCATATTCCTAATCTGGGCCTCATCATGTCTGTGCCTCATCACTGTTAGCAGGTTTTTATCTTAACAGCAAAGTCCTTGTGGACAGAGGGCCTAGATCTGATCATTTTTGTAAAGATAATAAGAGATCAGGAGATCAGGATACAAATGACATGAAATATGGTTTTTAAACTATGATTTGTGCCATTTGTTTAGAGATCATGTTTTTAATGCTGTGTAGTTTTCCTGAAAACTGAACATTGAACATTTTCAGTATTTTTTTTTCCCCCACCTCACTTGTCTTGATTTAAAAATCTTTTCCTTGTTGTCATTTATCAACCAGCACCATGTTTCTATAGACTGTGGGAAAGTTAAGGTTAACTTTAATGCACTGTAATGAAGCTGTTAACCAGAAATATAGATGTGTGTAAACTGGCTCCAATACATTGTTTAACAATTACAAAACAAAGTGGCTTCAACTCTACTTGAGGCAGAGCAGTAATAATTGATTTAATAATATATAAACATTTTGAGTCTATTATGTTATTTCTGGAAGTGTACTTTTGATTTACTGCAGCTGACTAACACAATTTAGCTGTTGCTGCAGCATAATGTCCACTGTTTCTACTTTTTAGTAGAAACAGTGGACATTATGGGACATATGGACTATGTTGGGATTTTTGCTGTAGAGTTGATATAAATTCTCACAGAAAAAAATTTGGGATTGGAGCAGCTGAAGTCGGGATGAAATGTCTGTTAAATGTACATGTTGAATCAGGTCAAGAGGCACAAACACACTAGCAAAACTTTACTGTACAAAGGAATGTCATGGAACAATGAAAACTTGGGTTTTAAATAAAAGCACTGTCTAAATAATTGTGTTGCTGAATTACTGACCCATGCAGACGTCTGTTATTACAAGAGGACTCAGGTGTGCTCAGCTTTAATCCAACCTGCCATCAGAAAACTACTGTACTTAATATTGCTTGGTCATTTTTTGTGTTCTGCACCAAATCAAGTTGCTTTACCCTTACTTAGCCGATCATGATACAAAATTAATTACCGGTACATTATAATACTTTGATATTTGAGATCATCAAACCAGAGTTGAAACAAAAAGCCATTTTCCAAATAATTAATGAAGAAAGGGGAAAACTATCTGAATCTACTAACTTATCTGTGACAACCCGAAATATTTTGGACAGTAATGGCTGACTAGACCTTTGCAAAACCTGCTGACGATACAAGGAAACAATTTAGCATAATGATTCAGGATATACTTCCAAAAAAGTTCCACTTTCGTCTCACCGGACAGTATAATTCTAAAGATCTTCAGAATCATAAAGATGTTCATCTGTTAATTGTTCTACCTTAAATAGAAATAAGGAATACAAACAATGTAGCTCAGAGAAAGCAGCATTCAGGCTCGATGCTTCTTTACTCTGGAACAAACTCCTAGAAAACTGCTACTGAAACACTTGAGTTGCTTTAAATCAAGGCTAAACCCGTTTATTTACAATTGCCTTTGTTTAATTTATTTGCTATGCTGCCAGTCTTGTTTTTCTTTTGTTTGTTCACTTTGTTGAAATGTGCTATAAGGCCAGGTTAATAAACATTTTTCACATAATAAATAATCCTCAGAATACTGTTTTTTGGATTACCACAAGGCATTTTTGTTATCAAAAATGCATTTGATGATCTGAAGGATCAACATGTGCAAAGAAACAAGGATTCAAATACACTTCAGGTAAAATCTAAAACTTAAATATATTCTTTATAGGAAATATGCACATCTATAGTACATATTTTCCAAGGAAACAAGAAAAACTCTTACCTCTAGCAATAAAACCAGATTATTAAAAATGACATAATTAAAAATATTTTTACTGACTTCTGCAGTTTCCTGAAGTTTGTAATAAGAGAACAGCAGCATGTATGTTTTGCCATTGATAAAGTGGAGAGGCATGATGTCCAGACAGATATGAGGAATTTTTATTTTTTTAGTACATTTTATATGAAAATAGTGTTGCTGACTTATACAACAGTTTTTAGCTGTACAACTGACATGTAGTTTAATGGAGAAATGCCTACAGAAAACATTTAAATTGGAGGCAGGAAATTAACAAATAAAACATGGAAACGGAAGAAGAGACACACCTCTACTAGCTGAACCTAAAGTAGCTTGGAATGTCATGAAACAAAGAAAACTGGAACTAAATAAAAGCAACATTTGCTGAATGACTGATCCACCTGTACAACAGGAATATCCTGCAGTCGCCAATTTTTATGAACAAGAGCAGCTCAGTTTCTTTGTTTCATCTTTTCAGATGGAATCTTTGCAGGTGTTTTGTGCTTGTTTTTTTGTTGGTTTTTTTTTAAACACAACCTCAAATAAGTTATTCCAAACATATCAGAGAGATGCATTATTGAAGAAAAAGATGATCAAACAATTCAGATATTACTGCTCATTTAAACAAATGTACGTAGAAAATTGTACCACAACTTACAAACCAATAAGAGCTTGAGATAACCCCAGATGCTACATTAAAAAAAATTAAATTACTCTCTTGTCAGTTCAGAGAATTAAAAAAACAAAAACAAACAAAAAAAAAAAACACCCAAAACCCAACAAATATACTGCACAGAGGAAAAGCCCTGGTTCTATGTGTTAACTCTGTATGTATACTGTAATCATTAAAACCATAAGATCTGGGTTGTCTATATTGAGCCTGCTTTAACAGATTTGCTACACAGATTAAAATGTGAAATAAAAAACAAAAGGTTTAATTATAACAACTTAAGACTCACTGTTGCTTAATGAGACTGATGTACCATGAAGATCCGCGGCTGCAACTTTGATCTTTCAGAAGCTCAATTGAAAGTTTGACATCACAAAACAAGTGACTAAACTGAAGAGTTGTCCTAGAGAGTCTAAATAGTGACCAGGTGTAGAGTGATACGACTCCATGCTTGTGAAAATCTTCGCTCAACACAAACAATTACACATTTTGCTATGTGGAAAGGAGGAATTATTAAAAAAAAAAAAAAGAAAAAGAAAAAAAAAAGCTGATTATGACCCAAGAAAAAGAACTTATTTTCCCAAATGTACAATTGTCATTACATGTCTTTTGATCCAGTAAATATGTTATCATTGATTGGTGGAAGTAATTCATTAAGCAATACAATAATTTTAAAGTGTAAACCAGACATTTACATACACTGTATGAAAAGCCAAAAAAAAAAAAGAGATCAATTTTAAATCAGTTAGGACAGCAAAAATATTTCTATTTGCTAAATACCAGAAGAATGAGAAAACATCTTAGCACCAAAATACATTAAATATCTGCTGTTGCTATATCAACCCTTCAGACCACTCTGGTCTTCTGGTTCTGCTCTGCATCCCCAGAACCAGAACCAAACATGGAGACTCAGCATTCAGCTTCCATGCACCACAAATCTGGAACAAAATGTCCAGAAAAGTGCAAAACACCTGAAACACTGAGTTCCTTTAAATCAAATCAACAAAACGTAATGTTGTTACTGGTTTCTCAATTAGCGATTACACTGTTTTTTTTGTGTGTGGGTTTTTATGAAACAAAACAATTTGAACCACCTTGGTGCTGAAACGTGCTATACAAATAAAAGTAATTAATTAATTTTGATTACTTTCGTCATTTACATGCTACTATTCCTTTTTAATAATTTTGGCTCACTTGTGCATGTATTATATGTCAACACCTCAAACTAACCCCATGTTGTGTGATATCACAAAAAAACCAAATGAAATTGGCAAAGATATTGGGAAGGGAATCACACACACACACACACACACACACACACACACACACACACACACACACACACACACACACACACAAGTACGTGTTTTGGTTTGAAATGTGTGTATAAATCCCAGAACAAATGGTTAATTTTCAATTCTGTCCTACAATCACTTGTGAGCAAGACACCAACATATTTAAACCATCTTAACTCAAGTCATACAGTTTAAATACAGAGGAAATATGTGGAAACTTTTTGGAAGAAAAAACAACCCAAAACTCCAGAAATAATGTTGGTAATACTAATAGATCTAAAACAGGAAGAAAGTGTCGGTGTCAAAAAAATTTGTCTTTTTGTTAATGTACAGAAATATCTGGTTTCAGCGGTATATGATTGTACTCTTTGTATTGACCGTAAATAGAATAAACTTAAAAGGTTTTTGCAATTCGAGCTGGTTTTGTCCACTGTGCTCAAATAATAAAAGAACCTAAAATGAACTTTGAGCAGACTTCCCATAAAAGCATCTCACACAGTATTATCAGTGCGTCACTACATGTCAGTTAGACACAGTCCCTTTAAAAACAACACAGACTTAAATACAAAGCGTCAACTGACCTGGTAGTTCTTTATTCTACTCTTACCTCATATAAATAAAGCCCCCTGCTCTGCTGCCATTTTTTTCACTTCAATGCCCTTTGATGAAAAATCTCGGCTACCTACACTTCCTGCTGTGCCGTGTCAGATTTGGAGGTTAGAGTAAGAATCAGCAACGCCTCAGCTTATGTTCACATCGACTGAGGTCAACTCCTCTGCGGAGTTGTTCCTGTCTCTCTTCTCATCCCGCTGCTGTACAGTCTGTGTTCAGAGTCTGAGCATGTGACAGGGGTTTCCATTCATAAAAGGTGTGTTTTGTAGGATTAAAAACCAAGGCGAGAGGTTAAAGGTCGGGGAATCGGCTTGGGTCTTCTTTGTAGTCAGTGGGAATGGTAAAAATGGATTCATCGAACTCGTCGTAGCGAAACTCCTGAAACGTGACCGTGGCTGTAATAGTAGGAAAGACGGGGATGTCTGCAAGAAACCACAAAGACACAAGTCACTGAGTGAAATGGAAATATTTCCCCAAACCGCAGCGATCTGGTCCACAGTGAGTGTCTGCTTACCGAGTTTGACAGGAAAGCCAGGAGGGAGCTTCATCTGAACAAACTCCCTGAGTTTATTAAAGTGCTTGAAGGGTGCAATCACCTCCAGGACATTCAGTAACCTGAAGGAGGGCGAAAGCAATCATCGTCACAGATTTGGCTTTATCAACAAGAACGAATAAGCAGCGCAGATTAGACCTTCACATGCACTGCAGATCAACATGAATGTCATCAAATTTTTAGGTTTTAAGTTATTCGATTGGTAGCTATGAACAAGACCCTGGCATGCCTTAGACTGAATATTTGGCTCTTAATGACAGACTGAGCTCATTTAAAGTGGTTTGCTTTTGAGAACCATAAACAACATTCAGTATACACAAGTCGAGGGCCATAAGTCATTCCAAACCCAGTTCTGATGTTTGTTTGGGATCATTGTCCTGTTTAAGCATCCAAATTTGTCTTTGCTTTAAATGGCCAGTTGAGGACATAAAGGGAAGTTGCTTAGAGGAAGATTTTATTCTTCATTGTCCCACCCACCAGTAAAAGAGACACTTAGCATGACTCTATAAACTTCTCAGCATCACTGGAGAAGTCAAATTTTCATCACAAATCTATTTAATGACTGACTAGAGGGCATCTAAAAATAAACACTCACGACTCAATGCCCAGAGGGAAGTCTTGACTCATGGCTATCGTGGCTTTGAAGTTTTTCTTGCTCTCTTTACAGACCAGCTCCCGTCCTAAATGAGGTGCTCTGTGGAGAGAGATGCAGCACACAAGACGACATCTCAAAACATGCCATCATGCACCAGTTAAAAATTCTCTATATACTGATCATGTAGACTTCTCTTTCACAAAGCAAGTTTTAGGCACTTACCTTCCATTGTCTGCAGTGATGTATTCCTCCCAGGAAATAGTGTTGGGTAAAGGGGGGGTTAAAGACTGCCTTCTCGTCGGCTAAAAGAAACAAAGGGAAGGGTGAACTTAAAAATCATCGGCATGGAAACAGCCCCCAAAAAATAATCAAGGAAGTAAAATTTTATTTAAACATATCTATTTTCCTAAAATGGAAAGGAAAGGAATAGTTATTTGCAAATATTTACAGTTAGGATGTACAATATTAAGAAGTCATGTTATGAAGATACTGTTGCATATTGCAATTATGATAAGTCCACATTAACATATCACAACACTATGTGACCTTTTAGTGTATTATCCACTTTTTTCATTGAACATATTACTGGAATGCAAGGCAAGAATTTATGATTAAGAAAAAGTATATTTAAGCAGTCCTTTGCAATATTAATATTACCACAAAGCTGTTTTTATTAGGCACTTCTAATGACATTAACATTGAGTTCAGGTTTGCACTCTGGGGGGGTCTATAATTATCAAGAATTATTTTTAACGCAAGCCTGTGATGTGGTCCAATAATTGGCTTCATAGCTTTTGTTCAGACAATGGGAAAATTGTTAATGTTATTTCATAATCATGCAGTCACGCAGGTAAAAAGATCTGGAGTTAAATACGTCACAAGATCAGTTCCTTCCTGAGGAAACAAGCCTTTGAAATCCGTATCTCAGGTTCTGAGTGTGGACTGATTATGTAACATAATTACCCAATAGGTAGGCTGTGGTTCACCTTTATACATATTGTCAGTTTACTGGTAATCTGATTGCTCCATTGAGCCTGGTTTGCGTACGGAGACCCTGCTAGGACTTTAAACCTAAAACAATGCAGTCCCCCAGGTTCATGGGGATACCTAAAAACATTTTCAACACAGTATGGTCGTCTCCAGAGATCCTCCAAAAAATGTCAACAATCGGATTTTAGTTTGTAGTTATTTAAATATTTGACTTATACGATCTGCTAAGAAGGCTTCTCTTAAATTAGTTCCCCCAATTAAAGAGAATCCTCCTAAATTGTGGGAACTTCTTGTTCACAATTAAACAACTCACAAAAGTTTTCGTCAGGGAGCCTCTGTCCTCTCTGATAATGTGTACAGAGAGACACACCCCAAATGAGCTGCAGATGTAAATGAAGTGAATGATTCTTCATCAAAGTGTTGATTCAGGACAAGCTGAACATAAATGAATATCACACTGTTCCGATTTTTATTCTAGCCCTTTAAACCAGTTAGGATTGCTCATTTGATCAAGGTGCTCTTATTATATCGCCAGGTAATTCTCTTTGTGGTGGCTCTGAACCTATGGAAGAGTCTTTCCATGAAGATGTTAACTTTTTTTTTTTAACTGGAATGTATTTAATGTTTTTGTTTGCATATGTGAATGCTTGTGAGTATTCTGTAATACTTTTACTCATGCTGCATTTCATTTTGGTTTTATCTTGAATTTTATCCAAAGCTCTTTGTGACAAATGTTTTGAAAAGTGCTAGATTATTAATGTTTTTCCATTAAATTGTAAAAATCATGCATCACTTTTCTCTCACATCACAATTATGAACTACTATGTATTGGTCGACAACATAAAATCAACAGAGAATTTATAGATGTTTGTGATTATTTGATGAACGGGATGGGGAGCAGAGTGATTACAGGCACTATAGGTGCACCATTCAACTGTAGTGAAGGGACCTTGAAAATGTGAGATGGTTTAAAACGTATTGCTGCGGCAGGTAGGTAGATCAAAGCTCTTCCTCTGATTAATTTTATCCCCCAAAAGGAAACTCTTCCTACCACCAAAGCAGCGTGAAAAGGAAGTCATAAAAAGCATGCAGGAATTTTCTTTTCAAGCTAAATCATCTTTCCCGAAGAGAGGAATCTCTGTTCAGCCTTCTCTAATAAGTGTTCTTCAGTTTCAGTTTATTTTAGGATTGGACAGCTTGTGCTGACTGTCCCTGAACCGGATCTGGGACAAGTGCCATCCCGTTAATCCTAAAATTGACATTCTCCCGGAATTAACTCCTTCTTGCCGATGTTCATGTATGAAAATGTTTCACTGTTACTCCATTTGACCCATCTCCTTCAAGCAGTGGTAAAGCAACAAGGGGAGATGACAGGTCATCTTAATGTCCCAAGAGAAAGTTGAACAACTTGCGAAAAAGAACCAAGAAAAGCAACCTCAGATTTACAGATGTGTTTTTCCCGCATGTCACTGTGTGCCAGTCCAAGCATGTTGTTGTGATGAGAACAGAGAACACAAAAGCTGGTCAGAACCGAATCTACTGGTGTGCCAGTCCCCCTGGCCTCTGACTTTTTCCCTTTGTTTTTATGTTGTTTTTAAACAGATCCCTCATGTCATCAATACTGTCACGCTTAATTTGAAGGTCTTACACAATTGCTTGAGCCCACATGTTCTCTCACGCAACTGTTAACACACCAGTTGAAGCCCTATTCGCTGAAATCAAAGGTGAACTATTCCTAAAGCGGAGCTAAGATCCACCGTCACCCTGACTTTTCGCGTTCATAGCCCTGTAAATGGACTCGATGACAACAGAGGGCAATGTGAAGAAACAAAGCCTACCACAGAACAAAAGAGAGAGTGCACAAGGACAAAAAAAAAACAAAAAAACAAAAAAGAACAAGAGATCAGTTAAAAGGCATCCAGTGGGTGTTGAGAGGCTTTGTCTTTCCCATGTGACCAGTTCACTGTTGAGTTCAGACAACAGCTTGCTAAGCAAACTGGAACATACGACAGTGAGAGGGAGGGGATGCCATGAGGGGAGGTGTAGTTTTAATTTTTTCACCACAAGGTGGCAGAAGTGAGTCTAAAATGCAGACCGGGTGGCTGACAAACAGGACATCAAAGAATCATCTGCCCCAAACGCAGGCAGGAATTTTTCAATAAGTCATGCAGAATTTCTAAACAAAGTCCATCAGGAAATCCATGCTGTTTCCACAGGCTTTATCCTCAAATGCAAATAGCAGTGAGATATTGTGACTTTTATTTAGTCTGAGAGACTCAGGTCCTACCCCAAGGGTCCAGCAGGACAATACAGTGTCAAGACTGGACTGATGGTTACGCTGCAGGTACAAGTAAACAGGATTTATATTTATGTGTAATAACGTCAGATATTCAAAGATCAATAGGCAACTTGAGGTTGAGCGCCTTGCCCAAGCAACACTGAAATGTGGCGGGGGGACGAAGTTACAACCCCGACCTTTCCATCCAATTACAGACTACTTTTTCAGTGAACCACACACTTCACGTTGCTACCAGAAACATTTCATATTCATGTAGTAGAGACAAAATGTAACAAAGATTAAGGGATAATAGATGGTTATGGTCTTTCCAATAAACAACGAAAGATCCAAACAACATGAAGTGTCACCTCAAAGTTCTGCTCAATGAGGTTTCCTCCTTTGCTCAGACTCTCCATAATAGCTTTATTCCTCAAGATGTCCTCCTCACTCAGATGCTCTCGTCTTTTTCTGGACTCCAGCACCAGGCCGTTCACAGAATAGAAATCTGCCAAGAAGTTTCCCACGCGCTCCTGGAGAGAGAAGAAACAGATCAGTCTGCCTCCTCTATCACCAATTTCCTCTCCAAACAGAAGTTAAAAGAACAAAAGATTAGGAAGACAGAATGCAATACCCCCTATCTCATTCACCGCCTCTGTTCCTCCTGCCCCATCTCTGTTGTTTTAGACCTCAAGACCATCACCTGTGGTCCTCTCTTATTTATTTACTCTATTTCATGCTGGTTTTCACAAATATAGCAGGAAAATGAGTATTTGGGTCAGAATGGCACAAAGTAATCACATTGTAAAAGCAAATAGCTTAAGGTCATGAGAAAAAAGTATGACACACTGTGAAAGCCTGTGTCTTTCTAACGTATAAGGACTTAGAATTATTGGACAAAAAGGCTGACAATACTGAGAGAGTTAAGTAGTGTGACTAAACAAATACAACTGAAGAAAAGATAATAAAATATTCATTACAATGAAGTTAAGTAATGCAATTTCTGGTGAAAAATAAATTAGGACACCCCTTTTAAAAGCGCTAACACCACATCCAATTGTATCACATCATGTGACATGATTAGAACCTCTTTATTCGGCCAGAATGAAGAAGGTTTATCCAGTTTAAACTTCAGACATTTAGACTGGTTGATGAGAGACTAAACACCATGCTGAGATAGAAAGGTCTGTCTGTGGTCTTCAGAAAGATGATGTAAACATCTCTTTAAATGTGGAGAAGGATTTAAGGAGGCCACAAAAATAAATGAAATCATTCCACTGTTAGGGGAAATAACACTAAAAACAAACTACCTACATGTCTGGCTGTCCAGATAAATAAAGATAGAAGCTAAAACAAATCCCCTAACACAGTGGTTCCCAAACTTTTTCTCTTGGGCCCCCCCAGTGGTTTCCAAACATTTTCTGGGCGCCCCCTATGGATTACAAATAGCTGTTTGCTTGAACGAAGTTTGTGGGTGGGGGGAGGATTCTTAGAGACTCCCTGTCTCCAACAGCGGAGGGGGAGGTGGGGTGAATCGACATTTTTGAGGGCAAAATGAATGTACATAGCTGGACATAGACAACAACATTGGTAGCCTACAGGCTACTTGTTAAACTTAAGGTGCTGTATTGATATTAGCTAGTTATCTTTTAGCTAACTTTACCTGCATCCAACAGCTTTACTCAACTCAGTCGGTTAGTTTGGGGCATCTTTGCGTTTTGCTGCCATGATTCTAACACACCTGCGTAGCTCTGCACAACAGCAGCAGGTCTCCTTCACTGCCGCACAGGTGTAAACCCAGCACGAGTGTCGTAGCGCTCATGTTGTGTTTAAAGGCAGCTCAGAAAAACAGGCTACCACATGTTAACAACGGATTAAACAGCTTTAACTGCTAATAAAAGTGACAGAGGACACAGATATGAGAAGTGCAGAAGCCCCTACTGTATTAAATTGACATAGGAATAACAGAGAGTTGGCCATTCTAAGGTAAAAACCCAGCACATATAGCGTTCATGTTTTTTTGTTTTTTTTTTCATCCAGACGGCTTCCCGCACCCCCCCTGCAATGGCATGACGACCCCCTAGGGGGCGCGCCCCACAGTTTGGGAACCTCTACCCTAACATATCTTTGTGGAGACCTACAGCAAGGTCTTACTATACTGTTGATGTGAAATTACATGCCTGTACAATCACATAGAGACTCCAATAGTTTGACTTTCATGGGAAATGTGCCAGGAGAAAACCTCTGAAACAGTGAAGGCAATACAAAAGTTTGCTAGAGAGACCAAAGACAAAGATCAGGCCTCTGGAACAACAGTCTTTTGTGAGATGAGTTTAAAATGGAACAATGGACACCTGAACATACGATATGTTTGGCATGAATGCAACAAAGCATTTCAAAAAATGAACCTCAAACTAATTGTGAAGCATGGAGGTGGAAGTGTCATGGTTCAGGGATATTTTGCTGCAGCTAGACCTGGTTAGCTCACCATCAAGAACTCTATTATGTATGAGATGTTGCTTAAGGAAAATGTAAGACCATTTGTAGATCTTTATGAACTTGAGAACATCCTATTAAAAGGTGAGTCTGTGTTAAAATTAAAAACCCTCATAATAACCAACACCAACCGTCTTGTCCTCTCTGAAAAGCCATCCAGTCTGCGCCCTGGAGAAAGTGATGGACTTGGTGGAAAGTGTGGCGGAGTAAACGTCACTGCTCATCAAAATGTCCACCTCCTCTTCTGTCTCCATCTCCGACTCCTATGAAGACAGAACAGAGGGACATTAATACCTACAGCTGAACCCAGGAGATTACATACAGCGAATATTGAGACAAATACAGCTGAACTCGTAGGCAACTTGTCTTGTTTTAGGTCAGATAGAATGACCAAAATGATGTATATTTGCTAAATGCCACAATAATGAGAGAAAGAATATGTCTGAGATTTATTAATGAATGTCTTCAAATCAGAAATATACATGCATAATTATTACCATTTCTTTAAACAACGAGGAAAAAGCTCAGATGATGATGTCATGAATTTGGAAACTTCTGATAGGCTAATTCAGAGATTTGAGTTAACTGGAGACACGCCTGTGGAGGAATATTAAGACCACCCCTCAAACACACTGCTTTCTGGTTTGACACAATGAGAAGGTGTCGCGTTCATCCGTTCAAACAATAAAACTCAAGCATAACAATAATAGGAATGTCCAATCATCTTACCGGTCACTGAGTTCTGCCAGTTCTGTTAGGAAGAATGGACCAGAGCTCCAGTAAACTATTGTAAGAAGCTTAAGGAAGGAACTCTTAAAGATTTGACTCAAGTCATACAGTTCAACAGCAATGCTACCAAAAATAAATCTGACCTATTCATTTTCTCTTTATTGTGGCAATAAACAGGTTATTCAGAATCCTGGTGATTCTAAATGACTTAAAATAAGAGACGTTTGTTCTGACTAGAATAACAAAGAAAAGTTAATTGATTTCAGTAATTCAATTCAAAAGATAAAATTCATACTGCATTATACCTTTTTTTTTCCAGATGTTTCTTTCTGTTAATTGTAATGATAATGGCTAACAGTTTATGAAAACACAAACTGAATATTATACAAGTCCAATAAAATACATTTAGATTTTTACTGAAAAGTATCTCCACATATTTGCACTCAGTGCTTGGTTGGTGATCCTTTTTCATGAATACTTTCAGAGTGGCACTGAGGTGATCAACCTGCAGCACTCCTGAGGTGTTCAGCAAGCCCACATCTCTTTAATAACAGCCTTCAGCTCATCTGCATTGTAAGCTCCTGTGTCTGGTTTCATCTTCCTATAGAAAATGTGTCATAGATCTTCAGAGAGGTTGAAAACCAGCCAGTTTGCTTGTAATTCAAGCATAGTGTAATTATAGGAGGTACTGATTCAGTGGAATAACACGAGAAGAAGAAATGGCTCCTGAGATCATCATAAACTGTGGAAACACTGGACCTTGAGCAACTTGAATGCTGTGCGTCTTCACACTTCCTCTAGATTTTGGGACATTAATTTCCACATAAAACACAAAATTTACTTAAATATTAAACATGACTTTTGGTCACTAAGAAAAGGTTAAATTGTTTTTCCTCCTCAGCCCAGGTATAATGCTTCTGATACTGTTTCTTATTAAGGAGATGCTTAACACAGGGGTTGTAACCTTTGTAGCCCATGTCCTTATGTGTGTGTTCAGTAGCTCTTGAAGCTCTGATTCCCATCAACCTGTCCTTCATGAATGTAACCCATTTGAGTCTTGAATATGCTTTGTTTCACAATCCTCTCACGGATATCCTTGTTTCTTGGGTACATTTTTAACCAAAATTTTTCTTCCACTGAATTTTCCAGTAATATACTTGGATACAGTTCTCTGTGAACAACAAGCGTCTTTGGCAATTGCCTTTTGAGGTTTACACTTCTCATAGAGGTGCATTTTGTGTCTTTAGTAAGTAGTAATAATCAAAATTAACAGAATTGAATGCTAGGAATGCATATGTCTATGTGTAATGAACTTGTATAGAGAGTGAGAGCAAGAATTTGAATTGAATGATAAATAAATGTACTTCTTAATGGGATTCTAATCCATTGAGATACACCGCTGCGTTTTTGCCAAACGCAGCTCATTTGTGTTCGTTATAAAGAACATGGCAGGTTTGGTGACCACCAGCTCTCACTCACCTCATGGTGTATCCGCTGGTAGACCTTTTGTTCATTGTCCAGAACAACAAATGACTCAGAGGGAATAGCATTGCCGTTGAAGATGAAACTGAGGTCTCCCCGCTGGCATTTCATATCAGTAAAGTCTATCAGGGTTGTATCCAACCTATAACCACAAATTACATTTAAAGAGACAAAGAAATAAGGTTTATTTAAAAGAGTGGGGGGGTGGGATGTTAAAATAAATTGCAACATGACAACCAAGGAACTCACTTGCAAAACTTATTGACCTAATAAAACCAGTAGAAAGTACAGTGTTAATACTATGAGGTGTGAGAATGTTTCATATTTGCTCTCAGGCTTCAGTGGTTCTGGATGCTAATCACTGCCATGGGAAATCAAAAATGAACTTCAGACCCCTTATGTGTGTGCTTGTTTGTCTGTGTGTGCTGTCAAAGTCTGCAGCTTTCAACCAAAGCACGACAGCAAAGAGAATAACTGATCTGCATGTGAACACCAGACAGTACAGTGGAGGATGCCATGAGTAGGTATGAAAAGTGTGACATGCTGTAGCAGCAGAATGCAAATTAACTTGGTGTGACAGTTCCCCCCCCACACCGCTCTCCTCTCAGTCTCTCTTTTCCCTTTCTAAATCCCCAGAATAATGAGAGGGCATTTTGAATACCAAATTAGACAGCCAGGAGCAGTTTCAGTTGATAATGAGAAGCTCCACATCAAGGTTAGCTCTTATAGGAAAAGCACCCTGACAGAAAAAACTCAAATTCATACTTCAAATAGGTTTAGGTGATAGGTTATGGCACTAAAATGTAGAGGCTCATGTTTATATTCTAGAGAAAGGAGGAGCTCTTATTTTCATAACCTTACAAGAAGCTAATAAGAGTGTAACTACATGTCACAGATACACAAGCTTTGCCCCAACAGCTTTAGGTTTTTGCCCAAAAGCCAATGAAGTGATATGGATTCCCACCGAAGAGTCTTTACTGTGACTGTGTCAGCGTGTGTCAGTTTGACGACTTTTTGCTGGCAGTTTTAGTGAGTGAGCTAAGAAGCACAGTAACTCCATCTACAAGGCTTCGACTCAAACAGAAAGACAGAAGTTACAGATCTAGACTCGGAGGCTGTGCCATTCGCTTTTCTCCCAGGCAGGCTATGATTTCACACTCTAGTTCACAAAACTGAGTTGACGAGCACAAATAGGAAGCAGAGGGGGGAATTGAAAAGAGCAGTTGTTGAGAGCAGTACAGAGAAGTTCTAAAGTTAATTTCAGTACACTCATTTTACTGAAAAAACTTTTCTCAAGTGCATTTTTTTTTTATAAGATTCACCTGATGTTGATGCCATGCTTGTAAATCTTACACGCATCTGATGGGAGGATTCTGGACAGCAAAGGCACTGCAACATGAAGAGACACAGAGAGCACATGTGAAACATCTCAACTACATCCCAATTTAGAAAGATTGCGAATAATTAACATTATTACATTAATTTTAAAGTTACAAAAGCGTGTAGATGTGCAGCTAGTGTTATCTACAGGGGCAATAACATGCACTTCTACAGCTTAGTACTTTCACGTTAACAGTTAAAGAAAAACTGCAAATGCGTGTAAAGTGAAAAGTAGAAAAAAAATTGCTGTGGCCGTCAAAAAGGGAGAAATACGTTTTCTGTAAAGTTCACATCCATGGACGTGATAAAAACTAAATTCAGCTTCTAAAATGCATGGATATTTGCTCTTTTCCACTTTTTCAATTATTTACAGAATTACAAACATGCCCAGGGGTGATGTTTACCCCAGAGTAAACAAAGATTGAGCATTTACCCTTGGCTTACTCTGGCCAATAATTATTCTTTGGCCAGAGAAAGCATTTTTCTTACTTTGTCTGACTTTCATTAAAAGATCCAACATTAATAATACTTGAAATTACAATAACAGCTGTCTTATCCTGGAAAACTACTTTAAAGAGGACGTGTCTTCCAGCTGGAAGAGCAGTGTTCCAGTGGTCATTCTCCAAACAGCACTGGAACGAAGTCACTGAGCTGATAAACCAACTGATTCCTTAACACGCTTCACATCAGTCTGACTCAACTGTTAGATCTGGCTACCTCTTAACTGAATCTGGGAGGGTCATTTACAAAATGAAATTAAACTGTTGCTCTGTTTCGACATGCTGCAACCACAAACCTCAGTGTATTTTTAGAGTTTTGTGTGATAAATCAACACAAAGTAGCACTTAATGGTGAAGTGGAGGGACAATGGCCCATTTTTTTTTTTTTACAAATAAAAATCTGAAAAGTGTGGTGTGTTTTTGTATTTACCCAACGTGATTCTATTCTTTGTGGAACTACTTTTCCTCTAGAAGCACAGCTGCTGCTGCTTTGGGGTACATCCTTCAGTTTTACACACACAGAGAGTTTTTGCTTTGGAACAGCAGAACTGTTGTTTAACTTACCCCAACTCTGGAAGTCCCAGTGAAGCTCCAGGTAAAAGTCTCCCAGCTGGTAATAAAGACTCGGTA